>NC_137688.1:54108695-54708695 GCF_963989245.1 Nansenia antarctica | reverse complement strand
ACATTTGATTATTACAAAGTTCTATATTACGGAGAAGGTACAAACTATATTTTTTGATCTTACCTTATGGCCTGCATGCTGCTTGTGGACGGCATGTTTTATGAAGACTGCGTCAATGTCAACCCCTCGTAAATCCTCGGTTATACGATTTTCCAATTTTCCCTGCCTTTGTATAAACTTGCTTTATAATTAAATTTGGTCTGGGTGGTCCTAATTCCTTTACTGTTAATTTCTCCTGGTTGCTACGACGGCTGAACGGACCGAGTTGTTCAGAACATTACTAGCCGCCATCGCCATGGTGAAGTAGGTGAACGAAGCTACGCCGGACATGACGTAAGCACGTACGATTCTTTGTGCATGTCCCAAAACCCCATAGACAAACGACCGAATGGCCTGAAGTTACCAAAATAGATTTTACATGCAAGTCTACGAGAACAGCCTAGTGCAACTTCGAGTAGACTGAAAGTTGCCCTGAAAGGGGCGGGACTTGAAGCTGATTGGAACATACTCCACAGAACACTAGCTGATTGGACTATGATATACTCCACAGAACACTAGCTGATTGGACTATGATATTCAGAAGCAACACTGTCTAGAAGTCATAGAAAAAAAATCTCTCTCTTCTCCCTTTGGTGGGGCATTGCACAATTGCCCCTAATGAACCAGCCTCCCCTGATTGTAGTAATGGCAACAATTGTAATAATTATAATTACAAGAGAACCACAATGAATGAATCAAATGAATCAAAGTAATCGCGTTATTTCCAGATTGTAAGCTTTCAAATGATGTGTCATACATAGACATCGGGAAAAAATGTAAGACAACATGAGTATTTGAAACTTGTTAACCCTGAAAACTAAATCCTGACGCACGGCTTACAAGATTTGTAGATGTTGCTTGGCAGAGCATTGAGATTGTTTCATCATCGTAGTAGGCTACTCGGAATTCACTATTCTAGCCTATTTGTTCGGTTGGATATCAGCACGGTTGTCAACAGATTGTCAAGTCAAAAGGTAAACAGAACTGTATCATTTTACGCACGAAAATAAATCCTTAGCCTACCTCACTCAATGAGCGACATCTGAGACAGCTGAGACAGCTGGGACAGCTGGGACACCTGAGACACTGACATCAGGGGCCTCATTCATAAAAAAGTACTTGAACGTCATCTTTGACTTTCACGTAAGTACAGTTTTCTAAACGGACGTAAGCATTATTTATAAAACGGGCTGAGATGGTTTAAAATTGCGTACGTGCTTCCTTCTATAAATACCAACGCAGGTAAAATGAACGCAGGTGAATGAGGCTTGTATTAACACCTCAATTATAGCGGCTGAATTAAGACAAGTGCTATAATAGGGTAGGCGTTCGTCTGGAAGCGGGAGAGGGCAGAGAAGGGTGGCTTCTCGGTAAGTTGCATTTGTAACGTTTGATCATGACAACTAACCAGGCACATGCTTATACTCTACTCGAGTTGTAAAAGTAAATCAGGGGAGGTGGTGGATTTTATCATAAGAGGACAATTTTAGCATCCCCTCAGCGTCAGTGACTTCAGTGTCAGTAACTTGGTAAAAATGTAATTGCATGTGTGCGTGCCCCCTCGCACCTTGAAATAGCAGTAATACCACGTTCATTGATAAAATGACATTAAGTATGGAAAGAGGGGGGCGATTTTGACTGTTTTTATTTCAGGGGGGATGCCATCCCCCCTCAACTCGAGTGCTGCTTATACTGTAATAATATAATGGTCTTATTCTTATCAGGTGGTCTTATTCTTATATGGCTGCTCACTCCCAGACACCGGAGAAAATCCAGTATAATTTAGCGCATGGCCGGGCAAGGTCCGTTGTGGAACGCACTAGGCATGTTGAAGGGGAGATACGGAGGGATATAAAGGAAGACTGAAATACAATCATAAACATCAGTTCCTTTTAAATCTTGAATTAAACTCATTTTCTCGGCTGATAACAACATCGTTAATTTTATTACGAGCCACTTAAACTTCGCATGAAATACAGTATAGGCAACGTTTTTCCAGTGCGGCTCACATGCCTGTAATAACTCCGCATAACCAGTAGGTAATGTGCATAAGCAAGTTGAATACTCGACGTCAAGCTACGATCGTTTCCACGATCAAATTGACTCACGTTGAAATTGTATAAATCACTACGTTGACGTGGTTTTCTACGTACGACACGGGTAAGATCAAAATTTGATCTAAGCACGTTCTATGAATGAGGCCCCAGGTGTCCCAGCTGTCCCAGCTGTCCCAGCTCCCCCAGGTGTTAGAATGGTCCCAGCTCTATGGGTGTGTGTTCATAATGTGTTTAGTTGTGTTCAACATGTTCAGACAATTGTGTAAGATTGTGCAAGTCAATAAAATGTTGGTCAAATAAATTATCAGAGTTCATGTATCATTACAATCATTTTTATTTAGTCAAGAAAGGGGTTTTAGTCAAACAATAACATAGTCATTCACAGTCATTCACAATAAAAAAATAAAAAATACAAACATTGTATACAAATTGGCTGTAGCAGAAATACATTCACAATGTTAACAAGGTTAAAAATGTTAAAACAAAAAACAAGTAAATAAAAGAAATTAAAATAACAAATCTAGACCCAATCATGCCACAACAAGTCTCTATGAGATTCAGGATTCAGAATTCAGACATTTCAGCCACTCGTCTTCCTCTGTTTGTACACAACCTGATAAGGGGAGCATAAAGCTGTTCTGAGACGATAGGCCTCTGGCGTTTTAGCTTTATAATCAACCAACAAATACCCATAAGGGGCTTCTGTAGCATCTTTAAATGACTCCATAAAATATTTAGTATTACCAGGATACATTTGTCTAGCCAATACAGAGATTTGATTATTATCACGGGGGTTTTTAAATAACACTAAATAGTTTGTGTTCAAGCTAATTGTCCTACTGGTTTTACCTTGGAAAAACAAATTCTGTACTAGATATAAAACACTGAGATTTCTATGGTGAACATACTGGGTAAAAACCTTCTCAACTTCGAGGCTATTACTGGCGTCATTCATGACGTCGTCAATGATTAACAAATTATTCTTGGACACCGGCAGGATTTCATCATTGTCTAGCCTTTCGGGAATCCCCTAAAAGTAAAAGCTCTGCATTAGTTAACAGCTCCTTAACAAAATAGGTTTTACCCGAGTTAGAAGGGCCCGACAACAGCAAGCTGAACGGATGCTGTAGTCTAAAATCAAAATCACTATTGCCAAAATCGGCCATGATTCAAAAACCATACGGTAAGGTTGTGTAGTCTTGCATTAAAACCCTTTTGTTGTAGACTATTCTAAACCTCTTGACAACGGTTGTGTTCTTCAATGTGAGAGATTTCTTAACACGTACAATATTTTCAGTGCGGGCCAACACATGACTTGTGCTATTCCTGTCGGCTACGAAATGATCAACGAGCTCCACCAGAGTGTCTAGTTTAACAACTTTAGAATTCTCAGCGTTCAGGGTAATACCTTTAGCTTTCATGCATGTAACACCCTTTAAAGTTCGATAACCATATGTTTTAGGCCCCCCTGAACAAAACTCCACAATATGGTCGCCGCCCCCTATCTCGTCAGTTAAATCCCCCAAGTATGGGCCTAGTGGAGGGACCCAATCACCTGGCTTTGTTACAAAGATCACCGAATCCGTGTCACTATACAAAAGACAATCAGAGCAACTTGAATTGCGTGTGTGCAGCCTTTTGCTCAAAAGTGATCAACGTTTCGTTTTCAGAGTCTCTTTTGACAATCTCTTCGAGAGCTGTTTTCAGTCATTAACAGAGCTGTTCTGAAAGTGTCCAAGCGGCCTGTTCTTAGAGTGGACTTTTTTTTGCATTCGTTCTCAAGTTATATCAAACTATCAAAGTGTTGTTTTCTGCCTTTCTGGAGCACATTTTGACTTGTTGTTGAATGCTCCTATAATGTAACTCTAAATGACAATCAGAGTATGTTGAATTACGTGTGTGCAGCCTTTTGCTCAAAAGTTATCAATGTTTCGTTTTCAGAGTCTCTTTTGACAATCTCTTAAAGAGCTGATTTCAGTCATTAACAGAGCTGTTCTGAAAGTGTCCAAGCAGCCTGTTCTGAGAGTGGACTGTTTTTTGCATTCGTTCTCAAGTTATATCAAAGTGTTGTTTTCTGCCTTTCTCAAGCACATTTTGACTTGTTGTTGAATGCTCCTATAATGTAACTCTAAATGAAAATCAGAGCAACTTGAATTGCGTGTGTGCAGCCTTTTGCTCAAAAGTGATCAACGTTTCGTTTTCAGAGTCTCTTTTGACAATCTCTTCGAGAGCTGTTTTCAGTCACTAAACAGAGCTGTTCTGAAAGTGTCCAAGCGGCCTGTTCTGAGAGTGGACTGTTTTTTGCATTCGTTCTCAAGTTCTATCAGTGTTGTTTTCTGCTTTTCTGGAGCACATTTTGACTTGTTGCTGAATGCTCCTATAATGTAACTCTAAATGACAATCAGAGCAACTTGAATTGCGTGTGTGCAGCCTTTTGCTCAAAAGTGATCAACGTTTCGTTTTCGGAGTCCCTTTTGACAATCTCTTCGAGAGCTGTTTTCAGTCATTAACAGAGCTGTTCTGAAAGTGTCCAAGCGGCCTGTTCTTAGAGTGGACTGTTTTTTGCATTCGTTCTCAAGTTATATCAAACTATCAAAGTGTTGTTTTCTGCCTTTCTCGAGCACATTTTGACTTGTTGTTGAATGCTCCTATAATGTAACTCTAAATGACAATCAGAGCAACTTGAATTGCGTGTGTGCAGCCTTTTGCTCAAAAGTGATCAACGTTTCGTTTTCAGAGTCTCTTTTGACAATCTCTTCGAGAGCTGTTTTCAGTCATTAACAGAGCTGTTCTGAAAGTGTCCAAGCGGCCTGTTCTGAGAGTGGACTGTTTTTTGCATTCGTTCTCAAGTTCTATCAGTGTTGTTTTCTGCTTTTCTGGAGCACATTTTGACTTGTTGCTGAATGCTCCTATAATGTAACTCTAAATGACAATCAGAGCAACTTGAATTGCGTGTGTGCAGCCTTTTGCTCAAAAGTGATCAACGTTTCGTTTTCGGAGTCTCTTTTGACAATCTCTTCGAGAGCTGTTTTCAGTCATTAACAGAGCTGTTCTGAAAGTGTCCAAGCGGCCTGTTCTTAGAGTGGACTGTTTTTTGCATTCGTTCTCAAGTTATATCAAACTATCAAAGTGTTGTTTTCTGCCTTTCTGGAGCACATTTTGACTTGTTGTTGAATGCTCCTATAATGTAACTCTAAATGACAATCAGAGTATGTTGAATTACGTGTGTGCAGCCTTTTGCTCAAAAGTTATCAATGTTTCGTTTTCAGAGTATCTTCTGACCATCTCTTAAAGAGCTGATTTCAGTCATTAACAGAGCTGTTCTGAAAGTGTCCAAGCAGCCTGTTCTGAGAGTGGACTGTTTTTTGCATTCGTTCTCAAGTTATATCAAAGTGTTGTTTTCTGCCTTTCTCGAGCACATTTTGACTTGTTGTTGAATGCTCCTATAATGTAACTCTAAATGACAACCAGAGCAACTTGAATTGCGTGTGTGCAGCCTTTTGCTCAAAAGTGATCAACGTTTCGTTTTCAGAGTCTCTTTTGACAATCTCTTCGAGACCTGTTTTCAGTCATTAACAGAGCTGTTCTGAAAGTGTCCAAGCGGCCTGTTCTGAGAGTGGACTATTTTTTGCATTCGTTCTCAAGTTCTATCAGTGTTGTTTTCTGCTTTTCTGGAGCACATTTTGACTTGTTGCTGAATGCTCCTATAATGTAACTCTAAATGACAATCAGAGCAACTTGAATTGCGTGTGTGCAGCCTTTTGCTCAAAAGTGATCAACGTTTCGTTTTCGGAGTCTCTTTTGACAATCTCTTCGAGAGCTGTTTTCAGTCATTAACAGAGCTGTTCTGAAAGTGTCCAAGCGGCCTGTTCTTAGAGTGGACTGTTTTTTGCATTCGTTCTCAAGTTATATCAAACTATCAAAGTGTTGTTTTCTGCCTTTCTCGAGCACATTTTGACTTGTTGAATGCTCCTATAATGTAACTCTAAATGACAATCAGAGCAACTTGAATTGCGTGTGTGCAGCCTTTTGCTCAAAAGTGATCAACGTTTCGTTTTCAGAGTCTCTTTTGACAATCTCTTCGAGAGCTGTTTTCAGTCATTAACAGAGCTGTTCTGAAAGTGTCCAAGCGGCCTGTTCTGAGAGTGGACTGTTTTTTGCATTCGTTCTCAAGTTCTATCAGTGTTGTTTTCTGCTTTTCTGGAGCACATTTTGACTTGTTGCTGAATGCTCCTATAATGTAAATCTAAATGACAATCAGAGCAACTTGAATTGCGTGTGTGCAGCCTTTTGCTCAAAAGTGATCAACGTTTCGTTTTCGGAGTCTCTTTTGACAATCTCTTCGAGAGCTGTTTTCAGTCATTAACAGAGCTGTTCTGAAAGTGTCCAAGCGGCCTGTTCTGAGAGTGGACTGTTTTTTGCATTCGTTCTCAAGTTCTATCAGTGTTGTTTTCTGCTTTTCTGGAGCACATTTTGACTTGTTGCTGAATTCTCCTATAATGTAACTCTAAATGACAATCAGAGCAACTTGAATTGCGTGTGTGCAGCCTTTTGCTCAAAAGTGATCAACGTTTCGTTTTCGGAGTCTCTTTTGACAATCTCTTCGAGAGCTGTTTTCAGTCATTAACAGAGCTGTTCTGAAAGTGTCCAAGCGGCCTGTTCTTAGAGTGGACAGTTTTTTGCATTCGTTCTCAAGTTATATCAAACTATCAAAGTGTTGTTTTCTGCCTTTCTCGAGCACATTTTGACTTGTTGTTGAATGCTCCTATAATGTAACTCTAAATGACAATCAGAGTATGTTGAATTACGTGTGTGCAGCCTTTTGCTCAAAAGTTATCAATGTTTCGTTTTCAGAGTCTCTTTTGACAATCTCTTCGAGAGCTGTTTTCAGTCACTAACAGAGCTGTTCTGAAAGTGTCCAAGCGGCCTGTTCTGAGAGTGGACTGTTTTTTGCATTCGTTCTCAAGTTCTATCAGTGTTGTTTTCTGCTTTTCTGGAGCACATTTTGACTTGTTGCTGAATTCTCCTATAATGTAACTCTAAATGACAATCAGAGCAACTTGAATTGCGTGTGTGCAGCCTTTTGCTCAAAAGTGATCAACGTTTCGTTTTCAGAGTCTCTTTTGACAATCTCTTCGAGAGCTGTTTTCAGTCATTAACAGAGCTGTTCTGAAAGTGTCCAAGCGGCCTGTTCTGAGAGTGGACTGTTTTTTGCATTCATTCTCAAGTTATATCAAACTATCAAAGTGTTGTTTTCTGCCTTTCTCGAGCACATTTTGACTTGTTGTTGAATGCTCCTATAATGTAACTCTAAATGACAATCAGAGCAACTTGAATTGCGTGTGTGCAGCCTTTTGCTCAAAAGTGATCAACGTTTCGTTTTCAGAGTCTCTTTTGACAATCTCTTCGAGAGCTGTTTTCAGTCATTAACAGAGCTGTTCTGAAAGTGTCCAAGCGGCCTGTTCTGAGAGTGGACTGTTTTTTGCATTCGTTCTCAAGTTCTATCAGTGTTGTTTTCTGCTTTTCTGGAGCACATTTTGACTTGTTGCTGAATGCTCCTATAATGTAAATCTAAATGACAATCAGAGCAACTTGAATTGCGTGTGTGCAGCCTTTTGCTCAAAAGTGATCAACGTTTCGTTTTCGGAGTCTCTTTTGACAATCTCTTCGAGAGCTGTTTTCAGTCATTAACAGAGCTGTTCTGAAAGTGTCCAAGCGGCCTGTTCTGAGAGTGGACTGTTTTTTGCATTCGTTCTCAAGTTCTATCAGTGTTGTTTTCTGCTTTTCTGGAGCACATTTTGACTTGTTGCTGAATTCTCCTATAATGTAACTCTAAATGACAATCAGAGCAACTTGAATTGCGTGTGTGCAGCCTTTTGCTCAAAAGTGATCAACGTTTCGTTTTCGGAGTCTCTTTTGACAATCTCTTCGAGAGCTGTTTTCAGTCATTAACAGAGCTGTTCTGAAAGTGTCCAAGCGGCCTGTTCTGAGAGTGGACTGTTTTTTGCATTCATTCTCAAGTTATATCAAACTATCAAAGTGTTGTTTTCTGCCTTTCTCGAGCACATTTTGACTTGTTGTTGAATGCTCCTATAATGTAACTCTAAATGACAATCAGAGCAACTTGAATTGCGTGTGTGCAGCCTTTTGCTCAAAAGTGATCAACGTTTCGTTTTCGGAGTCTCTTTTGACAATCTCTTCGAGAGCTGTTTTCAGTCATTAACAGAGCTGTTCTGAAAGTGTCCAAGCGGCCTGTTCTGAGAGTGGACTGTTTTTTGCATTCGTTCTCAAGTTCTATCAGTGTTGTTTTCTGCTTTTCTGGAGCACATTTTGACTTGTTGCTGAATTCTCCTATAATGTAACTCTAAATGACAATCAGAGCAACTTGAATTGCGTGTGTGCAGCCTTTTGCTCAAAAGTGATCAACGTTTCGTTTTCGGAGTCTCTTTTGACAATCTCTTCGAGAGCTGTTTTCAGTCATTAACAGAGCTGTTCTGAAAGTGTCCAAGCGGCCTGTTCTTAGAGTGGACAGTTTTTTGCATTCGTTCTCAAGTTATATCAAACTATCAAAGTGTTGTTTTCTGCCTTTCTCGAGCACATTTTGACTTGTTGTTGAATGCTCCTATAATGTAACTCTAAATGACAATCAGAGCAACTTGAATTGCGTGTGTGCAGCCTTTTGCTCAAAAGAGATCAACGTTTCGTTTTCAGAGTCTCTTTTGACAATCTCTTCGAGAGCTGTTTTCAGTCATTAACAGAGCTGTTCTGAAAGTGTCCAAGCGGCCTGTTCTTAGAGTGGACTGTTTTTTGCATTCGTTCTCAAGTTATATCAAACTATCAAAGTGTTGTTTTCTGCCTTACTGGAGCACATTTTGACTTGTTGTTGAATGCTCCTATAATGTAACTCTAAATGACAATCAGAGTATGTTGAATTACGTGTGTGCAGCCTTTTGCTCAAAAGTTATCAATGTTTCGTTTTCAGAGTCTCTTTTGACAATCTCTTCGAGAGCTGTTTTCAGTCACTAACAGAGCTGTTCTGAAAGTGTCCAAGCGGCCTGTTCTGAGAGTGGACTGTTTTTTGCATTCGTTCTCAAGTTCTATCAGTGTTGTTTTCTGCTTTTCTGGAGCACATTTTGACTTGTTGCTGAATTCTCCTATAATGTAACTCTAAATGACAATCAGAGCAACTTGAATTGCGTGTGTGCAGCCTTTTGCTCAAAAGTGATCAACGTTTCGTTTTCAGAGTCTCTTTTGACAATCTCTTCGAGAGCTGTTTTCAGTCATTAACAGAGCTGTTCTGAAAGTGTCCAAGCGGCCTGTTCTGAGAGTGGACTGTTTTTTGCATTCATTCTCAAGTTATATCAAACTATCAAAGTGTTGTTTTCTGCCTTTCTCGAGCACATTTTGACTTGTTGTTGAATGCTCCTATAATGTAACTCTAAATGACAATCAGAGCAACTTGAATTGCGTGTGTGCAGCCTTTTGCTCAAAAGAGATCAACGTTTCGTTTTCAGAGTCTCTTTTGACAATCTCTTCGAGAGCTGTTTTCAGTCATTAACAGAGCTGTTCTGAAAGTGTCCAAGCGGCCTGTTCTTAGAGTGGACTGTTTTTTGCATTCGTTCTCAAGTTATATCAAACTATCAAAGTGTTGTTTTCTGCCTTACTGGAGCACATTTTGACTTGTTGTTGAATGCTCCTATAATGTAACTCTAAATGACAATCAGAGTATGTTGAATTACGTGTGTGCAGCCTTTTGCTCAAAAGTTATCAATGTTTCGTTTTCAGAGTCTCTTTTGACAATCTCTTCGAGAGCTGTTTTCAGTCACTAACAGAGCTGTTCTGAAAGTGTCCAAGCGGCCTGTTCTGAGAGTGGACTGTTTTTTGCATTCGTTCTCAAGTTCTATCAGTGTTGTTTTCTGCTTTTCTGGAGCACATTTTGACTTGTTGCTGAATTCTCCTATAATGTAACTCTAAATGACAATCAGAGCAACTTGAATTGCGTGTGTGCAGCCTTTTGCTCAAAAGTGATCAACGTTTCGTTTTCAGAGTCTCTTTTGACAATCTCTTCGAGAGCTGTTTTCAGTCATTAACAGAGCTGTTCTGAAAGTGTCCAAGCGGCCTGTTCTGAGAGTGGACTGTTTTTTGCATTCATTCTCAAGTTATATCAAACTATCAAAGTGTTGTTTTCTGCCTTTCTCGAGCACATTTTGACTTGTTGTTGAATGCTCCTATAATGTAACTCTAAATGACAATCAGAGCAACTTGAATTGCGTGTGTGCAGCCTTTTGCTCAAAAGTGATCAACGTTTCGTTTTCAGAGTCTCTTTTGACAATCTCTTCGAGAGCTGTTTTCAGTCATTAACAGAGCTGTTCTGAAAGTGTCCAAGCGGCCTGTTCTGAGAGTGGACTGTTTTTTGCATTCGTTCTCAAGTTCTATCAGTGTTGTTTTCTGCTTTTCTGGAGCACATTTTGACTTGTTGCTGAATGCTCCTATAATGTAAATCTAAATGACAATCAGAGCAACTTGAATTGCGTGTGTGCAGCCTTTTGCTCAAAAGTGATCAACGTTTCGTTTTCGGAGTCTCTTTTGACAATCTCTTCGAGAGCTGTTTTCAGTCATTAACAGAGCTGTTCTGAAAGTGTCCAAGCGGCCTGTTCTGAGAGTGGACTGTTTTTTGCATTCGTTCTCAAGTTCTATCAGTGTTGTTTTCTGCTTTTCTGGAGCACATTTTGACTTGTTGCTGAATTCTCCTATAATGTAACTCTAAATGACAATCAGAGCAACTTGAATTGCGTGTGTGCAGCCTTTTGCTCAAAAGTGATCAACGTTTCGTTTTCGGAGTCTCTTTTGACAATCTCTTCGAGAGCTGTTTTCAGTCATTAACAGAGCTGTTCTGAAAGTGTCCAAGCGGCCTGTTCTTAGAGTGGACAGTTTTTTGCATTCGTTCTCAAGTTATATCAAACTATCAAAGTGTTGTTTTCTGCCTTTCTCGAGCACATTTTGACTTGTTGTTGAATGCTCCTATAATGTAACTCTAAATGACAATCAGAGCAACTTGAATTGCGTGTGTGCAGCCTTTTGCTCAAAAGTGATCAACGTTTCGTTTTCAGAGTCTCTTTTGACAATCTCTTCGAGAGCTGTTTTCAGTCATTAACAGAGCTGTTCTGAAAGTGTCCAAGCGGCCTATTCTTAGAGTGGACTGTTTTTTGCATTCGTTCTCAAGTTATATCAAACTATCAAAGTGTTGTTTTCTGCCTTTCTGGAGCACATTTTTACTTGTTGTTGAATGCTCCTATAATGTAACTCTAAATGACAATCAGAGTATGCTGAATTACGTGTGTGCAGCCTTTTGCTCAAAAGTTATCAATGTTTCGTTTTCAGAGTCTCTTTTGACAATCTCTTAAAGAGCTGATTTCAGTCATTAACAGAGCTGTTCTGAAAGTGTCCAAGCAGCCTGTTCTGAGAGTGGACTGTTTTTTGCATTCGTTCTCAAGTTATATCAAAGTGTTGTTTTCTGCCTTTCTCGAGCACATTTTGACTTGTTGTTGAATGCTCCTATAATGTAACTCTAAATGACAATCAGAGCAACTTGAATTGCGTGTGTGCAGCCTTTTGCTCAAAAGAGATCAACGTTTCGTTTTCAGAGTCTCTTTTGACAATCTCTTCGAGAGCTGTTTTCAGTCATTAACAGAGCTGTTCTGAAAGTGTCCAAGCGGCCTGTTCTTAGAGTGGACTGTTTTTTGCATTCGTTCTCAAGTTATATCAAACTATCAAAGTGTTGTTTTCTGCCTTACTGGAGCACATTTTGACTTGTTGTTGAATGCTCCTATAATGTAACTCTAAATGACAATCAGAGTATGTTGAATTACGTGTGTGCAGCCTTTTGCTCAAAAGTTATCAATGTTTCGTTTTCAGAGTCTCTTTTGACAATCTCTTCGAGAGCTGTTTTCAGTCACTAACAGAGCTGTTCTGAAAGTGTCCAAGCGGCCTGTTCTGAGAGTGGACTGTTTTTTGCATTCGTTCTCAAGTTCTATCAGTGTTGTTTTCTGCTTTTCTGGAGCACATTTTGACTTGTTGCTGAATTCTCCTATAATGTAACTCTAAATGACAATCAGAGCAACTTGAATTGCGTGTGTGCAGCCTTTTGCTCAAAAGTGATCAACGTTTCGTTTTCAGAGTCTCTTTTGACAATCTCTTCGAGAGCTGTTTTCCGTCATTAACAGAGCTGTTCTGAAAGTGTCCAAGCGGCCTGTTCTGAGAGTGGACTGTTTTTTGCATTCATTCTCAAGTTATATCAAACTATCAAAGTGTTGTTTTCTGCCTTTCTCGAGCACATTTTGACTTGTTGTTGAATGCTCCTATAATGTAGCTCTAAATGACAATCAGAGCAACTTGAATTGCGTGTGTGCAGCCTTTTGCTCAAAAGTGATCAACGTTTCGTTTTCAGAGTCTCTTTTGACAATCTCTTCGAGAGCTGTTTTCAGTCATTAACAGAGCTGTTCTGAAAGTGTCCAAGCGGCCTGTTCTGAGAGTGGACTGTTTTTTGCATTCGTTCTCAAGTTCTATCAGTGTTGTTTTCTGCTTTTCTGGAGCACATTTTGACTTGTTGCTGAATGCTCCTATAATGTAACTCTAAATGACAATCAGAGCAACTTGAATTGCGTGTGTGCAGCCTTTTGCTCAAAAGTGATCAACGTTTCGTTTTCGGAGTCTCTTTTGACAATCTCTTCGAGAGCTGTTTTCAGTCATTAACAGAGCTGTTCTGAAAGTGTCCAAGCGGCCTGTTCTTAGAGTGGACAGTTTTTTGCATTCGTTCTCAAGTTATATCAAACTATCAAAGTGTTGTTTTCTGCCTTTCTCGAGCACATTTTGACTTGTTGTTGAATGCTCCTATAATGTAACTCTAAATGACAATCAGAGCAACTTGAATTGCGTGTGTGCAGCCTTTTGCTCAAAAGTGATCAACGTTTCGTTTTCAGAGTCTCTTTTGACAATCTCTTCGAGAGCTGTTTTCAGTCATTAACAGAGCTGTTCTGAAAGTGTCCAAGCGGCCTATTCTTAGAGTGGACTGTTTTTTGCATTCGTTCTCAAGTTATATCAAACTATCAAAGTGTTGTTTTCTGCCTTTCTGGAGCACATTTTGACTTGTTGTTGAATGCTCCTATAATGTAACTCTAAATGACAATCAGAGTATGCTGAATTACGTGTGTGCAGCCTTTTGCTCAAAAGTTATCAATGTTTCGTTTTCAGAGTCTCTTTTGACAATCTCTTAAAGAGCTGATTTCAGTCATTAACAGAGCTGTTCTGAAAGTGTCCAAGCAGCCTGTTCTGAGAGTGGACTGTTTTTTGCATTCGTTCTCAAGTTATATCAAAGTGTTGTTTTCTGCCTTTCTCGAGCACATTTTGACTTGTTGTTGAATGCTCCTATAATGTAACTCTAAATGACAATCAGAGCAACTTGAATTGCGTGTGTGCAGCCTTTTGCTCAAAAGAGATCAACGTTTCGTTTTCAGAGTCTCTTTTGACAATCTCTTCGAGAGCTGTTTTCAGTCATTAACAGAGCTGTTCTGAAAGTGTCCAAGCGGCCTGTTCTTAGAGTGGACTGTTTTTTGCATTCGTTCTCAAGTTATATCAAACTATCAAAGTGTTGTTTTCTGCCTTACTGGAGCACATTTTGACTTGTTGTTGAATGCTCCTATAATGTAACTCTAAATGACAATCAGAGTATGTTGAATTACGTGTGTGCAGCCTTTTGCTCAAAAGTTATCAATGTTTCGTTTTCAGAGTCTCTTTTGACAATCTCTTCGAGAGCTGTTTTCAGTCACTAACAGAGCTGTTCTGAAAGTGTCCAAGCGGCCTGTTCTGAGAGTGGACTGTTTTTTGCATTCGTTCTCAAGTTCTATCAGTGTTGTTTTCTGCTTTTCTGGAGCACATTTTGACTTGTTGCTGAATTCTCCTATAATGTAACTCTAAATGACAATCAGAGCAACTTGAATTGCGTGTGTGCAGCCTTTTGCTCAAAAGTGATCAACGTTTCGTTTTCAGAGTCTCTTTTGACAATCTCTTCGAGAGCTGTTTTCAGTCATTAACAGAGCTGTTCTGAAAGTGTCCAAGCGGCCTGTTCTGAGAGTGGACTGTTTTTTGCATTCATTCTCAAGTTATATCAAACTATCAAAGTGTTGTTTTCTGCCTTTCTCGAGCACATTTTGACTTGTTGTTGAATGCTCCTATAATGTAGCTCTAAATGACAATCAGAGCAACTTGAATTGCGTGTGTGCAGCCTTTTGCTCAAAAGTGATCAACGTTTCGTTTTCAGAGTCTCTTTTGACAATCTCTTCGAGAGCTGTTTTCAGTCATTAACAGAGCTGTTCTGAAAGTGTCCAAGCGGCCTGTTCTGAGAGTGGACTGTTTTTTGCATTCGTTCTCAAGTTCTATCAGTGTTGTTTTCTGCTTTTCTGGAGCACATTTTGACTTGTTGCTGAATGCTCCTATAATGTAAATCTAAATGACAATCAGAGCAACTTGAATTGCGTGTGTGCAGCCTTTTGCTCAAAAGTGATCAACGTTTCGTTTTCGGAGTCTCTTTTGACAATCTCTTCGAGAGCTGTTTTCAGTCATTAACAGAGCTGTTCTGAAAGTGTCCAAGCGGCCTGTTCTGAGAGTGGACTGTTTTTTGCATTCGTTCTCAAGTTCTATCAGTGTTGTTTTCTGCTTTTCTGGAGCACATTTTGACTTGTTGCTGAATTCTCCTATAATGTAACTCTAAATGACAATCAGAGCAACTTGAATTGCGTGTGTGCAGCCTTTTGCTCAAAAGTGATCAACGTTTCGTTTTCGGAGTCTCTTTTGACAATCTCTTCGAGAGCTGTTTTCAGTCATTAACAGAGCTGTTCTGAAAGTGTCCAAGCGGCCTGTTCTTAGAGTGGACAGTTTTTTGCATTCGTTCTCAAGTTATATCAAACTATCAAAGTGTTGTTTTCTGCCTTTCTCGAGCACATTTTGACTTGTTGTTGAATGCTCCTATAATGTAACTCTAAATGACAATCAGAGCAACTTGAATTGCGTGTGTGCAGCCTTTTGCTCAAAAGTGATCAACGTTTCGTTTTCAGAGTCTCTTTTGACAATCTCTTCGAGAGCTGTTTTCAGTCATTAACAGAGCTGTTCTGAAAGTGTCCAAGCGGCCTATTCTTAGAGTGGACTGTTTTTTGCATTCGTTCTCAAGTTATATCAAACTATCAAAGTGTTGTTTTCTGCCTTTCTGGAGCACATTTTGACTTGTTGTTGAATGCTCCTATAATGTAACTCTAAATGACAATCAGAGTATGCTGAATTACGTGTGTGCAGCCTTTTGCTCAAAAGTTATCAATGTTTCGTTTTCAGAGTCTCTTTTGACAATCTCTTAAAGAGCTGATTTCAGTCATTAACAGAGCTGTTCTGAAAGTGTCCAAGCAGCCTGTTCTGAGAGTGGACTGTTTTTTGCATTCGTTCTCAAGTTATATCAAAGTGTTGTTTTCTGCCTTTCTCGAGCACATTTTGACTTGTTGTTGAATGCTCCTATAATGTAACTCTAAATGACAATCAGAGCAACTTGAATTGCGTGTGTGCAGCCTTTTGCTCAAAAGAGATCAACGTTTCGTTTTCAGAGTCTCTTTTGACAATCTCTTCGAGAGCTGTTTTCAGTCATTAACAGAGCTGTTCTGAAAGTGTCCAAGCGGCCTGTTCTTAGAGTGGACTGTTTTTTGCATTCGTTCTCAAGTTATATCAAACTATCAAAGTGTTGTTTTCTGCCTTACTGGAGCACATTTTGACTTGTTGTTGAATGCTCCTATAATGTAACTCTAAATGACAATCAGAGTATGTTGAATTACGTGTGTGCAGCCTTTTGCTCAAAAGTTATCAATGTTTCGTTTTCAGAGTCTCTTTTGACAATCTCTTCGAGAGCTGTTTTCAGTCACTAACAGAGCTGTTCTGAAAGTGTCCAAGCGGCCTGTTCTGAGAGTGGACTGTTTTTTGCATTCGTTCTCAAGTTCTATCAGTGTTGTTTTCTGCTTTTCTGGAGCACATTTTGACTTGTTGCTGAATTCTCCTATAATGTAACTCTAAATGACAATCAGAGCAACTTGAATTGTGTGTGTGCAGCCTTTTGCTCAAAAGTGATCAACGTTTCGTTTTCAGAGTCTCTTTTGACAATCTCTTCGAGAGCTGTTTTCAGTCATTAACAGAGCTGTTCTGAAAGTGTCCAAGCGGCCTGTTCTGAGAGTGGACTGTTTTTTGCATTCATTCTCAAGTTATATCAAACTATCAAAGTGTTGTTTTCTGCCTTTCTCGAGCACATTTTGACTTGTTGTTGAATGCTCCTATAATGTAGCTCTAAATGACAATCAGAGCAACTTGAATTGCGTGTGTGCAGCCTTTTGCTCAAAAGTGATCAACGTTTCGTTTTCAGAGTCTCTTTTGACAATCTCTTCGAGAGCTGTTTTCAGTCATTAACAGAGCTGTTCTGAAAGTGTCCAAGCGGCCTGTTCTGAGAGTGGACTGTTTTTTGCATTCGTTCTCAAGTTATATCAAAGTGTTGTTTTCTGCCTTTCTCGAGCACATTTGGACTTGTTGTTGAATGCTCCTATAATGTAACTCTAAATGACAATCAGAGTATCTTGAATTACGTGTGTGCAGCCTTTTGCTCAAAAGTTATCAACGTTTCGTTTTCAGAGTGTCTTTTGACAATCTCTTAAAGAGCTGATTTCAGTCATTAACAGAGGTGTTCTGAACGTGTCTCAGAGGCCTGTTCTGGAAGTGGACTGTTTTTTGCATTCGTTCTCAAGTTCTATCAGTGTTGTTTTCTGACTTTTCTGGAGCACATTTGGACTTGTTGTTGAATGCTCCTATAATGTAGCTCTAAATGACAATCAGATCAACTTGAATTACGTGTGTGCAGCCTTTTGCTCAAAAGTTATCAACGTTTCGTTTTCAGAGTCTCTTTTGACAATCTCTTAAAGAGCTGGTTTCAGTCATTAACAGAGCTGTTCTGAAAGTGTCCAAGCGGCGTTTATCTGAGAGTGGACTGTTTTTTGCATTCGTTCTCAAGTTATATCAAAGTGTTGTTTTCTGCCTTTCTGGAGCACATTTTGACTTGTTGTTGAATGCTCCTATAATGTAACTCTAAATGACAATCAGAGTATCTTGAATTACGTGTGTGCAGCCTTTTGCTCAAAAGTTATCAACGTTTCGTTTTCAGAGTCTCTTTTGACAATCTCTTAAAGAGCTGGTTTCAGACATTAACAGAGCTGTTCTGAAAGTGTCCAAGCGGCCTGTTCTGAGAGTGGACTGTTTTTTGCATTCGTTCTCAAGTTATATCAAAGTGTTGTTTTCTACCTTTCTGGAGCACATTTTGACTTGTTGTTGAATGCTCCTATAATGTAACTCTAAAAGACAATCAGAGTATCTTGAATTACGTGTGTGCAGCCTTTTGCTCAAAAGTTATCAATGTTTCGTTTTCAGAGTCTCTTTTGACAATCTCTTAAAGAGCTGATTTCAGTCATTAACAGAGCTGTTCTGAAAGTGTCCAAGCAGCCTGTTCTGAGAGTGGACTGTTTTTTGCATTCGTTCTCAAGTTATATCAAAGTGTTGTTTTCTTCCTTCACAGCTACGGAGGGATATAAAGGAAGACTGAAATACAATCATAAACATCAGTTCCTTTTAAATCTTGAATTAAACTCATTTTCTCGGCTGATAACAACATCGTTAATTTTATTACGAGCCACTTAAACTTCGCATGAATTACACTAGGCAGTGCGGCTCACATGCCTGTAATAACTCCGCATAACCAGTAGGGAATGTGCGTAAGCAAGTTGAATACTCGACGTCGAGCTACGATCGTTTCCAAGATCAAATTGACTCACGTTGACATTATAAATCACTACGTTGACGTGGTTTTCTACGTACGACACGGGTAAGATCAACATTTGATCTAAGCACGTTCTATGAATGAGGCCCCAGGTCTGAACCCTGTGTTGCAAAGATAACCCCCAACTCGTTTGGTCGTGTTGTGCTGAAGTCTGAAGAACATGAGCCCCCAAGCAGGGGAGGCTGGTTCATTAGGGGCAATTGGACAATGCCCCACCAAAGGGAGAAGAG
Source organism: Nansenia antarctica (assembly GCF_963989245.1). Classification (NCBI taxonomy): domain Eukaryota; kingdom Metazoa; phylum Chordata; class Actinopteri; order Argentiniformes; family Microstomatidae; genus Nansenia; species Nansenia antarctica. The sequence goes on along the minus strand of NC_137688.1, from coordinate 54,690,465 downwards.
AGAGATTTTTTTTCTATGACTTCTAGACAGTGTTGCTTCTGAATATCATAGTCCAATCAGCTAGTGTTCTGTGGAGTATATCATAGTCCAATCAGCTAGTGTTCTGTGGAGTATGTTCCAATCAGCTTCAAGTCCCGCCCCTTTCGGGGCAACTTTCAGTCTACTCGAAATTGCACTAGGCTGTTCTCGTAGACTTGCATGTAAAATCTATTTTGGTAACTTCAGGCCATTCGGTCAATTGTCTATGGGGTTTTGGGACATGCACAAAGAATCGTCTGTGCTTACGTCATGTCCGGCGTAGCTTTAGACGAGCTAGCTTCACCATCGCTATGGCGGCTAGAAACACCGTTCAGCCGTCGTAGCAACCAGGAGAAATTAACAGTAAAGGAATTAGGACCACCCAGACCAAATTTAATTATAAAGCAAGTTTATACAAAGGCAGGGAAAATGGGAAAATCGTATAACCGAGGATTTAGGAGGATTTCTTTCTGTAAACAAATTGAACAAATGGATTAGAAGGAGGCATCTTTTGTTCCCAACTTGAGGATATTACAACTGGACCTATTACCGAAGTCAAACTTCGTTTGTGGTCGCAATCTCCGCACCAGCTGTGTTTAGCCTGCTACTGTTGGTGTTTTGCGAAGCCAGAATACACAAACTCGACCTGAAGGTAAGAGAGTCAGCTAAGATAAAAGCTACTTCAAACATTTAGTAATATCGTCAGCATGGTACGTTTTCTATTGTCGTCTTTTAGCTTGTTTGTTTATGTATTCAGCACACACACACACACACACACACACACACACACACACACACACACACACACACACACTCACACTCACACACTCACTAGAGAGGATGAAGAGGTCTGTACAGGGGGGTAGGGGGGATGAAGAGGTCTGTACAGGGGGGTAGAGGGGATAAAGAGGTCTGTACAGGGGGGTAGAGGGGATGAAGAGGTCTGTACAGGGGGGTAGAGGGGATGAAGAGGTCTGTACAGGGGGGTAGGGGGGATGAAGAGGTCTGTACAGGGGGGTAGGGGGGATGAGGAGGTATGTAGAGGTGGGTAGGGGGGATGAAGAGGTCTGTACAGGGGGGTAGAGGGGATGAAGAGGTCTGTAGAGGTGGGTAGGGGGGATGAAGAGGTCTGTACAGGGGGGTAGAGGGGATGAAGAGGTCTGTACAGGGGGGTAGAGGGGATGAAGAGGTCTGTACAGGGGGGTAGAGGGGATGGAGAGGTCTGTACAGGGGGGTAGGGGGGATGAGGAGGTATGTACAGGGGGGTAGAGGGGATGAAGAGGTCTGTACAGGGGGGTAGAGGGGATGGAGAGGTCTGTACAGGGGGGTAGGGGGGATGAGGAGGTATGTACAGGGGGGTAGAGGGGATGAAGAGGTCTGTACAGGGGGGTAGGGGGGATGAGGAGGTATGTACAGGGGGGTAGAGGGGATGAAGAGGTCTGTAGAGGAGGGTAGAGGGGATGGAGAGGTCTGTACAGGGGGTAGAGGGGATGGAGAGGTCTGTAGAGGTGGGTAGAGGGGATGTAGAGGTGGGTAGAGGTGATGAAGAGGTCTGTAGAGGTGGGTAGAGGGGATGAAGAGGTCTGTACAGGGGGGTAGAGGGGATGAAGATGTCTGTAGAGGTGGGTAGAGGGGATGAAGAGGTCTGTACAGGGGGGTAGAGGGGATGGCGAGGTCTGTACAGGGGGGTAGAGCTATTCTCATGCTAAAATCGACTGTAAATCCAGATTTTAAAGTTGATATTCTTCCCCGTAGAGCATGCCCCCATAACCTGTGCCCCACCCAAAATGTTTAGCACCAGCCGCCACTGCCCCCAAGAGGTAAGCCTACAGGACTCTTCCTGGTTCTAACAGTTAATTTGAGTTTTACGTACCACAGTAATTACATTTTTGACATTTACATTTAATGAGGAGACACCAATCAGCAGGATTTGCAGCAAAATGTGGCATGAAATGCTACAGAAAATCCCACAGCCCATATCCAACTTTTTAGGCCTGCTGTAGCCATATTACCCCTCCCCCTACCCCACCCCACAAAGAGAAAGTTTCTCACTCATAGGGGAATGACTGCTGTTTATCATTTAGCTGGGTTTAAACCTTGATTGTGAAGTGAATAATGATAGCAATAATGGTGTTTTGATACTATAATACATATATTATTGTCATGATCTTTTTCAGGATGTAAGAGAAAATATGTGAGCGAATCAAAATCAGACTCAGGCGAGGAGGAGGCAGAAGCAGGTTTGAATACTGTTTTGGTCTGGAAAATGCGCTTTCTAAAATGGAGTGTCCTACCCAAGTTTTCATATAAGCATGTTGTTACTGGCCAGGGGTGTTCTCGGGGAGTGGGCTGATTTTCGAGAGATTCTTCATGCCTAATGTATACAGTATGAGCTGAATACACCTTTAATGTTTTGTTTTTAAGGTCCAGAAAAGAGGCGGGATAAAAGCTACAAGGTATGGAGTAGTGTGTGAACCTTTCAGTAATAAAACAACTATTGGCTAAAATCCCTTAACATTTACACGATATGTCTGTTTTACCTATTATGTTTGAATGACAGAAAATAAAAATGTATTGTTAATTTATTTATTCCATCATCTCAGGAGAATTCATCTCCCTTTGAACCCCCGTGCTCCTCCAACTCGTGGGTAACTGTTTTATCCTTTACTCACTTAACTTGTGTGAGAGAGTCAAGTGTCAAATGTACATATTGGTTTGATACTGCTTTGACAGAAGCCCTTCCCCCTTTTTGTGTTGTCCAGATAAGCATTGCAGATCTGAAGAGCTCGGGACTCTGCAGTAAAGCAATTAAAGGAAAAGTGATTAAAAAATCTCAGCTGATGCACGACACAAAGGAAAATAAAAAACTGGTTTGTTTCTACATAGGTCTGGCTGATGACACAACAAGTATCAAAGTTTGTGTATATGGGGATGAGAGATATGGAACCTTTCAAGAGGGGAGCTCTTATCTTCTAGACGGCCTCAGTGAGGGTCGCGGTATGGGGATGCTCACACGAAGTGCCACGGTCTCAAAAACAAGACAAGTCAATGTTCCTCAGAGACTGGAAATGGAGGCAAGGATGCTCATTGAACCGCCCCAAGATCCAGTCTGCTCCATAGCTGATGCCAAGGCGTCACCAGATGGTTCTGAGATGAGCATTGAGGGAACTATAATTGCAGTGAGTTGCCATACCTTTTTCAAGACCTTCACATAACTATTTGTTCAGTGTTTCCTGGTTACCTATACCCTCTGTTTTTGCTCAGATGCCCCCAGTGAATAAAGTGAAGGTGAAATGGCAGAGGGCCAAGACTCCACAGCGCATTTTAACCTTACAGGACGAGACGGGTTCTATCGAGGTCTGTCTCTGGAATGAGAAGGCTCTCAGTTGTTGTGCATCCGTTGGAAATACAGTCAGGGTGACCAATGTGAAATCCAAAGGGTACCACAACATAATTTCTCTCAACTCAACTTACAAAACCAGGGTTGATACGGTGGGTAACTTTTGAACCATTATGCAGTGTCCCATTCCATCTATGCAATGGTGAACTGCTTTTTTCAGAGACTGCTTGCTATAGTTTGAGACGTAACCCTAAATCCTGAAGTGTGTGCTGTCTGTGTGTGTCTGTGTGTCTGTCTGGTGTCTGGTCTGTGTGTCTGTCTGTGTGTGTGTGTCTCTCTGTATATGTTTCTTTGTGTGTAGGTCCAAGCTGCTACCCTGGAGACTGTGAAGCTGTCTATACAAGGGATTCAAAAGTCCAGCAAGATGGAAGTGACTCTGTCGGCAGAGACGGATGGAAAACTGAAGACATTCACTGTGGCATCCAAGCTCCTGGCACAGGCCTGCGCTATTAAACTGGATGGAGCTTTCGAGGAGACACTCCTTGATATGTTGCCGGTCAACGTAGAGGCAGACATACAAGGGAATACGATTAAAACCCTAAAAAAGATGTAACCAACCTGAATGATTCATGGTGGGTTAAATCATGGTGGGGAAGAATGAATTTGAATTGTTTGCTATCATTTCCTTTCCTTGTCAATTTTTTCTTGTGATGTCGATTTACATGTTAACTGTGATCTTTCCTAAAAAAAAAATATTTTGCAAAAATTAACATGTCCCAGTGTATAGTAAAACTGTTACTTAACGAGTTGAATTTGAGTGTTGTTATTGACATGTTTTAATTATGCCCATGGAGAGTAAAAACTGTCATGAATGGGGTACCGCATGAAACAATAGAGCTAGTCAAGTATAACATGTAAATATATGGAGCGTCGCTTTAGGTTTCCTCTACTAGGAGCGAGTAGGACAACATATGCCTTCTTTTCTTCTTTTCTATAAGCTTCAAAGGAGCAGCGGAGGAGGTTGAGTAAGAGACACATAGTAGTCTGTGTTTTCAGTGTCTCACATAGTGTCTCAGGTGTCTCAGTGTCTCAGGTGTCCCAGGTGTCCCAGGTGTCTCAGGTGTCTCAGTGTCTCAGTGTCTCACATAGTGTCTCAGGTGTCTCAGTGTCTCAGGTGTCGCAGGTGTCCCAGGTGTCCCAGGTGTCTCAGGTGTCTCAGTGTCTCAGTGTCTCACATAGTGTCTCAGGTGTCTCAGTGTCTCAGGTGTCCCAGGTGTCCCAGGTGTCTCAGTGTCTCAGTGTTTTGTACAGAATTTGTTTTTCCAGGGTAAAACCAGTAGGACAATTAGCTTGAACACAAACTATTTAGTGTTATTTAAAAACCCCCGTGATAATAATCAAATCTCTGTATTGGCTAGACAAATGTATCCTGGTAATACTAAATATTTTATGGAGTCATTTAAAGATGCTACAGAAGCCCCTTATGGGTATTTGTTGGTTGATTATAAAGCTAAAACGCCAGAGGCCTATCGTCTCAGAACAGCGTTATGCTCCACTTATCAGGTTGTGTACAAACAGAGGAAGACGAGTGGCTGAAATGTCTGCTAGATTAGAACGTCATTTATCGCTACTACAGCTGTTGATGAAATCTAAGCCGGGGGAAATACGGGCTATTTTAAAGAATGCTTCAAAAGATCTAATTCAGGCATTGTGTGAAGTCGCATTGAACGTGCTGTGTGGTACTATTCCTCTATCAAAGACACAATTTAAAAGACTGTCAAAGGTTAAGTCTAATCTGAAAATCATAGCTGACAAAAAGATTCCTATATCGAGAAAAAAGAGGGTTATCAATCAAGAGGGAGGATTTGTATTACCACTTTTAAGCATAGCTGTACCATTTATCACTAGCTTGCTGTCGAGACAGGGTTGAAGCGACATACTACAAGTGTGTACAAACAACCTACTAGTCATTATGGAGAAAATGTATTTGGTGCCGCAAAGAGATGTGGACAAATTACGTGTTGGAGGTCCAACGACTATCAGACAGAGTGCTGAAAATAACATTGATGATTTGATGAGAACCATTTTGAATAGAAACGATTTAACTCCACATGACAAAGCACAGCATTACGCTGTGTTACTACAGAGATATTTAACATTGGTCAGACAGGGGGATAGTGATGTCAATACTTTAAAACTAATTGTGCCAAACAGCTCACCACTCGAGGATGAAGCGACCCCACAGCCAGTGGTGTCTACATCTTTTGCTACAGATAACACAGCTTTAGACGTCTTAAATAATTTACCCCTGAGGAGCAAGAAGAATGCCCAACATATTTTGGCCAAGATGTATAAATCAAGGGTATTAGAGTGGAATGAATCTGGGGAACTTGTGTTGAAAGGGGCAGTCGTGACCGGTTCACACATTTTAGATATTGTTAAACTAGCGACCATGATTCAAGCACCTAAAACAAGCGTCAGACCCCACGGTTGGGATGAGTTTGTGCAGGGTTTTTCAGTTTTAAACATACCGCTTTCTACAATACCCAATAGACATGTCAAAGACGAGATTAGTGATGTTAAACATTCTAAAACAAATGTTGATGCTTCCATTGGTGCTGTTAAAACCCCTTCTAGGCGCAGTCTCGCTCTGGCGAATAAGAATATATTTAGATATCAACATATCATAGGTGATGCCTCTACACATGTGATTTAAGAAGTAGATACAGTGTTCACCACATGTGACCGATGTGACATCCTAAACTTGTTTGTCTGAGAAATGTATCTCGTCACATGACATGTTTAAAAAGTCATAAATCGATTTAGGAAATCTTGTATGATTTGGAGCATTTCCAAAACTGTCAAAAAAACACCCAACTCTCTCCAATGATATATAAACTGCCAGCCAATGCTCTCCAGGCTGGTCAGAGGGGTGTGTGTTAATTATCATAGCACTAGGTCTTATTTGTAGAGGTTGCTGGGGCAGTTTATCACAAGCCAAAACACCTAGAAAATGGGTGTTTGCTGATATTGTATCCATGATGGCTGTCAGTTCCACAGTATTCATGATGCTTAATAGTAATCAACTAAAACCTGTCTGCGATGGGACACTTCAATCATACTATCATATACCGCATAAATTATTAGATTGATGGTATTAGGCAGCGGGTTCCTGAAACGTGTCTCCAGGCGTATGTTACCACTCTTGATCAATGATAGATGCTGACTATTATCCTCGTCAGGTGTCAGATTAAATGCATAAAGAGTGTACCCTCTCAGGAAATCGTTTCGATCAATGGCCATAGCACTGTTCTTTAAATGTCTCCCTGTTGATAACACCAGTTGATAGAATTCACGAGTCACGCAACCGTTAGGGAAGTCCGGTTGTAATGGTTTGGTGGGGAACTGGACACCGTCAACATATATTGCCAGATATTCTAGATTATAATTCTTAAAATTGAATGGGTTCTTGCCATAGTCGCCCGTAAAAGAGTCATTATCAACCATCGCTACCACCACAGACTTGGGTAGGGTTCCTAGAAACAGATTTTCATGGTTTGACACTCTTGAGCCCGCTGGAATGGAAAAATTCTTAAGGGTGACACGGTCCAGGGGGTATTTGGCAGTGTTCGTTAGCAGTGTCTGTGCATGTCCTAAGCGTACGGCCGGTGACAATGAAACTTTCTTGACAAATAAGGACGCAGAGATAAGATTCACTTTGTACAACTCATTGTCCGCAGCATCACGCATCAGACAGAATGCATCCTTTGCTCTAGTCATACGGATTTTAATATCAACACCGTTCAGCATTAACTTTTCCTGAAAAAACATGTCACTGTGTATGGGGGCCATGAGCTCCACCGTGCCACTCAGAGCTGTGTATCTCTGTCTGGCTGTTAAACCATCATTAGCCCCGTCTACAGCGTTTAACACATCCATGTGTCCAGCTGTATCCTTGTAAAAAAGCCCTGTAGAGAATGATGACTTTAATGTCTCCATGTCGTAATTTAGCAAGCATTCTATAAGACAGCGGTAGGGATACGTGTTGCTGCTCTGTGAAATTAGTCGATCGCCTAGTGATATGTCAACCTGTGAAAATATTGTAGCTCCAGGATAGTTGATCAGTCCTACTTTAGCGTTAGCACCGATGGCGGTCCCATCTGCTTTAACAATTTGCAGTCGTGTAAACAGCATGGTATTGTTTAAATCAATGTAATCGCCGCCTGATCCAGCTATATAAAACTCCAATGGCCCTGTGGGAGTTATCGCCGATATAGGTGGAATTTCAACATATGTCGATTTCTCTATAGCTGTCTGTGTTAACGGTATCGTAAAAATATCTAATTCGGATTTGATGCACTCCCCGCTTAGACTATGTAGCAACGCCATCTTTAGAATATGTAGTTTGCTCCTCCGTCGAGTGTTCTGACCTGTCGCCTGTGTTTACTTTTAACAACTGCCCTCACACTCCTTGTAACAGCCTTTTTCCTCTTCTTTGGACGGGAACCTGGAGGCCCTTGCGGCACCGCCCTGCGCTTGGCTGCTCTCTTACGCTTCATCACAACTAACCCAGAACCATCCTGTCTACCCCCTGCTCTGGACATTACTTTTGCGATCACGTCTGACGCTATACTCTTTGCAGCATTCTTGAGGTGTGGTTTGGCTATGTTGAACCCCTGTTTGAATAACGGAGCTGCGAATCTAAATAAACCTCGAAATATACCCCCTAAACCAGCTCCATGCATCACAACACTCCCTGAAAACCCCGGTATACCATTACCAGCCTGTGCTTTGTAATAATCTATGTACCGGTTGGGGCTAGGGTCGAAATTGCTGTAAAGGGCCATGGTGTAGCAGTAGTGGCGCTAGTCTTTTGGACGTCTTACACTCTAGCCTTCACTCTTCTGAAATGAAGCTTTGCAACAACTTTACCGTATTTAAAAGGCACACACGCGTTCTGATCTGTCTTGACCTCTATAACGATATCTGTGATGTGTCCTTTTGTTACAGGCACATAGTGGGCCCTGTCGTAGGTGATTGTAACAATCTCTTGATCCTTTCCTGTCATATGTACACATCTCAATAACTGGACGTAGTGATCCCCAACGATTTGGTGATTAATTATATCCGTGTAAACATATAGAGTGTAGAATCCTCCATAAATATCTGCAGGGCGGTGTGCATATATCTTGGTCTGGTTCAAATCTAAAACTTCTTCAGCCAATACATTCTTACCCATAGAACCTCTAGTCGAATCCAACACTCCATATTCCCCATCATTAATACCATCCGTGTATGATCCTAGTATTAGAGCTAATCTCCCTCTGAATTTTATAGTGTATAAATCCTCCACAATCATGAACACCTTGTGTTTTATGGAGCAATAACCGAATATGATGTTGTGTGGTTCTAACACTCTGTCAATCTCTGCTACAAGCTCTGACATCTTTGAGTAGAAACCTTCACGTATCTGTAACGTCAGTCGCAATGACCTGTTATCTGTTAACTCTAAAAAAGTGTCTTCAACTGTAAATGTCTGCCATGTTCTAGGGTATTGGAATTCTATTAATCCCACTTGCCATTCGCCTTTTAGTATTAAAGGTTTAGAAATATGTGTCCTATAGTTCGAAATCTTGTTTTCGGGATATACCTTCTGAGAGGCATTGCAAGGTAATGTCATGTAAAACTCTTCACTCTCAGCCATGACTCTACAGAACACCTTCACACACTATGTGTTATGAGCTCTCTCGACTGAAACCCCACACCCTTTTATATATTGGTGACGTCGCATTCACGAACCCACGAATTGAACTTCGGGGGCCAGCCGAGCCACTTGACCATTACCATGCACACGCCCCTCTGCTTCTTTCGACGTAACACCTTCTGTTACGGCTGGGCCTTCACACACGCCCTCCCCCGCCCCCACAGCTCGAGCACCCGCCCCCACAACTCGAGCACAGCGTGCTCTCCGCCGCAGCTGAGGCTTGTCCCCCTAATTAGAGCTTCAGCCAAACCTGCACACCTGTATCCACTCCCAATCAACCCTCTGTCTACATCTACCCTGGATTTCTACTCACTCATCGTCAGTTCTTCCCTAAGAATGACCTGGCAAGTATCCTCTGTGACTAGTCGTGAACTTTGCTCTCGTGCCTAACTTTGTGATTCGTTTATATCTTATGTACTGGCCTACCGTGGAGACTTACCCTGTTTTTCTGTTCCTCCACAGCCCACGCCAACCACTACCGCCAGCCCGCCAGGTTGAAACCCCCGGACTCATCCTTTCAGTTTTTCCACTGTAAATAAATACCCTACGGGGCTTCACAGTATTCTGCCTCCGTTGTCGTGTCCTTGAGCCCCCTCACCACCGTGGCTTAACACCTTCTCGACCTTAAACGCCTTGTCGCTGTCTATCTTGATTTTCTGTAACTCGGCCTCATAAAACGACCCGTCGATAAATTCACCGTCATAATCTTTCAATTTGTAAACAGGTGGTATCCTAGCTATCCTTTTTTCTATTGTAAAAAAAACTCTCGGGTGAATGTCTCTTCATAAGCCTTTTCAAAAAAACCTCGCATTTTAGACACCCTCACTGTGTCCCCCAAATTATATTTAAAAACAGGATTTTGAGTTACGAATGTCATCCCCCCATACAACGTTTTAAAAACCAATGTTTCGTTTTCGGTACAAACGTCGATAGGCCTCATTTTAATAGAACGATGGTACGATCTATTGTATGAGCCCACCAAATCCTGCAGAACATCTATGTATCTTTTAGAATTAGCATAGGTCAAAAACCTCCACATTCGACCCTTAATAGTTCTGTTAAAACGCTCCACCACACTAGCCTTCAACTCACTCGACGTAGCATAATGGTGTATATCATACTTGTTTGTTAATTTGTGAAATGTTGAGTTGAAAAACTCAGCCCCCTTGTCTGTTTGTAATTTCAGAGGGCTTGTTCCACATTCCAAAATATTTGTAAAACCTTGGGCGACAGCCCCAGCAGTCTTATTCTTTAATGGAATGCACCAGGCAAACTTTCTAAATACATCGATACATGTCAGTATAAATCTGACTCCGTCATTATCGTTTGCATATAACGCCATATCGACCAAATCAGCCTGATATTGTCTATCCTTTCCATAGGCTAACACCTTATTCCTCGGGAAAATAGTTCGTGTAGGCTTGTGTAATGAATAATTGTCCTCCCCACATAACCACTCTGTTGCTTCATCACTCTTTAAAACCAATCCTGTAGCTTCACGGACACCACGTTTTAATCGAGATTCTCCCCCAAAACACCCCGTAGAAGCAGGGTCGTAATATGTATCCTTCATACTGGTCCCCATGGTCTGTATGTACATCTATCACAACTCAGCACACTTAATGAAAAGAGTTGTGTTTTGTCCCAATGTTTTTATTTCAACAGAGAGCATAGCCACACTTATTTACAATCACACTGCATCTAGGAACTGTAGAAAAAACACGCAAGTTGCGATGTCGTCGTTAACCAAGAACCCAGCTAGATCGTCGACGACCTCTGTGACATTGACACATTCATTTTTAGACAGTCTTAACACACAAACATCTGTCACATAGGTACAAAGCCCCACAATACGCCCCACATTGTTACATTTGCCATAAGATTTTAACAATTTTGTAACTAGCAAACCACAAGGTGTTGAGTCACAAAGCTCCACCATCCGCTCCCACTCGTCACATTTTCCTCTAATTTCAGCCATGGTTTTTTTAAGTTTAGAAAGTCTCTTTCTAACAACAATATTCGTTGGATCATCTGTGATGACACAGCATAGCAACATTGATAAATCAAACTTCATGCTCTGCGCATCATAGGTCTTCAGTAGTTAGTATTCGGCCCTTTTCTTTGATATCGATTCCCTTTGTTTTTTTTTATGAGGGGGGTCATAAATCATAAGATCTTTTACAGAAGGGGGGGTTTATTTACCCCCCGCGTTGTGGTTTTATTAACCCGCGCCATTTGTTCAGAACACCCCCCAAGTTGACGCAGGTGTTGACGCAGGTGTTAGTTGACACACACACACACACACACACACACACACACAGGGTTACCCTAACCCTAACCCTTAATTAGGAAGGGGGTGGTTGCCCCAAATGACTGGCAAGGGGTGAAATGTGTTTAAATAACGAATATTGTTGTTAGAAAGAGACTTAGGGTTAGAAATGAAATTAGAGGAAAAGGTGCCGAGTGGGAGCGAACTCTCTCTCCGGTCGATACAATATATAATAACATATAATACTCACATTATCATGTCCTTTCGGGCTTTCATGTGGACAGTGGATGTCATACTGTCTCCCCCCCCAAAAAAACTGCTCCTAAACAAACAAAACGTGTACATCTATGTATATCTATCTGATATACATCTTGATCTTTTGTACGCACACTCTTAAGAGAGTGAACGGGGGTTTCGTATCAACAGTCAGATATACGTTCAGACAGCCTCTGTTGATAGACAGACACATCGAGTTGCTTTTCCTGCCTCTCTGCTACTCCCACCCCTCTCTCTGAAGAGTCATTCTGACAGCAAGAGACAACAGGCTAGGGTAGACTACTGTTGGGCAATCTTGGTTACCAGAATGGACCTAGAGATTGCGTCGACATCGACTGCGCAAAATGGGGAACGTGTACAATCCTGTCAAACTTTGCCAAAAGGACATCCCCGCAAAAACACATCTAGAATGACAGGTTTGATCAACCTGAATGTGATACCTTCCAACCAGCTGCATCCCAAAATACACTGCATCCCAAAATTGCCATTGTAAATTACAGATAGACCTGTTAGAACATCAGTTGTCTTTTAGCGGACCTCTTGGACACCCCTAAACACGGGGGTTTGGAAGTAGTTATACCAATAGTAGTTATACCAATAGTAGTGACTACCCCATCCCTGACATATTACTTTTTCAGCTATCGCTAACATTCACAATGTTATTAACATGTTTATAGAAATAGACTGTCAATTGTAGTCAGTGGCGGCTCCTGCCAAATCTCTCAGGGGGGGCAATTGTTGCGTTGATGGTTAAGGTGACACGTTCAAGGGTAAATTCACCTAAATCAGCGGGCTTAAATAAATTGACTCTCACAGCCATTGGTATTCAGTTATCACATATTTTATTTTAGGTGCAGCAAATCCAGGATAAAGGGCAGTGGCACAGGGGCTGATAATGTGCAATGGATGGATAAAACTATTTACATACTACAAAATACAAAAACTCAGCACTCTCATAGACAAGGGACAGCTCAGTCTTGAGCTTCACCTGGTTCAGCATGGGGTATGCCTTGACAGTGGTGTTCAGAGCCTCAACAGGGAATGCATGGCAGTGCTGTTGGAACATCTCTCCTTGGAGCAGCGTGGCACTCACAAGGTGGTTGGTGAAAGAAAACCTTTCTTTGGAGTGGGCCAGTATTGTGTCGCAGATCTGTCAAAAGTATGGGGTGTGAAAGAAAATGTGGAAATAAGCACTTTGGAAGTACAACACTGAATAAAGACTGCTACCATCCCATCCCTGAATGTAACTCTGATTGGTGGTGATTTTCCAACACTGTGTTTCAAAACTTGGACCTACCTCTTTAGACAGCCTCTGCTTCTCTTCTTCTCCCAAGACCCTCCTTGATGTTCTGGTTCCTGTGGCTTCTTGCTGCTGCTCTTGAGATGAGCTTTGGTCCCTGAAGGCAGACAGACCAACAGTGTTAAGATTTCAAATAAGAAAATGTAGCTGAACAATCTGCTGTCTTGTAGTTGTAATTGTATCTACAGTAATTTCTGAAATGTAGTCTAACGATGATTTAAGGTCTCCAGGAGAGAGGGATCTGTTTTAAGTATAACAGTTGACTTTAGCTTTAACAGGCTGTGCACATGAGTCACTCCCGACCACTTAGATATCTTGGAGCTATTTAGGTAGATATGCTTATTCTTGAATATAAATATGTAGGTCTATCTATTCACAAATTAAACCTCAGACATTTTTAGACATGTTCTATATATTAGCCTAATACATATATTTTAAAAAAAATGCTTAGTTGTAATTCGCTGACAAAATGTATTGTTTGATACATGTAATATACTACATTACATTAAGTAACTACATATGAATATAATGTAACATAATACATTAAATGCAAAGTTTTGTTGCAAAAAAGAAGCTTCGCATAGCAACCTACCAAATGAATAGTGGAATATCCTACTCCAATTACTCGGGCAAGCCCTAATTTTAATTCAACTCATTGTTATATAAGCCTACTAGTTTTACCGGCGCCTTTCCCATTCATCATAGCATGCATACATTTGATTATTACAAAGTTCTATATTACGGAGAAGGTACAAACTATATTTTTTGATCTTACCTTATGGCCTGCATGCTGCTTGTGGACGGCATGTTTTATGAAGACTGCGTCAATGTCAACCCCTCGTAAATCCTCGGTTATACGATTTTCCAATTTTCCCTGCCTTTGTATAAACTTGCTTTATAATTAAATTTGGTCTGGGTGGTCCTAATTCCTTTACTGTTAATTTCTCCTGGTTGCTACGACGGCTGAACGGACCGAGTTGTTCAGAACATTACTAGCCGCCATCGCCATGGTGAAGTAGGTGAACGAAGCTACGCCGGACATGACGTAAGCACGTACGATTCTTTGTGCATGTCCCAAAACCCCATAGACAAACGACCGAATGGCCTGAAGTTACCAAAATAGATTTTACATGCAAGTCTACGAGAACAGCCTAGTGCAACTTCGAGTAGACTGAAAGTTGCCCTGAAAGGGGCGGGACTTGAAGCTGATTGGAACATACTCCACAGAACACTAGCTGATTGGACTATGATATACTCCACAGAACACTAGCTGATTGGACTATGATATTCAGAAGCAACACTGTCTAGAAGTCATAGAAAAAAAATCTCTCTCTTCTCCCTTTGGTGGGGCATTGCACAATTGCCCCTAATGAACCAGCCTCCCCTGATTGTAGTAATGGCAACAATTGTAATAATTATAATTACAAGAGAACCACAATGAATGAATCAAATGAATCAAAGTAATCGCGTTATTTCCAGATTGTAAGCTTTCAAATGATGTGTCATACATAGACATCGGGAAAAAATGTAAGACAACATGAGTATTTGAAACTTGTTAACCCTGAAAACTAAATCCTGACGCACGGCTTACAAGATTTGTAGATGTTGCTTGGCAGAGCATTGAGATTGTTTCATCATCGTAGTAGGCTACTCGGAATTCACTATTCTAGCCTATTTGTTCGGTTGGATATCAGCACGGTTGTCAACAGATTGTCAAGTCAAAAGGTAAACAGAACTGTATCATTTTACGCACGAAAATAAATCCTTAGCCTACCTCACTCAATGAGCGACATCTGAGACAGCTGAGACAGCTGGGACAGCTGGGACACCTGAGACACTGACATCAGGGGCCTCATTCATAAAAAAGTACTTGAACGTCATCTTTGACTTTCACGTAAGTACAGTTTTCTAAACGGACGTAAGCATTATTTATAAAACGGGCTGAGATGGTTTAAAATTGCGTACGTGCTTCCTTCTATAAATACCAACGCAGGTAAAATGAACGCAGGTGAATGAGGCTTGTATTAACACCTCAATTATAGCGGCTGAATTAAGACAAGTGCTATAATAGGGTAGGCGTTCGTCTGGAAGCGGGAGAGGGCAGAGAAGGGTGGCTTCTCGGTAAGTTGCATTTGTAACGTTTGATCATGACAACTAACCAGGCACATGCTTATACTCTACTCGAGTTGTAAAAGTAAATCAGGGGAGGTGGTGGATTTTATCATAAGAGGACAATTTTAGCATCCCCTCAGCGTCAGTGACTTCAGTGTCAGTAACTTGGTAAAAATGTAATTGCATGTGTGCGTGCCCCCTCGCACCTTGAAATAGCAGTAATACCACGTTCATTGATAAAATGACATTAAGTATGGAAAGAGGGGGGCGATTTTGACTGTTTTTATTTCAGGGGGGATGCCATCCCCCCTCAACTCGAGTGCTGCTTATACTGTAATAATATAATGGTCTTATTCTTATCAGGTGGTCTTATTCTTATATGGCTGCTCACTCCCAGACACCGGAGAAAATCCAGTATAATTTAGCGCATGGCCGGGCAAGGTCCGTTGTGGAACGCACTAGGCATGTTGAAGGGGAGATACGGAGGGATATAAAGGAAGACTGAAATACAATCATAAACATCAGTTCCTTTTAAATCTTGAATTAAACTCATTTTCTCGGCTGATAACAACATCGTTAATTTTATTACGAGCCACTTAAACTTCGCATGAAATACAGTATAGGCAACGTTTTTCCAGTGCGGCTCACATGCCTGTAATAACTCCGCATAACCAGTAGGTAATGTGCATAAGCAAGTTGAATACTCGACGTCAAGCTACGATCGTTTCCACGATCAAATTGACTCACGTTGAAATTGTATAAATCACTACGTTGACGTGGTTTTCTACGTACGACACGGGTAAGATCAAAATTTGATCTAAGCACGTTCTATGAATGAGGCCCCAGGTGTCCCAGCTGTCCCAGCTGTCCCAGCTCCCCCAGGTGTTAGAATGGTCCCAGCTCTATGGGTGTGTGTTCATAATGTGTTTAGTTGTGTTCAACATGTTCAGACAATTGTGTAAGATTGTGCAAGTCAATAAAATGTTGGTCAAATAAATTATCAGAGTTCATGTATCATTACAATCATTTTTATTTAGTCAAGAAAGGGGTTTTAGTCAAACAATAACATAGTCATTCACAGTCATTCACAATAAAAAAATAAAAAATACAAACATTGTATACAAATTGGCTGTAGCAGAAATACATTCACAATGTTAACAAGGTTAAAAATGTTAAAACAAAAAACAAGTAAATAAAAGAAATTAAAATAACAAATCTAGACCCAATCATGCCACAACAAGTCTCTATGAGATTCAGGATTCAGAATTCAGACATTTCAGCCACTCGTCTTCCTCTGTTTGTACACAACCTGATAAGGGGAGCATAAAGCTGTTCTGAGACGATAGGCCTCTGGCGTTTTAGCTTTATAATCAACCAACAAATACCCATAAGGGGCTTCTGTAGCATCTTTAAATGACTCCATAAAATATTTAGTATTACCAGGATACATTTGTCTAGCCAATACAGAGATTTGATTATTATCACGGGGGTTTTTAAATAACACTAAATAGTTTGTGTTCAAGCTAATTGTCCTACTGGTTTTACCTTGGAAAAACAAATTCTGTACTAGATATAAAACACTGAGATTTCTATGGTGAACATACTGGGTAAAAACCTTCTCAACTTCGAGGCTATTACTGGCGTCATTCATGACGTCGTCAATGATTAACAAATTATTCTTGGACACCGGCAGGATTTCATCATTGTCTAGCCTTTCGGGAATCCCCTAAAAGTAAAAGCTCTGCATTAGTTAACAGCTCCTTAACAAAATAGGTTTTACCCGAGTTAGAAGGGCCCGACAACAGCAAGCTGAACGGATGCTGTAGTCTAAAATCAAAATCACTATTGCCAAAATCGGCCATGATCCAAAAACCATACGGTAAGGTTGTGTAGTCTTGCATTAAAACCCTTTTGTTGTAGACTATTCTAAACCTCTTGACAACGGTTGTGTTCTTCAATGTGAGAGATTTCTTAACACGTACAATATTTTCAGTGCGGGCCAACACATGACTTGTGCTATTCCTGTCGGCTACGAAATGATCAACGAGCTCCACCAGAGTGTCTAGTTTAACAACTTTAGAATTCTCAGCGTTCAGGGTAATACCTTTAGCTTTCATGCATGTAACACCCTTTAAAGTTCGATAACCATATGTTTTAGGCCCCCCTGAACAAAACTCCACAATATGGTCGCCGCCCCCTATCTCGTCAGTTAAATCCCCCAAGTATGGGCCTAGTGGAGGGACCCAATCACCTGGCTTTGTTACAAAGATCACCGAATCCGTGTCACTATACAAAAGACAATCAGAGCAACTTGAATTGCGTGTGTGCAGCCTTTTGCTCAAAAGTGATCAACGTTTCGTTTTCAGAGTCTCTTTTGACAATCTCTTCGAGAGCTGTTTTCAGTCATTAACAGAGCTGTTCTGAAAGTGTCCAAGCGGCCTGTTCTTAGAGTGGACTTTTTTTTGCATTCGTTCTCAAGTTATATCAAACTATCAAAGTGTTGTTTTCTGCCTTTCTGGAGCACATTTTGACTTGTTGTTGAATGCTCCTATAATGTAACTCTAAATGACAATCAGAGTATGTTGAATTACGTGTGTGCAGCCTTTTGCTCAAAAGTTATCAATGTTTCGTTTTCAGAGTCTCTTTTGACAATCTCTTAAAGAGCTGATTTCAGTCATTAACAGAGCTGTTCTGAAAGTGTCCAAGCAGCCTGTTCTGAGAGTGGACTGTTTTTTGCATTCGTTCTCAAGTTATATCAAAGTGTTGTTTTCTGCCTTTCTCAAGCACATTTTGACTTGTTGTTGAATGCTCCTATAATGTAACTCTAAATGAAAATCAGAGCAACTTGAATTGCGTGTGTGCAGCCTTTTGCTCAAAAGTGATCAACGTTTCGTTTTCAGAGTCTCTTTTGACAATCTCTTCGAGAGCTGTTTTCAGTCACTAAACAGAGCTGTTCTGAAAGTGTCCAAGCGGCCTGTTCTGAGAGTGGACTGTTTTTTGCATTCGTTCTCAAGTTCTATCAGTGTTGTTTTCTGCTTTTCTGGAGCACATTTTGACTTGTTGCTGAATGCTCCTATAATGTAACTCTAAATGACAATCAGAGCAACTTGAATTGCGTGTGTGCAGCCTTTTGCTCAAAAGTGATCAACGTTTCGTTTTCGGAGTCCCTTTTGACAATCTCTTCGAGAGCTGTTTTCAGTCATTAACAGAGCTGTTCTGAAAGTGTCCAAGCGGCCTGTTCTTAGAGTGGACTGTTTTTTGCATTCGTTCTCAAGTTATATCAAACTATCAAAGTGTTGTTTTCTGCCTTTCTCGAGCACATTTTGACTTGTTGTTGAATGCTCCTATAATGTAACTCTAAATGACAATCAGAGCAACTTGAATTGCGTGTGTGCAGCCTTTTGCTCAAAAGTGATCAACGTTTCGTTTTCAGAGTCTCTTTTGACAATCTCTTCGAGAGCTGTTTTCAGTCATTAACAGAGCTGTTCTGAAAGTGTCCAAGCGGCCTGTTCTGAGAGTGGACTGTTTTTTGCATTCGTTCTCAAGTTCTATCAGTGTTGTTTTCTGCTTTTCTGGAGCACATTTTGACTTGTTGCTGAATGCTCCTATAATGTAACTCTAAATGACAATCAGAGCAACTTGAATTGCGTGTGTGCAGCCTTTTGCTCAAAAGTGATCAACGTTTCGTTTTCGGAGTCTCTTTTGACAATCTCTTCGAGAGCTGTTTTCAGTCATTAACAGAGCTGTTCTGAAAGTGTCCAAGCGGCCTGTTCTTAGAGTGGACTGTTTTTTGCATTCGTTCTCAAGTTATATCAAACTATCAAAGTGTTGTTTTCTGCCTTTCTGGAGCACATTTTGACTTGTTGTTGAATGCTCCTATAATGTAACTCTAAATGACAATCAGAGTATGTTGAATTACGTGTGTGCAGCCTTTTGCTCAAAAGTTATCAATGTTTCGTTTTCAGAGTATCTTCTGACCATCTCTTAAAGAGCTGATTTCAGTCATTAACAGAGCTGTTCTGAAAGTGTCCAAGCAGCCTGTTCTGAGAGTGGACTGTTTTTTGCATTCGTTCTCAAGTTATATCAAAGTGTTGTTTTCTGCCTTTCTCGAGCACATTTTGACTTGTTGTTGAATGCTCCTATAATGTAACTCTAAATGACAACCAGAGCAACTTGAATTGCGTGTGTGCAGCCTTTTGCTCAAAAGTGATCAACGTTTCGTTTTCAGAGTCTCTTTTGACAATCTCTTCGAGACCTGTTTTCAGTCATTAACAGAGCTGTTCTGAAAGTGTCCAAGCGGCCTGTTCTGAGAGTGGACTGTTTTTTGCATTCGTTCTCAAGTTCTATCAGTGTTGTTTTCTGCTTTTCTGGAGCACATTTTGACTTGTTGCTGAATGCTCCTATAATGTAACTCTAAATGACAATCAGAGCAACTTGAATTGCGTGTGTGCAGCCTTTTGCTCAAAAGTGATCAACGTTTCGTTTTCGGAGTCTCTTTTGACAATCTCTTCGAGAGCTGTTTTCAGTCATTAACAGAGCTGTTCTGAAAGTGTCCAAGCGGCCTGTTCTTAGAGTGGACTGTTTTTTGCATTCGTTCTCAAGTTATATCAAACTATCAAAGTGTTGTTTTCTGCCTTTCTCGAGCACATTTTGACTTGTTGAATGCTCCTATAATGTAACTCTAAATGACAATCAGAGCAACTTGAATTGCGTGTGTGCAGCCTTTTGCTCAAAAGTGATCAACGTTTCGTTTTCAGAGTCTATTTTGACAATCTCTTCGAGAGCTGTTTTCAGTCATTAACAGAGCTGTTCTGAAAGTGTCCAAGCGGCCTGTTCTGAGAGTGGACTGTTTTTTGCATTCGTTCTCAAGTTCTATCAGTGTTGTTTTCTGCTTTTCTGGAGCACATTTTGACTTGTTGCTGAATGCTCCTATAATGTAAATCTAAATGACAATCAGAGCAACTTGAATTGCGTGTGTGCAGCCTTTTGCTCAAAAGTGATCAACGTTTCGTTTTCAGAGTCTCTTTTGACAATCTCTTCGAGAGCTGTTTTCAGTCATTAACAGAGCTGTTCTGAAAGTGTCCAAGCGGCCTATTCTTAGAGTGGACTGTTTTTTGCATTCGTTCTCAAGTTATATCAAACTATCAAAGTGTTGTTTTCTGCCTTTCTGGAGCACATTTTGACTTGTTGTTGAATGCTCCTGTGACGGTCGGGATTATTACCGCCGCCTTGTAGGGGTTACAAAGTACTTAGTCTGGGGAGGACTGAGTGGGACAGGATCTAGGTCCCCCACACCCAATACCTATAGCCTCAATGTTCAGGTGAGTGAGCAAGTTGTTTACTGTTTAGTAGCTTGGGTTAACGTCAACCTCTTAGACGGAGTAAAGTGGGCTTTAGTAGGTGGCCGTGAAAAGTGTGTGCAGTGTGTGCGAGGTAAGTGCCGAACTGACCTGACACCACCCCCTACTTTACCTAGGTCTAGCTAAACAGGTGAGGCGCCCCTACCCCCAAGTAAGTAAATGAAATGGGAAATTACAGCTGTTATTCCATTCAAATGTTTACTCAAGAATAAACACAGAGCTTATGGAAAATTATCCAAACACAAAACGGTTAACATTTGGGTCAAGAAATTCAATATGGTAATCATTACCATATAATGTATTAACAGTCACACAGAGAGTCTAGCAGTCACACAGAGAGTCTAGCAGTCTCACAGAGAGTCTAGCAGTCTCACAGAGAGTCTAGCAGTCTCACAGAGAGTCTAGCAGTCACACAGAGAGTACATTTAACAACATCTCAGTCTGAATGAGCAGTCCTTTTCTTCCAGTGTGGGTGTGTGCGCGTTCGAGCGTTAGTCCGTTCAGTTCACAGTTCTGTTCGTTTGCGCACGGTATGCGTGGTTGGCCAGTGTTAATGGCAAGGTGTGGTGCAGAGATTACCCATACAGCAGAGATCGCACGTCAAGGATGTCTGATGGCTGGCAGGGCAAACTTCGAGAAACCTCGCTGAACCCACGCCTCACTGGCGCACGCTTCTCCTCTGTACAGGGCAACGAACTCCAACAACGAGTAGCTTTCTCTCGCAGTTCACATACGGGGTGGGGGAGGGGTGAGCTGGCGCATGCTTCTCCTCTCGATACTGACGACGTTCAGGCCTGCTCTTCCCAAATAAAACACTCGCAAATCAACGTATCCCTCTTAGCGACCTAGACGATCTAGATAACAGCACTAGACCCACACTTGAATGCTTTTCCAGCCATCCTCATCCATGTAGCCTATCTGTGCATCGCCATGTAGCTCCAGCTAATAGCAAACGCCAATTCCAGTTCAATGAAGCCCGACTTCGGCACTCGCACTATCAAAGGAAACGAAAAACACAAACGTAACCACGTTACTGATTCAAAGCGTGTCACTTTGTATGACCACTCGGTAATATCTTCTTATCAAAACTATATACTTGTAAAGAGCCCACACTGTGCGTTCACCCCTGCGCGTTCATGTGAGCTCGTCTTAAAGGCGCAGCATATATTTGTACCCGCTACATTCCCCCCTGCGAAACCCTGCCATGCCATCCAACATCCAAATGACGATGCGACCTCAGTAAAAGAAGAAATAAAAATACAACATGCACACTCCATACGACAGTACCCACAGGTAGGTTCACAACACAGGTAACATTTCAACCAGTACATAAGGATGCCTCAGAAGAGCTGAAAACAATAAAACACGGCATCATAACACTTTTCACTCCTCAATACCTAAAAACATGGACATGCATGAAGGTAAGTATAAAACATTTGCAATTGCACAAATTATTTCAAAACATAATCACTCCTGAATCTACAGGGAATTCTACCCCTGGTCTGTCTTTGAGACCGTCTGGGTTCAGCCACACTCTCATTTTCACTCCCTGCATCTGACCCACCCATAGTTCCCAGCTCCTCATGTATGGGCCTAGCAACTTCACCTATGGCCCCATCATCAATCTGACCCTCATCATTTGAATGCTCCTCGACTACTTCTCTAATACCCAGGCCTGTGTTTGTGTGGGGCATGTGTGTAGTGGCAGGGATGCATATGAAGTCAGGGCAGCCTGTGTCAATGTCAGGGTCGGTGTCCTTACTGGACGGGTGCCTCTCCGTAGGCAAGGCGAGCCCTCTCCGTAGGCGAGGCGAGCCCTCTCCGTAGGCGAGGCGAGCCCTCTCCGTAGGCTAGGCGAGGCGAGCCCTCTCCGTAGGCGAGGCGAGCCCTCTCCGCAGGCGAGGCGAGCCCTCTCCGTAGGCGAGGCGAACCCTCTCCGTAGGCGAGGCGAACCCTCTCCGTAGGCGAGGCGAGCCCTCTCCGTAGGCGAGGCGAGCCCTCTCCGTAGGCGAGGCGAGCCCTCTCCGTAGGCGAGGCGAGCCCTCTCCGTAGGCGAGGCGAACCCTCTCCGTAGGCGAGGCGAGCCCTCTCCGTAGGCGAGGCGAGCCCTCTCCGTAGGCGAGGCGAACCCTCTCCGTAGGCGAGGCGAGCCCTCTCCGTAGGCGAGGCGAGCCCTCTCCGTAGTCGAGGCGAACCCTCTCCGTAGGCGAGGCGAGCCCTCTCCGTAGGCGAGGCGAGCCCTCTCCGTAGTCGAGGCGAACCCTCCAGGATGCGCTCGCTGAGTGGGGGAATGATGACTGTCTCTCTGCCTGCCACTTTAACATATCCTATTCGGTCACTCTGTCCGAGGGACCCTGCCTCTTTTCTGATGTTCGCTAGCACCCTGTGGACCTTAGCCTCTGTTTCCCGATACTTATTCATCTTCTTCATGCCGTCCGTGGCAACGAAAAGATCCTTCAGTTCACTTAGAACATTCATTCCCAGGATACCTGGGAGGCCTCTCATCTCTTCCACATCTGGGCTTTCATCTTTAAGGACAAAGACACACTTCCTGCCAACGGTCTTCCCCATGCACTCTACCTCCGCCTCCAGGCATCCAAGGACGGGAATTTCGAGGCCATTGGCAGCGGCGAGCTGGACCCAGTTGGCTGAGGACAACGCCGACTTCCCAAAGTACTCTCTGAAGTAAGATTCCCGGATTGTGGTCACCTCTGAGCCTGTGTCCAACAGGCAGTCAGTCTTCACGCCTGCTATCTTCACTTCAACGACCAAGCAGTTTCCAAAGGCACTTACACTTGAGGCTTGAGAAGTGTTACAGGGCTGCCTTGCCAGGTGACTTCTAATTGCAGGGGTACCTGGACTCTGGCGCATCGCCCCTCCGGGGTCGTTTCCTGCAGGCCCAGATGGCCCATCCCTTCTGAGTGGAGGACGTGCTATGCCCATAGCTCCCCTGTTCAGAGGACAGTGTCTGCTGGTATGTCCTGGCTCATTGCACGTGTAGCAGATGAACTGCCCATCTTTGTTTTTCAAAGGGGGGCTTCTTGCCTTCTCGCCTTTCCCTTGTGTCATGCCAGTGCCACTGTGGCCCATCATCTGGAACAGTTCATCTTGACGGATGGCTAACTTTTGTATTGCTTCATGCAACATCTCCATTGTCAACTGCGAAGCAGGTTCGTCGGTAGCCCTGGTAGCATTAATGGCACCTTTGGCACGGTAACTGCTTTGCGCACTATCAGACCCCTGAACCTCTTCCTCCTCAGACCATGAGATGGCGTCTTGCATTAGCTCAGCAAAAGTAAGACTCTCATTTTCCTTCAGTCTCCTCTTGATCTCTCTTCTTAAGATATCATCTCGAAGCCCAAGAGCAAGCTGTTCTTTCAGCATTCCGTCTGAATCAGGGACACGCTTGGCATCTCTACGACGAATTCGCATTAGCTTTTCTCGAATGTCATAGGCGTAAGAACGTATGGTCTCTCCTGCCAACTGCTTGCGGTCATAGAATTCTTTGAGCCGGGTGCCTAAAGGGACTTTGTCACCATAAGTCTTACGCAGTGCTTCAAATATGGTCTCTGCATCCTTAGCTTTGTCTGCCATATACTTGACTGTGAGTTTGGCTTCGTTTTGAAGATGCTGCTTGATGAACTCGGCTTGGTCCTCTATAGGGACCTTCATGATTTGAAGGGCAGATTTAATTGATGTGATCCATTCTTCAATATCTACATCACCTTGTTTACCACTGAAATCTGAAATCTTGCGGTCTCTGGGGATATACACAATAGATGCAGGGGGCTTTTCTTTCTGCTGATCTATGACTGCTTTAGCTAATGCCAGAGCTTCTCTATGCTCGCTTCTAGCTTGTATCAGGGCCTCGGCTTGGTCATTGAACCTCTCCATCATCCCCTCAAATTGCTTCTTAAGTTCCTCTAATTCTGCCATGGCTTTCACTTAAAAATGGTTGCTTATTCTATCCTGTTCGTGACGCCAATTGTGACGGTCGGGATTATTACCGCCGCCTTGTAGGGGTTACAAAGTACTTAGTCTGGGGAGGACTGAGTGGGACAGGATCTAGGTCCCCCACACCCAATACCTATAGCCTCAATGTTCAGGTGAGTGAGCAAGTTGTTTACTGTTTAGTAGCTTGGGTTAACGTCAACCTCTTAGACGGAGTAAAGTGGGCTTTAGTAGGTGGCCGTGAAAAGTGTGTGCAGTGTGTGCGAGGTAAGTGCCGAACTGACCTGACACCACCCCCTACTTTACCTAGGTCTAGCTAAACAGGTGAGGCGCCCCTACCCCCAAGTAAGTAAATGAAATGGGAAATTACAGCTGTTATTCCATTCAAATGTTTACTCAAGAATAAACACAGAGCTTATGGAAAATTATCCAAACACAAAACGGTTAACATTTGGGTCAAGAAATTCAATATGGTAATCATTACCATATAATGTATTAACAGTCACACAGAGAGTCTAGCAGTCACACAGAGAGTCTAGCAGTCTCACAGAGAGTCTAGCAGTCTCACAGAGAGTCTAGCAGTCTCACAGAGAGTCTAGCAGTCACACAGAGAGTACATTTAACAACATCTCAGTCTGAATGAGCAGTCCTTTTCTTCCAGTGTGGGTGTGTGCGCGTTCGAGCGTTAGTCCGTTCAGTTCACAGTTCTGTTCGTTTGCGCACGGTATGCGTGGTTGGCCAGTGTTAATGGCAAGGTGTGGTGCAGAGATTACCCATACAGCAGAGATCGCACGTCAAGGATGTCTGATGGCTGGCAGGGCAAACTTCGAGAAACCTCGCTGAACCCACGCCTCACTGGCGCACGCTTCTCCTCTGTACAGGGCAACGAACTCCAACAACGAGTAGCTTTCTCTCGCAGTTCACATACGGGGTGGGGGAGGGGTGAGCTGGCGCATGCTTCTCCTCTCGATACTGACGACGTTCAGGCCTGCTCTTCCCAAATAAAACACTCGCAAATCAACGTATCCCTCTTAGCGACCTAGACGATCTAGATAACAGCACTAGACCCACACTTGAATGCTTTTCCAGCCATCCTCATCCATGTAGCCTATCTGTGCATCGCCATGTAGCTCCAGCTATTAGCAAACGCCAATTCCAGTTCAATGAAGCCCGACTTCGGCACTCGCACTATCAAAGGAAACGAAAAACACAAACGTAACCGCGTTACTGATTCAAAGCGTGTCACTTTGTATGACCACTCGGTAATATCTTCTTATCAAAACTATATACTTGTAAAGAGCCCACACTGTTACAGCTCCGTCCACGTTGCTCGTTCCAACTCACTGCTCCTCTTTCAAGCACACCTGCGCGTTCACCCCTGCGCGTTCATGTGAGCTCGTCTTAAAGGCGCAGCATATATTTGTACCCGCTACACTCCTATAATGTAACTCTAAATGACAATCAGAGTATGCTGAATTACGTGTGTGCAGCCTTTTGCTCAAAAGTTATCAATGTTTCGTTTTCAGAGTCTCTTTTGACAATCTCTTAAAGAGCTGATTTCAGTCATTAACAGAGCTGTTCTGAAAGTGTCCAAGCAGCCTGTTCTGAGAGTGGACTGTTTTTTGCATTCGTTCTCAAGTTATATCAAAGTGTTGTTTTCTGCCTTTCTCGAGCACATTTTGACTTGTTGTTGAATGCTCCTATAATGTAACTCTAAATGACAATCAGAGCAACTTGAATTGCGTGTGTGCAGCCTTTTGCTCAAAAGAGATCAACGTTTCGTTTTCAGAGTCTCTTTTGACAATCTCTTCGAGAGCTGTTTTCAGTCATTAACAGAGCTGTTCTGAAAGTGTCCAAGCGGCCTGTTCTTAGAGTGGACTGTTTTTTGCATTCGTTCTCAAGTTATATCAAACTATCAAAGTGTTGTTTTCTGCCTTACTGGAGCACATTTTGACTTGTTGTTGAATGCTCCTATAATGTAACTCTAAATGACAATCAGAGTATGTTGAATTACGTGTGTGCAGCCTTTTGCTCAAAAGTTATCAATGTTTCGTTTTCAGAGTCTCTTTTGACAATCTCTTCGAGAGCTGTTTTCAGTCACTAACAGAGCTGTTCTGAAAGTGTCCAAGCGGCCCGTTCTGAGAGTGGACTGTTTTTTGCATTCGTTCTCAAGTTCTATCAGTGTTGTTTTCTGCTTTTCTGGAGCACATTTTGACTTGTTGCTGAATTCTCCTATAATGTAACTCTAAATGACAATCAGAGCAACTTGAATTGCGTGTGTGCAGCCTTTTGCTCAAAAGTGATCAACGTTTCGTTTTCAGAGTCTCTTTTGACAATCTCTTCGAGAGCTGTTTTCAGTCATTAACAGAGCTGTTCTGAAAGTGTCCAAGCGGCCTGTTCTGAGAGTGGACTGTTTTTTGCATTCATTCTCAAGTTATATCAAACTATCAAAGTGTTGTTTTCTGCCTTTCTCGAGCACATTTTGACTTGTTGTTGAATGCTCCTATAATGTAGCTCTAAATGACAATCAGAGCAACTTGAATTGCGTGTGTGCAGCCTTTTGCTCAAAAGTGATCAACGTTTCGTTTTCAGAGTCTCTTTTGACAATCTCTTCGAGAGCTGTTTTCAGTCATTAACAGAGCTGTTCTGAAAGTGTCCAAGCGGCCTGTTCTGAGAGTGGACTGTTTTTTGCATTCGTTCTCAAGTTCTATCAGTGTTGTTTTCTGCTTTTCTGGAGCACATTTTGACTTGTTGCTGAATGCTCCTATAATGTCAATCTAAATGACAATCAGAGCAACTTGAATTGCGTGTGTGCAGCCTTTTGCTCAAAAGTGATCAACGTTTCGTTTTCGGAGTCTCTTTTGACAATCTCTTCGAGAGCTGTTTTCAGTCATTAACAGAGCTGTTCTGAAAGTGTCCAAGCGGCCTGTTCTGAGAGTGGACTGTTTTTTGCATTCGTTCTCAAGTTCTATCAGTGTTGTTTTCTGCTTTTCTGGAGCACATTTTGACTTGTTGCTGAATTCTCCTATAATGTAACTCTAAATGACAATCAGAGCAACTTGAATTGCGTGTGTGCAGCCTTTTGCTCAAAAGTGATCAACGTTTCGTTTTCGGAGTCTCTTTTGACAATCTCTTCGAGAGCTGTTTTCAGTCATTAACAGAGCTGTTCTGAAAGTGTCCAAGCGGCCTGTTCTTAGAGTGGACAGTTTTTTGCATTCGTTCTCAAGTTATATCAAACTATCAAAGTGTTGTTTTCTGCCTTTCTCGAGCACATTTTGACTTGTTGTTGAATGCTCCTATAATGTAACTCTAAATGACAATCAGAGCAACTTGAATTGCGTGTGTGCAGCCTTTTGCTCAAAAGTGATCAACGTTTCGTTTTCAGAGTCTCTTTTGACAATCTCTTCGAGAGCTGTTTTCAGTCATTAACAGAGCTGTTCTGAAAGTGTCCAAGCGGCCTATTCTTAGAGTGGACTGTTTTTTGCATTCGTTCTCAAGTTATATCAAACTATCAAAGTGTTGTTTTCTGCCTTTCTGGAGCACATTTTGACTTGTTGTTGAATGCTCCTATAATGTAACTCTAAATGACAATCAGAGTATGCTGAATTACGTGTGTGCAGCCTTTTGCTCAAAAGTTATCAATGTTTCGTTTTCAGAGTCTCTTTTGACAATCTCTTAAAGAGCTGATTTCAGTCATTAACAGAGCTGTTCTGAAAGTGTCCAAGCAGCCTGTTCTGAGAGTGGACTGTTTTTTGCATTCGTTCTCAAGTTATATCAAAGTGTTGTTTTCTGCCTTTCTCGAGCACATTTTGACTTGTTGTTGAATGCTCCTATAATGTAACTCTAAATGACAATCAGAGCAACTTGAATTGCGTGTGTGCAGCCTTTTGCTCAAAAGAGATCAACGTTTCGTTTTCAGAGTCTCTTTTGACAATCTCTTCGAGAGCTGTTTTCAGTCATTAACAGAGCTGTTCTGAAAGTGTCCAAGCGGCCTGTTCTTAGAGTGGACTGTTTTTTGCATTCGTTCTCAAGTTATATCAAACTATCAAAGTGTTGTTTTCTGCCTTACTGGAGCACATTTTGACTTGTTGTTGAATGCTCCTATAATGTAACTCTAAATGACAATCAGAGTATGTTGAATTACGTGTGTGCAGCCTTTTGCTCAAAAGTTATCAATGTTTCGTTTTCAGAGTCTCTTTTGACAATCTCTTCGAGAGCTGTTTTCAGTCACTAACAGAGCTGTTCTGAAAGTGTCCAAGCGGCCTGTTCTGAGAGTGGACTGTTTTTTGCATTCGTTCTCAAGTTCTATCAGTGTTGTTTTCTGCTTTTCTGGAGCACATTTTGACTTGTTGCTGAATTCTCCTATAATGTAACTCTAAATGACAATCAGAGCAACTTGAATTGCGTGTGTGCAGCCTTTTGCTCAAAAGTGATCAACGTTTCGTTTTCAGAGTCTCTTTTGACAATCTCTTCGAGAGCTGTTTTCAGTCATTAACAGAGCTGTTCTGAAAGTGTCCAAGCGGCCTGTTCTGAGAGTGGACTGTTTTTTGCATTCATTCTCAAGTTATATCAAACTATCAAAGTGTTGTTTTCTGCCTTTCTCAAGCACATTTTGACTTGTTGTTGAATGCTCCTATAATGTAGCTCTAAATGACAATCAGAGCAACTTGAATTGCGTGTGTGCAGCCTTTTGCTCAAAAGTGATCAACGTTTCGTTTTCAGAGTCTCTTTTGACAATCTCTTCGAGAGCTGTTTTCAGTCATTAACAGAGCTGTTCTGAAAGTGTCCAAGCGGCCTGTTCTGAGAGTGGACTGTTTTTTGCATTCGTTCTCAAGTTCTATCAGTGTTGTTTTCTGCTTTTCTGGAGCACATTTTGACTTGTTGCTGAATGCTCCTATAATGTAACTCTAAATGACAATCAGAGCAACTTGAATTGCGTGTGTGCAGCCTTTTGCTCAAAAGTGATCAACGTTTCGTTTTCGGAGTCTCTTTTGACAATCTCTTCGAGAGCTGTTTTCAGTCATTAACAGAGCTGTTCTGAAAGTGTCCAAGCGGCCTGTTCTGAGAGTGGACTGTTTTTTGCATTCGTTCTCAAGTTCTATCAGTGTTGTTTTCTGCTTTTCTGGAGCACATTTTGACTTGTTGCTGAATGCTCCTATAATGTAACTCTAAATGACAATCAGAGCAACTTGAATTGCGTGTGTGCAGCCTTTTGCTCAAAAGTGATCAACGTTTCGTTTTCGGAGTCTCTTTTGACAATCTCTTCGAGAGCTGTTTTCAGTCATTAACAGAGCTGTTCTGAAAGTGTCCAAGCGGCCTGTTCTTAGAGTGGACTGTTTTTTGCATTCGTTCTCAAGTTATATCAAACTATCAAAGTGTTGTTTTCTGCCTTACTGGAGCACATTTTGACTTGTTGTTGAATGCTCCTATAATGTAACTCTAAATGACAATCAGAGTATGTTGAATTACGTGTGTGCAGCCTTTTGATCAAAAGTTATCAATGTTTCGTTTTCCGAGTCTCTTTTGACAATCTCTTAAAGAGCTGATTTCAGTCATTAACAGAGCTGTTCTGAAAGTGTCCAAGCAGCCTGTTCTGAGAGTGGACTGTTTTTTGCATTCGTTCTCAAGTTATATCAAAGTGTTGTTTTCTGCCT
This sequence comes from Nansenia antarctica, assembly GCF_963989245.1. Lineage (NCBI taxonomy): Eukaryota > Metazoa > Chordata > Actinopteri > Argentiniformes > Microstomatidae > Nansenia > Nansenia antarctica. The sequence goes on along the minus strand of NC_137688.1, from coordinate 54,660,421 downwards.
TTCTCGAGCACATTTTGACTTGTTGTTGAATGCTCCTATAATGTAACTCTAAATGACAATCAGAGCAACTTGAATTGCGTGTGTGCAGCCTTTTGCTCAAAAGTGATCAACGTTTCGTTTTCAGACTCTCTTTTGACAATCTCTTCGAGAGCTGTTTTCAGTCACTAACAGAGCTGTTCTGAAAGTGTCCAAGCGGCCTGTTCTTAGAGTGGACTGTTTTTTGCATTCGTTCTCAAGTTATATCAAACTATCAAAGTGTTGTTTTCTGCCTTTCTCGAGCACATTTTGACTTGTTGTTGAATGCTCCTATAATGTAACTCTAAATGACAATCAGAGCAACTTGAATTGCGTGTGTGCAGCCTTTTGCTCAAAAGTGATCAACGTTTCGTTTTCGGAGTCTCTTTTGACAATCTCTTCGAGAGCTGTTTTCAGTCATTAACAGAGCTGTTCTGAAAGTGTCCAAGCGGCCTGTTCTGAGAGTGGACTGTTTTTTGCATTCGTTCTCAAGTTCTATCAGTGTTGTTTTCTGCTTTTCTGGAGCACATTTTGACTTGTTGCTGAATGCTCCTATAATGTAACTCTAAATGACAATCAGAGCAACTTGAATTGCGTGTGTGCAGCCTTTTGCTCAAAAGTGATCAACGTTTCGTTTTCGGAGTCTCTTTTGACAATCTCTTCGAGAGCTGTTTTCAGTCATTAACAGAGCTGTTCTGAAAGTGTCCAAGCGGCCTGTTCTGAGAGTGGACTGTTTTTTGCATTCGTTCTCAAGTTCTATCAGTGTTGTTTTCTGCTTTTCTGGAGCACATTTTGACTTGTTGCTGAATGCTCCTATAATGTAACTCTAAATGACAATCAGAGCAACTTGAATTGCGTGTGTGCAGCCTTTTGCTCAAAAGTGATCAACGTTTCGTTTTCGGAGTCTCTTTTGACAATCTCTTCGAGAGCTGTTTTCAGTCATTAACAGAGCTGTTCTGAAAGTGTCCAAGCGGCCTGTTCTTAGAGTGGACTGTTTTTTGCATTCGTTCTCAAGTTATATCAAACTATCAAAGTGTTGTTTTCTGCCTTACTGGAGCACATTTTGACTTGTTGTTGAATGCTCCTATAATGTAACTCTAAATGACAATCAGAGTATGTTGAATTACGTGTGTGCAGCCTTTTGATCAAAAGTTATCAATGTTTCGTTTTCCGAGTCTCTTTTGACAATCTCTTAAAGAGCTGATTTCAGTCATTAACAGAGCTGTTCTGAAAGTGTCCAAGCAGCCTGTTCTGAGAGTGGACTGTTTTTTGCATTCGTTCTCAAGTTATATCAAAGTGTTGTTTTCTGCCTTTCTCGAGCACATTTTGACTTGTTGTTGAATGCTCCTATAATGTAACTCTAAATGACAATCAGAGCAACTTGAATTGCGTGTGTGCAGCCTTTTGCTCAAAAGTGATCAACGTTTCGTTTTCAGACTCTCTTTTGACAATCTCTTCGAGAGCTGTTTTCAGTCACTAACAGAGCTGTTCTGAAAGTGTCCAAGCGGCCTGTTCTTAGAGTGGACTGTTTTTTGCATTCGTTCTCAAGTTATATCAAACTATCAAAGTGTTGTTTTCTGCCTTTCTCGAGCACATTTTGACTTGTTGTTGAATGCTCCTATAATGTAACTCTAAATGACAATCAGAGCAACTTGAATTGCGTGTGTGCAGCCTTTTGCTCAAAAGTGATCAACGTTTCGTTTTCAGAGTCTCTTTTGACAATCTCTTCGAGAGCTGTTTTCAGTCATTAACAGAGCTGTTCTGAAAGTGTCCAAGCGGCCTGTTCTGAGAGTGGACTGTTTTTTGCATTCGTTCTCAAGTTCTATCAGTGTTGTTTTCTGCTTTTCTGGAGCACATTTTGACTTGTTGCTGAATGCTCCTATAATGTAACTCTAAATGACAATCAGAGCAACTTGAATTGCGTGTGTGCAGCCTTTTGCTCAAAAGTGATCAACGTTTCGTTTTCGGAGTCTCTTTTGACAATCTCTTCGAGAGCTGTTTTCAGTCATTAACAGAGCTGTTCTGAAAGTGTCCAAGCGGCCTGTTCTTAGAGTGGACTGTTTTTTGCATTCGTTCTCAAGTTATATCAAACTATCAAAGTGTTGTTTTCTGCCTTTCTGGAGCACATTTTGACTTGTTGTTGAATGCTCCTATAATGTAACTCTAAATGACAATCAGAGTATGTTGAATTACGTGTGTGCAGCCTTTTGATCAAAAGTTATCAATGTTTCGTTTTCAGAGTCTCTTTTGACAATCTCTTAAAGAGCTGATTTCAGTCATTAACAGAGCTGTTCTGAAAGTGTCCAAGCAGCCTGTTCTGAGAGTGGACTGTTTTTTGCATTCGTTCTCAAGTTATATCAAAGTGTTGTTTTCTGCCTTTCTCGAGCACATTTTGACTTGTTGTTGAATGCTCTTATAATGTAACTCTAAATGACAATCAGAGCAACTTGAATTGCGTGTGTGCAGCCTTTTGCTCAAAAGTGATCAACGTTTCGTTTTCAGAGTCTCTTTTGACAATCTCTTCGAGAGCTGTTTTCAGTCACTAACAGAGCTGTTCTGAAAGTGTCCAAGCGGCCTGTTCTGAGAGTGGACTGTTTTTTGCATTCGTTCTCAAGTTCTATCAGTGTTGTTTTCTGCTTTTCTGGAGCACATTTTGACTTGTTGCTGAATTCTCCTATAATGTAACTCTAAATGACAATCAGAGCAACTTGAATTGCGTGTGTGCAGCCTTTTGCTCAAAAGTGATCAACGTTTCGTTTTCGGAGTCTCTTTTGACAATCTCTTCGAGAGCTGTTTTCAGTCATTAACAGAGCTGTTCTGAAAGTGTCCAAGCGGCCTGTTCTTAGAGTGGACTGTTTTTTGCATTCGTTCTCAAGTTATATCAAACTATCAAAGTGTTGTTTTCTGCCTTTCTCGAGCACATTTTGACTTGTTGTTGAATGCTCCTATAATGGAACTCTAAATGACAATCAGAGCAACTTGAATTGCGTGTGTGCAGCCTTTTGCTCAAAAGAGATCAACGTTTCGTTTTCAGAGTCTCTTTTGACAATCTCTTCGAGAGCGGTTTTCAGTCACTAACAGAGCTCTTCTGAAAGTGTCCAAGCGGCCTGTTCTGAGAGTGGACTGTTTTTTGCATTCGTTCTCAAGTTCTATCAGTGTTGTTTTCTGCTTTTCTGGAGCACATTTTGACTTGTTGCTGAATGCTCCTATAATGTAACTCTAAATGACAATCAGAGCAACTTGAATTGCGTGTGTGCAGCCTTTTGCTCAAAAGTGATCAACGTTTCGTTTTCGGAGTCTCTTTTGACAATCTCTTCGAGAGCTGTTTTCAGTCATTAACAGAGCTGTTCTGAAAGTGTCCAAGCGGCCTGTTCTTAGAGTGGACTGTTTTTTGCATTCGTTCTCAAGTTATATCAAACTATCAAAGTGTTGTTTTCTGCCTTTCTGGAGCACATTTTGACTTGTTGTTGAATGCTCCTATAATGTAACTCTAAATGACAATCAGAGTATGTTGAATTACGTGTGTGCAGCCTTTTGCTCAAAAGTTATCAATGTTTCGTTTTCAGAGTCTCTTTTGACAATCTCTTAAAGAGCTGATTTCAGTCATTAACAGAGCTGTTCTGAAAGTGTCCAAGCAGCCTGTTCTGAGAGTGGACTGTTTTTTGCATTCGTTCTCAAGTTATATCAAAGTGTTGTTTTCTGCCTTTCTCGAGCACATTTTGACTTGTTGTTGAATGCTCCTATAATGTAACTCTAAATGACAATCAGAGCAACTTGAATTGCGTGTGTGCAGCCTTTTGCTCAAAAGTGATCAACGTTTCGTTTTCAGAGTCTCTTTTGACAATCTCTTCGAGAGCTGTTTTCAGTCACTTAACAGAGCTGTTCTGAAAGTGTCCAAGCGGCCTGTTCTGAGAGTGGACAGTTTTTTGCATTCGTGCTCAAGTTCTATCAGTGTTGTTTTCTGCTTTTCTGGAGCACATTTTGACTTGTTGCTGAATTCTCCTATAATGTAACTCTAATTGACAATCAGAGTATGTTGAATTACGTGTGTGCAGCCTTTTGCTCAAAAGTTATCAATGTTTCGTTTTCAGAGTCTCTTTTGACAATCTCTTAAAGAGCTGATTTCAGTCATTAACAGAGCTGTTCTGAAAGTGTCCAAGCAGCCTGTTCTGAGAGTGGACTGTTTTTTGCATTCGTTCTCAAGTTATATCAAAGTGTTGTTTTCTGCCTTTCTCGAGCACATTTTGACTTGTTGTTGAATGCTCCTATAATGTAACTCTAAATGACAATCAGAGTATGTTGAATTACGTGTGTGCAGCCTTTTGCTCAAAAGTTATCAATGTTTCGTTTTCAGAGTCTCTTTTGACAATCTCTTAAAGAGCTGATTTCAGTCATTAACAGAGCTGTTCTGAAAGTGTCCAAGCTGTTACGGCTGGGCCGTCACACACGCCCTCCCCCGCCCCCACAGCTCGAGCACCCGCCCCCACAACTCGAGCACAGCGTGCTCTCCGCCGCAGGTGAAGCTCGTTCCCGGTGATTGGAGGGTTATCCAGCCACAGTCAAACCAACACACCTGTCTCCACTCCCAATTAACCCTCTGGCTACATCTACCCTGGACTCCCTTCATTCATCGTCAGTTCTTCCCTAAGAATGACCTGGCAAGTATCCTCTGTGATTAGTTATGAACTTTGCTCTTGTGCCTATTCTTGTGATTCGTTGATATCTTATGTACTGGCCTACCGTGGAGACTTACCCTGCTTTCCTGTTCCTCCACAGCCCATGCCAACCACTACCGCCATCCCGCCAGGTTGAAACCCCCAGCCCGCCAGGCTGAAACCTCCGGACTCATCATCTGTGTTTCCACCCACCTGCACTGTAAATAAATACCCTACGGGGCTAACACTGTATTCTGCCTCCGGTGTCGTGTCCTTGAGCTCCCTCGCCCCCGTGTCATAACAGAAGAACTGACCATGCAATTGGGCTCAGACGACACGAAGGACCGGGCACCATCTCCCACCCCTGGATCCGGTCCGACGGCTATCCAGATCCTCGCTGAACACACTCACCTCCTCCAGGCGGCCGCTACAGCGTGCCAGGCCCTGAACACTCGCATGACAACCCAGGAGGCTAACCAGGAGCACCGCGCCACCCAGATGCAGCACCTCATCTCTACGACCCAAGCGCTTACAGCACAGGTGGCCGCGCTCGCAGCCTTTGTCCCCCCCCCTGCTCTCCCTGACCCTGCCCAGCTACCGGCACCACCTACTGGACAGCCACGGGAGCCCCACCTAGCCAGCCCCCGCCCCTTCGACGGAGCCTTCGCCCAGTTCCGAGGCTTCATCCTCCAGTGCGAGTTGGTGTTCTCGCATCAGCCCAGCCAGTTCTGGTCGCCGGCAGCCCGGGTGGCGTTCATCACCAACCTCACCACTGGCGACGCCCTGAATTGGGTCCAGGCCACCCTCTGCGCCCGCCCTGACCTGTTCGGTGACTACGCTACCTTCCTCACGGAGTTCAAGAGGGTTTTCGACCACCCCACTGCAGGACAGGAGGTCGGTGCGCGACTGATGTCACTCCACCAGGGGAACCGGACCGCGGCGGCCTACTCTACCGAGTTTCGCACCCTGGCAGCCGGAAGCGGATGGAATGACAGGGCACTGCGATCTGCTTTCCGCCAGGGGCTGAGTGAGGCCATCAAGGACGAGCTCGTCCGGGACAGACCCGCCGCCCTGGACGAACTAGTGGCCCTAGCCATCGACGTTGACGAGCGCTCCCGGGAGCGTCGGAGAGAGAGAGGGCGCTACCAGACCAGCTCGCCACGCCCCCAGGACCCTATCGTCACAGCCAACCCCTCCTCCGCACGGGAGTCGACCTACACCCCATGCACTGGCGAGGAGCCGATGCAGCTTGGTCGAGCCCGCCTCACCACGGCGGAGAAGGAGAGGAGAAGGGCCCAGGGCCTGTGCCTCTACTGTGGAGAGAAGGGACACCTCCGTGACACCTGCCCGTCCCTATCAAAAAGGCAGGCTCACCCGAAGGGGGAATCCGGGTGAGCCGTGTCTCTCAATCCCCACCTACCACCAGCCCAGCCAGGTTCTCTGTCACCCTCTCCTGGCAGGGGCAGAACCTCACGGTCGAGGCCATTATTGACTCGGGAGCAGACGAGAACTTTATGGACGCCCAGCTGGCCCGCTCAGCTGCCGTTCCCCTCGTTGCCCTCGAGACCCCCCTCTCCGTCTCAGCCCTAGACGGACACAGCCTGGGGCCTCTCACCCACCGCTCTACACCCCTCTCCTTGACCGTCTCTGGGAACCACGTGGAGGAGATCCGGTTTTACATCCTCAAGACCCCCCAGTCCCCGCTCATCCTGGGACGACCGTGGCTCGAGCTCCACATTCCCCATGTCAGCTATGGTGAGGGACGTATCCTGAGCTGGAGTACCGCATGCTACGCCCGGTGCCTCCGTGCCGCCCATACCCCCACATCGCCTCTGCGACCGCCTCCGGCTCCCCCTGACCTCTCCTCCATCCCAGAGGTCTACCACGACCTCGGAGAGGCCTTCAGCAAGGAGCGTGCTCGCACCCTGCCGCCTCACCGGCCCTACGACTGTGCCGTCGAGCTCCGCCCTGGCAACAAACTTCCGGTCAGTCGCCTCTACAACCTTGCCCCCCCGGAGAAGGCAGCCATGGACACCTACATCTCCGACTGTCTGGCTGAGGGGCTCATCCGTCCATCACACTCCCCGGTGGCAGCGGGGTTTTTCTTCGTGAAGAAGAAGGATGGAACCCTCAGGCCATGCATTGACTACCGTGAGCTCAATGCCATCACCGTCCGGAACACCTATCCTCTCCCCCTCATGAGCTCCAACTTTGAGCCCCTCCTTGGGGCCACCATCTTCACTAAGCTGGACCTCCGGAACGCCTACCATCTGGTCCGGATTCGTGAGGGTGACGAGTGGAAGACGGCGTTCAAGACCCCCCGTGGCCACTATGAGTACCTTGTCATGCCCTTTGGTCTCACTAACGCCCCCTCCGTCTTTCAGGCCCTCATGAACGACGTCCTCAGGGACATGCTGGACATCTTTGTCGTCCTCTACCTGGATGACATCCTAGTATTCTCCAGGAACCCTGAGGAGCATGTCCAACATGTCCGCCTAGTCCTCCAGCGCCTACTGGAGAATCGCCTTTTTATTAAGGCTGAGAAGTGCTCGTTCCACACTCACTCTGTGGAATTCCTGGGGCTCATCGTGGAGGGTGGGTTGACTCGCCCTGACCCCAAGAAGACTCGGGCCGTCGTCGAGTGGGGCCAACCTACCACCCGGAAACAGCTGCAGTCATTCCTCGGCTTTGCCAACTTCTACCGGCGATTCATCCGGGACTTCAGCCGGGTAGCCGCCCCCCTCACTGCCCTCACCTCCCCCCTGCGCCAGTTCACGTGGACACCAGCAGCCAGCGCTGCCTTCAGTGACCTGAAGAGGCTCTTCACCTCGGCGCCGGTCCTAATCAACCCAGACCCCTCTAGGCCCTTCATTGTGGAAGTGGACGCCTCAGACACGGGCGTCGGTGGCGTGCTCTCTCAACGATCGGAGGACCAGACCGTGCACCCCTGCGCCTTCTACTCCCGCCGTTATACCTCCGCCGAGGCCAACTACGACATCGGGAACCGCGAGCTGCTGGCGGTGGTGGAGGCGTTCCACGAGTGGCGGCACTGGCTGGAGGGCGCAGAGCACCCCTTCACCGTCTGGTCGGACCACAAGAACCTAACCTACATCAAGTCGGCCAGGCGGTTGAACTCCCGTCAGGCACGCTGGGCCCTGTTCCTCGGGCGGTTTAACTTCCACCTCACGTTCCGTCCGGGCTCCCTGAACGCCAAGGCTGACTCCCTTTCTCGGCTCCATGCCGCAGAGGAGGAACCCACCACTCCTGACACCATCGTTCCATCCTCCCGGGTCGTTGGAGTGGTCACCCTGGAGATCGAGGCGGTGGTCAGAGCTGCACAGCGCACCCAGCCAGATCCCCGACCGGGGTCCCCCGGCCGTCTCTTCGTCCCGGACGCCGTCAGGACCAAGGTGATGCAGTGGGGCCACGCCAGCCGCTTCGCCTGCCATCCTGGGGCCCTACGCACACTGTCCTTCCTGCGCCGGCGGTTCTGGTGGTCCACCATGGCCGCGAACGTCAGGGAGTTCGTCTCGGCCTGCCCTACCTGCGCTCGCAGCAAGGCATCCCACCGGCCGCCTTCAGGACTGCTGCGGCCTCTACCCGTGCCCGGTCGACCGTGGTCCCACCTCGCCATGGACTTCGTGACCGGCCTTCCCCCGTCCCTAGGCAACACGGCTGGGTTTCCGTTAACCGGCAATTGCCGGTCTTTGTCCGGTACAATTTGGTGAAGTCCGACAAATTGAAAAGTCGTCGGACATATTGTCCGGTGAAAATAATTCCCTTTGAATACAATTCGCTAAAGCTGGCTGGGTGCGTTCGTAAACACGCTCTGGAAATCCGATCAGCACTCGCGGAACGCCTCTCGTCCAATCGAACGACTCGGTCGCTCTGTGACATCGAAGCCAGCGTGCGCTCCGGCGCTCTCAGAGCGTGTTTACGAACGCACCCCTAGAAGTTTCCAGCCAGCTAGCTGAAGCTGCTACACACACCAGAGCCATGGCGACCGAACGGCAAGTTAAACAACATACTATAAAAGTGACATTGTTTTACTCATTACTCATACGTTTGTTGTCATTCGGCGGTGCTAATAGTCGCTTTCTTTTTTAATTTATTTAATTTATTTTATTTTAGCAGTTTCCCCGAAAGTTAAGTGTTTGTTTTTATATCACTATTTGCACTTCTGGTTAGATGCTAAACTGCATTTTGTTGTCTGGTACTTGTACTCTGCAATGACAATAAAGTTGAATCTCACCTAATCTAATCTAATCTAATCTAAAATAATCTAAAATAATCCCATCACTATTACTCCCTATTTTCATCAGTGTTTCAATCCTTGAATCTGTGATGGAAATCAAGCAAAGCCACTTCAAGTCTCCCCACCACTGACAGCGCTGGGTGTGCCTTTCCTTACACTCTCGGTTATTCCCTGTGGATTTTAAAAAACGGTGTTTTGGTTTCTATAATGTGGTCTATTCTCAGTGTTGACGAGCAACTCAGGGGGCTTTGAGATGGCTAACAGCTAATTAAAGGAGTAATTCCACTCAAAAGGGTAGAAGTAAGCTGACTGTCTGTCTGTCTGTCTGTCTGTCTGCCTGTCTGTCTGTCTGTCTGTCTGTCTGTCTGTCTCTCTGTCAGTGTGCTGGACTACCTATGACTTCCATGGTACCTGGGAACGCGTTGTCGGAGAGAAACGCCCTCTGTACAAAGGACCTACTGACCAAAATCCCTGTTCCCCGTAGCCTACATGCTTGCACTGTTACTGTTCAATAAAATGTTATACATCTAGACATTGTGGTATTTCTTTATATACGTATCCCAGACTGCCTATCAATTGTTTCTCAATAAACAGTTATGTTCTTCCCATTGTCATACTCCCGAGCTAAACGAAATGCCTTCCCAACCAGCGAGACTTATAGAAATGACGTTGTTTTATTGATTTTAAAAAAAAAAGGGTAAAACTGTAAAGAGAAAATAGAAAACTCACATTAATCCCAAACAATTTAACAAACTTCAGTTAACGTAATGTGGAGTCCGTTCATTGATCGATGCTGTCTGTTCAGTTCCCAGTGAGGCGCCCGTTCAGCGCTGGACCCGTTCAGCGCTGGATTTGACGCATGGCATAGCGCGCATGCGTCAAATCATGTTATATTATTATATATTATATAGCTCGCATCTAATCGTATCGGATGAGAAATAGACATTAAATGGCATATATAGGCCGCTACACAACAGTAATCACCGCGACAAACATTAGATTTGGAGGAAAAAAATATATGATTTTGGAAGAAAAAAAAAATATTATATTTTAATATGATGACCGGAATATATCACGTTTGTCCGGTAAATCGAATTCTTCCCGGACACGATGTCCGACGGCAAATTTTTCTAACGGAAACCCTGCAACACGGTCATCCTCACCATCGTGGACCGCTTCTCCAAGTCCGTGCGGTTGGTAGCTCTGGCAAAGCTACCGACCTCGGCGGAGACGGCGGAGCTACTCACCACCCACGTCTTCCGGCTTTACGGGCTTCCCCAGGATGTGGTTTCCGACCGTGGCCCCCAGTTCACATCCAAGGTGTGGCAGGCCTTCTGTTCTGGGATTGGGGCCACGACCAGCCTCTCCTCCGGCTACCATCCCCAGACCAATGGGCAGGCTGAGAGAGCCAACCAGAGCCTGGAGTCGGCACTCCGCTGCATGTCCTCCCTCCATCCATCCTCCTGGAGCAAGGACCTACCCTGGGTGGAGTACTCCCTGAACGCCATGGTGAATGAAGCCACCGGCCGGTCCCCCTTCGAGTGCTCCTTGGGGTACCAGCCACCCCTGCTTTCTACCCAGGAGGGCGAAGTGTCGGTACCATCGGTCCAGGCACACCTCCTTCGCTGTCGTCGGGTCTGGACCTCCGTACGCTCGGCCTTGCTTCGGGCCACCGCCCGAACTACCCGAAGCGCCAACCGTCGTCGCACTCCAGCTCCGGTGTACCAGGTGGGCCAGAGGGTCTGGCTCTCCACGACGGATCTCCCCCTCAATGTCCCCTCCCGGAAGTTGGCGTCGAGGTACATCGGCCCCTACGCCATCGACCGGGTCATCAACCCCGCTGCCATCCGGCTGGTCCTCCCTCACTCCCTCCGTCGGATCCACCCGGTGTTCCACGTCTCCCGGGTTAAGCCCCATGTCGCCAGCGACCTGATGCCACCAGCCCCTGCACCGCCCCCTCCTCAGTTGGTGGATGGCCACCCCCAGTGGGCGGTAAGGAGGCTCCTCAGGGCTCGTCGCTGTGGCCGGGGTTTCCAGTACCTGGTGGACTGGGAAGGATATGGCCCAGAGGAACGGAGCTGGATTCCCCGGTCCCAGATCATGTCCCCAGTCCTCCTCAGGGACTTCTATCGGGCCCACCCGGAGGCTCCGGGCCGGTCGCCAGGAGGCTCCCCCTCGGGGGGGGGTCCTGTTACGGCTGGGCCGTCACACACGCCCTCCCCCGCCCCCACAGCTCGAGCACCCGCCCCCACAACTCGAGCACAGCGTGCTCTCCGCCGCAGGTGAAGCTCGTTCCCGGTGATTGGAGGGTTATCCAGCCACAGTCAAACCAACACACCTGTCTCCACTCCCAATTAACCCTCTGGCTACATCTACCCTGGACTCCCTTCATTCATCGTCAGTTCTTCCCTAAGAATGACCTGGCAAGTATCCTCTGTGATTAGTTATGAACTTTGCTCTTGTGCCTATTCTTGTGATTCGTTGATATCTTATGTACTGGCCTACCGTGGAGACTTACCCTGCTTTCCTGTTCCTCCACAGCCCATGCCAACCACTACCGCCATCCCGCCAGGTTGAAACCCCCAGCCCGCCAGGCTGAAACCTCCGGACTCATCATCTGTGTTTCCACCCACCTGCACTGTAAATAAATACCCTACGGGGCTAACACTGTATTCTGCCTCCGGTGTCGTGTCCTTGAGCTCCCTCGCCCCCGTGTCATAACACAAGCAGCCTGTTCTGATAGTGGACTGTTTTTTGCATTCGTTCTCAAGTTATATCAAAGTGTTGTTTTCTGCCTTTCTCGAGCACATTTTGACTTGTTGTTGAATGCTCCTATAATGTAACTCTAAATGACAATCAGAGCAACTTGAATTGCGTGTGTGCAGCCTTTTGCTCAAAAGTGATCAACGTTTCGTTTTCGGAGTCTCTTTTGACAATCTCTTCGAGAGCTGTTTTCAGTCATTAACAGAGCTGTTCTGAAAGTGTCCAAGCGGCCTGTTCTTAGAGTGGACTGTTTTTTGCATTCGTTCTCAAGTTATATCAAACTATCAAAGTGTTGTTTTCTGCCTTTCTCGAGCACATTTTGACTTGTTGTTGAATGCTCCTATAATGTAACTCTAAATGACAATCAGAGCAACTTGAATTGCGTGTGTGCAGCCTTTTGCTCAAAAGTGATCAACGTTTCGTTTTCAGAGTCTCTTTTGACAATCTCTTCGAGAGCGGTTTTCAGTCACTAACAGAGCTGTTCTGAAAGTGTCCAAGCGGCCTGTTCTGAGAGTGGACTGTTTTTTGCATTCGTTCTCAAGTTCTATCAGTGTTGTTTTCTGCTTTTCTGGAGCACATTTTGACTTGTTGCTGAATGCTCCTATAATGTAACTCTAAATGACAATCAGAGCAACTTGAATTGCGTGTGTGCAGCCTTTTGCTCAAAAGTGATCAACGTTTCGTTTTCGGAGTCTCTTTTGACAATCTCTTCGAGAGCTGTTTTCAGTCATTAACAGAGCTGTTCTGAAAGTGTCCAAGCGGCCTGTTCTTAGAGTGGACTGTTTTTTGCATTCGTTCTCAAGTTATATCAAACTATCAAAGTGTTGTTTTCTGCCTTTCTGGAGCACATTTTGACTTGTTGTTGAATGCTCCTATAATGTAACTCTAAATGACAATCAGAGTATGTTGAATTACGTGTGTGCAGCCTTTTGATCAAAAGTTATCAATGTTTCGTTTTCAGAGTCTCTTTTGACAATCTCTTAAAGAGCTGATTTCAGTCATTAACAGAGCTGTTCTGAAAGTGTCCAAGCAGCCTGTTCTGAGAGTGGACTGTTTTTTGCATTCGTTCTCAAGTTATATCAAAGTGTTGTTTTCTGCCTTTCTCGAGCACATTTTGACTTGTTTTTGAATGCTCCTATAATGTAACTCTAAATGACAACCAGAGCAACTTGAATTGCGTGTGTGCAGCCTTTTGCTCAAAAGTGATCAACGTTTCGTTTTCAGAGTCTCTTTTGACAATCTCTTCGAGAGCTGTTTTCAGTCATTAACAGAGCTGTTCTGAAAGTGTCCAAGCGGCCTGTTCTGAGAGTGGACTGTTTTTTGCATTCGTTCTCAAGTTCTATCAGTGTTGTTTTCTGCTTTTCTGGAGCACATTTTGACTTGTTGCTGAATGCTCCTATAATGTAACTCTAAATGACAATCAGAGCAACTTGAATTGCGTGTGTGCAGCCTTTTGCTCAAAAGTGATCAACGTTTCGTTTTCGGAGTCTCTTTTGACAATCTCTTCGAGAGCTGTTTTCAGTCATTAAGAGAGCTGTTCTGAAAGTGTCCAAGCGGCCTGTTCTTAGAGTGGACTGTTTTTTGCATTCGTTCTCAAGTTATATCAAACTATCAAAGTGTTGTTTTCTGCCTTTCTGGAGCACATTTTGACTTGTTGTTGAATGCTCCTATAATGTAACTCTAAATGACAATCAGAGTATGTTGAATTACGTGTGTGCAGCCTTTTGCTCAAAAGTTATCAATGTTTCGTTTTCAGAGTCTCTTTTGACAATCTCTTAAAGAGCTGATTTCAGTCATTAACAGAGCTGTTCTGAAAGTGTCCAAGCAGCCTGTTCTGAGAGTGGACTGTTTTTTGCATTCGTTCTCAAGTTATATCAAAGTGTTGTTTTCTGCCTTTCTCGAGCACATTTTGACTTGTTGTTGAATGCTCCTATAATGTAACTCTAAATGACAATCAGAGCAACTTGAATTGCGTGTGTGCAGTCTTTTGCTCAAAAGTGATCAACGTTTCGTTTTCAGAGTCTCTTTTGACAATCTCTTCGAGAGCTGTTTTCAGTCATTAATAGAGCTGTTCTGAAAGTGTCCAAGCGGCCTGTTCTGAGAGTGGACTGTTTTTTGCATTCGTTCTCAAGTTCTATCAGTGTTGTTTTCTGCTTTTCTGGAGCACATTTTGACTTGTTGCTGAATGCTCCTATAATGTAACTCTAAATGACAATTTTCAGAGTCTCTTTTGACAATCTCTTCGAGAGCTGTTTTCAGTCATTAACAGAGCTGTTCTGAAAGTGTCCAAGCGGCCTGTTCTTAGAGTGGACTGTTTTTTGCATTCGTTCTCAAATTATATCAAACTATCAAAGTATTGTTTTCTGCCTTTCTCGAGCACATTTTGACTTGTTGTTGAATGCTCCTATAATGTAACTCTAAATGACAATCAGAGCAACTTGAATTGCGTGTGTGCAGCCTTTTGCTCAAAAGTGATCAACGTTTCGTTTTCGGAGTCTCTTTTGACAATCTCTTCGAGAGCTGTTTTCAGTCATTAACAGAGCTGTTCTGAAAGTGTCCAAGCGGCCTGTTCTTAGAGTGGACTGTTTTTTGCATTCGTTCTCAAGTTATATCAAACTATCAAAGTGTTGTTTTCTGCCTTTCTGGAGCACATTTTGACTTGTTGTTGAATGCTCCTATAATGTAACTCTAAATGACAATCAGAGTATGTTGAATTACGTGTGTGCAGCCATTTGCTCAAAAGTTATCAATGTTTCGTTTTCAGAGTCTCTTTTGACAATCTCTTCGAGAGCTGTTTTCAGTCATTAACAGAGCTGTTCTGAAAGTGTCCAAGCGGCCTGTTCTTAGAGTGGACTGTTTTTTGCATTCGTTCTCAAGTTATATCAAACTATCAAAGTGTTGTTTTCTGCCTTTCTCGAGCACATTTTGACTTGTTGTTGAATGCTCCTATAATGTAACTCTAAATGACAATCAGAGCAACTTGAATTGCGTGTGTGCAGCCTTTTGCTCAAAAGTGATCAACGTTTCGTTTTCAGAGTCTCTTTTGACAATCTCTTCGAGAGCTGTTTTCAGTCATTAACAGAGCTGTTCTGAAAGTGTTCAAGCGGCTTGTTCTGAGAGTGGACTGTTTTTTGCATTCGTTCTCAAGTTCTATCAGTGTTGTTTTCTGCTTTTCTGGAGCACATTTTGACTTGTTGCTGAATGCTCCTATAATGTAACTCTAAATGACAATCAGAGTATGTTGAATTACGTGTGTGCAGCTTTTTGCTCAAAAGTTATCAGTGTTTCGTTTTCAGAGTCTCTTTTGACAATCTCTTAAAGAGCTGATTTCAGTCATTAACAGAGCTGTTCTGAAAGTGTCCAAGCAGCCTGTTCTGAGAGTGGACTGTTTTTTGCATTCGTTCTCAAGTTATATCAAAGTGTTGTTTTCTGCCTTTCTCGAGCACATTTTGACTTGTTGTTGAATGCTCCTATAATGTAACTCTAAATGACAATCAGAGCAACTTGAATTGCGTGTGTGCAGTCTTTTGCTCAAAAGTGATCAACGTTTCGTTTTCAGAGTCTCTTTTGACAATCTCTTCGAGAGCTGTTTTCAGTCATTAACAGAGCTGTTCTGAAAGTGTCCAAGCGGCCTGTTCTGAGAGTGGACTGTTTTTTGCATTCGTTCTCAAGTTCTATCAGTGTTGTTTTCTGCTTTTCTGGAGCACATTTTGACTTGTTGCTGAATGCTCCTATAATGTAACTCTAAATGACAATCAGAGCAACTTGAATTGCGTGTGTGCAGCCTTTTGCTCAAAAGTGATCAACGTTTCGTTTTCGGAGTCTCTTTTGACAATCTCTTCGAGAGCTGTTTTCAGTCATTAACAGAGCTGTTCTGAAAGTGTCCAAGCGGCCTGTTCTTAGAGTGGACTGTTTTTTGCATTCGTTCTCAAGTTATATCAAACTATAAAAGTGTTGTTTTCTGCCTTTCTGGAGCACATTTTGACTTGTTGTTGAATGCTCCTATAATGTAACTCTAAATTACAATCAGAGCAACTTGAATTGCGTGTGTGCAGTCTTTTGCTCAAAAGTGATCAACGTTTCGTTTTCAGAGTCTCTTTTGACAATCTCTTCGAGAGCTGTTTTCAGTCATTAACAGAGCTGTTCTGAAAGTGTCCAAGCGGCCTGTTCTGAGAGTGGACTGTTTTTTGCATTCGTTCTCAAGTTCTATCAGTGTTGTTTTCTGCTTTTCTGGAGCACATTTTGACTTGTTGCTGAATGCTCCTATAATGTAACTCTAAATGACAATCAGAGCAACTTGAATTGCGTGTGTGCAGCCTTTTGCTCAAAAGTGATCAACGTTTCGTTTTCGGAGTCTCTTTTGACAATCTCTTCGAGAGCTGTTTTCAGTCATTAACAGAGCTGTTCTGAAAGTGTCCAAGCGGCCTGTTCTTAGAGTGGACTGTTTTTTGCATTCGTTCTCAAGTTATATCAAACTATCAAAGTGTTGTTTTCTGCCTTTCTGGAGCACATTTTGACTTGTTGTTGAATGCTCCTATAATGTAACTCTAAATGACAATCAGAGTATGTTGAATTACGTGTGTGCAGCCTTTTGCTCAAAAGTTATCAATGTTTCGTTTTCAGAGTCTCTTTTGACAATCTCTTCGAGAGCTGTTTTCAGTCATTAACAGAGCTGTTCTGAAAGTGTCCAAGCGGCCTGTTCTTAGAGTGGACTGTTTTTTGCATTCGTTCTCAAGTTATATCAAACTATCAAAGTGTTGTTTTCTGCCTTTCTCGAGCACATTTTGACTTGTTGTTGAATGCTCCTATAATGTAACTCTAAATGACAATCAGAGCAACTTGAATTGCGTGTGTGCAGCCTTTTGCTCAAAAGTGATCAACGTTTCGTTTTCGGAGTCTCTTTTGACAATCTCTTCGAGAGCTGTTTTCAGTCATTAACAGAGCTGTTCTGAAAGTGTCCAAGCGGCCTGTTCTGAGAGTGGACTGTTTTTTGCATTCGTTCTCAAGTTCTATCAGTGTTGTTTTCTGCTTTTCTGGAGCACATTTTGACTTGTTGCTGAATGCTCCTATAATGTAACTCTAAATGACAATCAGAGCAACTTGAATTGCGTGTGTGCAGCCTTTTGCTCAAAAGTGATCAACGTTTCGTTTTCGGAGTCTCTTTTGACAATCTCTTCGAGAGCTGTTTTCAGTCATTAACAGAGCTGTTCTGAAAGTGTCCAAGCGGCCTGTTCTTAGAGTGGTCTGTTTTTTGCATTCGTTCTCAAGTTATATCAAACTATAAAAGTGTTGTTTTCTGCCTTTCTGGAGCACATTTTGACTTGTTGTTGAATGCTCCTATAATGTAACTCTAAATGACAATGAGAGCAACTTGAATTGCGTGTGTGCAGTCTTTTGCTCAAAAGTGATCAACGTTTCGTTTTCAGAGTCTCTTTTGACAATCTCTTCGAGAGCTGTTTTCAGTCATTAACAGAGCTGTTCTGAAAGTGTCCAAGCGGCCTGTTCTGAGAGTGGACTGTTTTTTGCATTCGTTCTCAAGTTCTATCAGTGTTGTTTTCTGCTTTTCTGGAGCACATTTTGACTTGTTGCTGAATGCTCCTATAATGTAACTCTAAATGACAATCAGAGCAACTTGAATTGCGTGTGTGCAGCCTTTTGCTCAAAAGTGATCAACGTTTCGTTTTCGGAGTCTCTTTTGACAATCTCTTCGAGAGCTGTTTTCAGTCATTAACAGAGCTGTTCTGAAAGTGTCCAAGCGGCCTGTTCTTAGAGTGGACTGTTTTTTGCATTCGTTCTCAAGTTATATCAAACTATCAAAGTGTTGTTTTCTGCCTTTCTCGAGCACATTTTGACTTGTTGTTGAATTCTCCTATAATGTAACTCTAAATGACAATCAGAGCAACTTGAATTGCGTGTGTGCAGCCTTTTGCTCAAAAGTGATCAACGTTTCGTTTTCGGAGTCTCTTTTGACAATCTCTTCGAGAGCTGTTTTCAGTCATTAACAGAGCTGTTCTGAAAGTGTCCAAGCGGCCTGTTCTTAGAGTGGACTGTTTTTTGCATTCGTTCTCAAGTTATATCAAACTATCAAAGTGTTGTTTTCTGCCTTTCTGGAGCACATTTTGACTTGTTGTTGAATGCTCCTATAATGTAACTCTAAATGACAATCAGAGCAACTTGAATTGCGTGTGTGCAGTCTTTTGCTCAAAAGTGATCAACGTTTCGTTTTCAGAGTCTCTTTTGACAATCTCTTCGAGAGCTGTTTTCAGTCATTAACAGAGCTGTTCTGAAAGTGTCCAAGCGGCCTGTTCTGAGAGTGGACTGTTTATTGCATTCGTTCTCAAGTTCTATCAGTGTTGTTTTCTGCTTTTCTGGAGCACATTTTGACTTGTTGCTGAATGCTCCTATAATGTAACTCTAAATGACAATCAGAGCAACTTGAATTGCGTGTGTGCAGCCTTTTGCTCAAAAGTGATCAACGTTTCGTTTTCGGAGTCTCTTTTGACAATCTCTTCGAGAGCTGTTTTCAGTCATTAACAGAGCTGTTCTGAAAGTGTCCAAGCGGCCTGTTCTTAGAGTGGACTGTTTTTTGCATTCGTTCTCAAGTTATATCAAACTATCAAAGTGTTGTTTTCTGCCTTTCTCGAGCACATTTTGACTTGTTGTTGAATTCTCCTATAATGTAACTCTAAATGACAATCAGAGCAACTTGAATTGCGTGTGTGCAGCCTTTTGCTCAAAAGTGATCAACGTTTCGTTTTCGGAGTCTCTTTTGACAATCTCTTCGAGAGCTGTTTTCAGTCATTAACAGAGCTGTTCTGAAAGTGTCCAAGCGGCCTGTTCTTAGAGTGGACTGTTTTTTGCATTCGTTCTCAAGTTATATCAAACTATCAAAGTGTTGTTTTCTGCCTTTCTGGAGCACATTTTGACTTGTTGTTGAATGCTCCTATAATGTAACTCTAAATGACAATCAGAGCAACTTGAATTGCGTGTGTGCAGTCTTTTGCTCAAAAGTGATCAACGTTTCGTTTTCGGAGTCTCTTTTGACAATCTCTTCGAGAGCTGTTTTCAGTCATTAACAGAGCTGTTCTGAAAGTGTCCAAGCGGCCTGTTCTTAGAGTGGACTGTTTTTTGCATTCGTTCTCAAGTTATATCAAACTATAAAAGTGTTGTTTTCTGCCTTTCTGGAGCACATTTTGACTTGTTGTTGAATGCTCCTATAATGTAACTCTAAATGACAATGAGAGCAACTTGAATTGCGTGTGTGCAGTCTTTTGCTCAAAAGTGATCAACGTTTCGTTTTCAGAGTCTCTTTTGACAATCTCTTCGAGAGCTGTTTTCAGTCATTAACAGAGCTGTTCTGAAAGTGTCCAAGCGGCCTGTTCTGAGAGTGGACTGTTTTTTGCATTCGTTCTCAAGTTCTATCAGTGTTGTTTTCTGCTTTTCTGGAGCACATTTTGACTTGTTGCTGAATGCTCCTATAATGTAACTCTAAATGACAATCAGAGCAACTTGAATTGCGTGTGTGCAGCCTTTTGCTCAAAAGTGATCAACGTTTCGTTTTCGGAGTCTCTTTTGACAATCTCTTCGAGAGCTGTTTTCAGTCATTAACAGAGCTGTTCTGAAAGTGTCCAAGCGGCCTGTTCTTAGAGTGGACTGTTTTTTGCATTCGTTCTCAAGTTATATCAAACTATCAAAGTGTTGTTTTCTGCCTTTCTGGAGCACATTTTGACTTGTTGTTGAATGCTCCTATAATGTAACTCTAAATGACAATCAGAGCAACTTGAATTGCGTGTGTGCAGTCTTTTGCTCAAAAGTGATCAACGTTTCGTTTTCAGAGTCTCTTTTGACAATCTCTTCGAGAGCTGTTTTCAGTCATTAACAGAGCTGTTCTGAAAGTGTCCAAGCGGCCTGTTCTGAGAGTGGACTGTTTTTTGCATTCGTTCTCAAGTTCTATCAGTGTTGTTTTCTGCTTTTCTGGAGCACATTTTGACTTGTTGCTGAATGCTCCTATAATGTAACTCTAAATGACAATCAGAGCAACTTGAATTGCGTGTGTGCAGCCTTTTGCTCAAAAGTGATCAACGTTTCGTTTTCGGAGTCTCTTTTGACAATCTCTTCGAGAGCTGTTTTCAGTCATTAACAGAGCTGTTCTGAAAGTGTCCAAGCGGCCTGTTCTTAGAGTGGACTGTTTTTTGCATTCGTTCTCAAGTTATATCAAACTATCAAAGTGTTGTTTTCTGCCTTTCTGGAGCACATTTTGACTTGTTGCTGAATGCTCCTATAATGTAACTCTAAATGACAATCAGAGCAACTTGAATTGCGTGTGTGCAGCCTTTTGCTCAAAAGTGATCAACGTTTCGTTTTCGGAGTCTCTTTTGACAATCTCTTCGAGAGCTGTTTTCAGTCATTAACAGAGCTGTTCTGAAAGTGTCCAAGCGGCCTGTTCTTAGAGTGGACTGTTTTTTGCATTCGTTCTCAAGTTATATCAAACTATCAAAGTGTTGTTTTCTGCCTTTCTGGAGCACATTTTGACTTGTTGTTGAATGCTCCTATAATGTAACTCTAAATGACAATCAGAGCAACTTGAATTGCGTGTGTGCAGTCTTTTGCTCAAAAGTGATCAACGTTTCGTTTTCAGAGTCTCTTTTGACAATCTCTTCGAGAGCTGTTTTCAGTCATTAACAGAGCTGTTCTGAAAGTGTCCAAGCGGCCTGTTCTGAGAGTGGACTGTTTTTTGCATTCGTTCTCAAGTTCTATCAGTGTTGTTTTCTGCTTTTCTGGAGCACATTTTGACTTGTTGCTGAATGCTCCTATAATGTAACTCTAAATGACAATCAGAGCAACTTGAATTGCGTGTGTGCAGCCTTTTGCTCAAAAGTGATCAACGTTTCGTTTTCGGAGTCTCTTTTGACAATCTCTTCGAGAGCTGTTTTCAGTCATTAACAGAGCTGTTCTGAAAGTGTCCAAGCGGCCTGTTCTTAGAGTGGACTGTTTTTTGCATTCGTTCTCAAGTTATATCAAACTATCAAAGTGTTGTTTTCTGCCTTTCTGGAGCACATTTTGACTTGTTGTTGAATGCTCCTATAATGTAACTCTAAATGACAATGAGAGCAACTTGAATTGCGTGTGTGCAGTCTTTTGCTCAAAAGTGATCAACGTTTCGTTTTCAGAGTCTCTTTTGACAATCTCTTCGAGAGCTGTTTTCAGTCATTAACAGAGCTGTTCTGAAAGTGTCCAAGCGGCCTGTTCTGAGAGTGGACTGTTTTTTGCATTCGTTCTCAAGTTCTATCAGTGTTGTTTTCTGCTTTTCTGGAGCACATTTTGACTTGTTGCTGAATGCTCCTATAATGTAACTCTAAATGACAATCAGAGCAACTTGAATTGCGTGTGTGCAGCCTTTTGCTCAAAAGTGATCAACGTTTCGTTTTCGGAGTCTCTTTTGACAATCTCTTCGAGAGCTGTTTTCAGTCATTAACAGAGCTGTTCTGAAAGTGTCCAAGCGGCCTGTTCTTAGAGTGGACTGTTTTTTGCATTCGTTCTCAAGTTATATCAAACTATCAAAGTGTTGTTTTCTGCCTTTCTGGAGCACATTTTGACTTGTTGTTGAATGCTCCTATAATGTAACTCTAAATGACAATCAGAGTATGTTGAATTACGTGTGTGCAGCCTTTTGCTCAAAAGTTATCAATGTTTCGTTTTCAGAGTCTCTTTTGACAATCTCTTCGAGAGCTGTTTTCAGTCATTAACAGAGCTGTTCTGAAAGTGTCCAAGCGGCCTGTTCTTAGAGTGGACTGTTTTTTGCATTCGTTCTCAAGTTATATCAAACTATCAAAGTGTTGTTTTCTGCCTTTCTCGAGCACATTTTGACTTGTTGTTGAATGCTCCTATAATGTAACTCTAAATGACAATCAGAGCAACTTGAATTGCGTGTGTGCAGCCTTTTGCTCAAAAGTGATCAACGTTTCGTTTTCGGAGTCTCTTTTGACAATCTCTTCGAGAGCTGTTTTCAGTCATTAACAGAGCTGTTCTGAAAGTGTCCAAGCGGCCTGTTCTGAGAGTGGACTGTTTTTTGCATTCGTTCTCAAGTTCTATCAGTGTTGTTTTCTGCTTTTCTGGAGCACATTTTGACTTGTTGCTGAATGCTCCTATAATGTAACTCTAAATGACAATCAGAGCAACTTGAATTGCGTGTGTGCAGCCTTTTGCTCAAAAGTGATCAACGTTTCGTTTTCGGAGTCTCTTTTGACAATCTCTTCGAGAGCTGTTTTCAGTCATTAACAGAGCTGTTCTGAAAGTGTCCAAGCGGCCTGTTCTTAGAGTGGTCTGTTTTTTGCATTCGTTCTCAAGTTATATCAAACTATAAAAGTGTTGTTTTCTGCCTTTCTGGAGCACATTTTGACTTGTTGTTGAATGCTCCTATAATGTAACTCTAAATGACAATGAGAGCAACTTGAATTGCGTGTGTGCAGTCTTTTGCTCAAAAGTGATCAACGTTTCGTTTTCAGAGTCTCTTTTGACAATCTCTTCGAGAGCTGTTTTCAGTCATTAACAGAGCTGTTCTGAAAGTGTCCAAGCGGCCTGTTCTGAGAGTGGACTGTTTTTTGCATTCGTTCTCAAGTTCTATCAGTGTTGTTTTCTGCTTTTCTGGAGCACATTTTGACTTGTTGCTGAATGCTCCTATAATGTAACTCTAAATGACAATCAGAGCAACTTGAATTGCGTGTGTGCAGCCTTTTGCTCAAAAGTGATCAACGTTTCGTTTTCGGAGTCTCTTTTGACAATCTCTTCGAGAGCTGTTTTCAGTCATTAACAGAGCTGTTCTGAAAGTGTCCAAGCGGCCTGTTCTTAGAGTGGACTGTTTTTTGCATTCGTTCTCAAGTTATATCAAACTATCAAAGTGTTGTTTTCTGCCTTTCTCGAGCACATTTTGACTTGTTGTTGAATTCTCCTGTAATGTAACTCTAAATGACAATCAGAGCAACTTGAATTGCGTGTGTGCAGCCTTTTGCTCAAAAGTGATCAACGTTTCGTTTTCGGAGTCTCTTTTGACAATCTCTTCGAGAGCTGTTTTCAGTCATTAACAGAGCTGTTCTGAAAGTGTCCAAGCGGCCTGTTCTTAGAGTGGACTGTTTTTTGCATTCGTTCTCAAGTTATATCAAACTATCAAAGTGTTGTTTTCTGCCTTTCTGGAGCACATTTTGACTTGTTGTTGAATGCTCCTATAATGTAACTCTAAATGACAATCAGAGCAACTTGAATTGCGTGTGTGCAGTCTTTTGCTCAAAAGTGATCAACGTTTCGTTTTCAGAGTCTCTTTTGACAATCTCTTCGAGAGCTGTTTTCAGTCATTAACAGAGCTGTTCTGAAAGTGTCCAAGCGGCCTGTTCTGAGAGTGGACTGTTTATTGCATTCGTTCTCAAGTTCTATCAGTGTTGTTTTCTGCTTTTCTGGAGCACATTTTGACTTGTTGCTGAATGCTCCTATAATGTAACTCTAAATGACAATCAGAGCAACTTGAATTGCGTGTGTGCAGCCTTTTGCTCAAAAGTGATCAACGTTTCGTTTTCGGAGTCTCTTTTGACAATCTCTTCGAGAGCTGTTTTCAGTCATTAACAGAGCTGTTCTGAAAGTGTCCAAGCGGCCTGTTCTTAGAGTGGACTGTTTTTTGCATTCGTTCTCAAGTTATATCAAACTATAAAAGTGTTGTTTTCTGCCTTTCTGGAGCACATTTTGACTTGTTGTTGAATGCTCCTATAATGTAACTCTAAATGACAATGAGAGCAACTTGAATTGCGTGTGTGCAGTCTTTTGCTCAAAAGTGATCAACGTTTCGTTTTCAGAGTCTCTTTTGACAATCTCTTCGAGAGCTGTTTTCAGTCATTAACAGAGCTGTTCTGAAAGTGTCCAAGCGGCCTGTTCTGAGAGTGGACTGTTTTTTGCATTCGTTCTCAAGTTCTATCAGTGTTGTTTTCTGCTTTTCTGGAGCACATTTTGACTTGTTGCTGAATGCTCCTATAATGTAACTCTAAATGACAATCAGAGCAACTTGAATTGCGTGTGTGCAGCCTTTTGCTCAAAAGTGATCAACGTTTCGTTTTCGGAGTCTCTTTTGACAATCTCTTCGAGAGCTGTTTTCAGTCATTAACAGAGCTGTTCTGAAAGTGTCCAAGCGGCCTGTTCTTAGAGTGGACTGTTTTTTGCATTCGTTCTCAAGTTATATCAAACTATCAAAGTGTTGTTTTCTGCCTTTCTGGAGCACATTTTGACTTGTTGTTGAATGCTCCTATAATGTAACTCTAAATGACAATCAGAGCAACTTGAATTGCGTGTGTGCAGTCTTTTGCTCAAAAGTGATCAACGTTTCGTTTTCAGAGTCTCTTTTGACAATCTCTTCGAGAGCTGTTTTCAGTCATTAACAGAGCTGTTCTGAAAGTGTCCAAGCGGCCTGTTCTGAGAGTGGACTGTTTTTTGCATTCGTTCTCAAGTTCTATCAGTGTTGTTTTCTGCTTTTCTGGAGCACATTTTGACTTGTTGCTGAATGCTCCTATAATGTAACTCTAAATGACAATCAGAGCAACTTGAATTGCGTGTGTGCAGCCTTTTGCTCAAAAGTGATCAACGTTTCGTTTTCGGAGTCTCTTTTGACAATCTCTTCGAGAGCTGTTTTCAGTCATTAACAGAGCTGTTCTGAAAGTGTCCAAGCGGCCTGTTCTTAGAGTGGACTGTTTTTTGCATTCGTTCTCAAGTTATATCAAACTATCAAAGTGTTGTTTTCTGCCTTTCTGGAGCACATTTTGACTTGTTGTTGAATGCTCCTATAATGTAACTCTAAATGACAATGAGAGCAACTTGAATTGCGTGTGTGCAGTCTTTTGCTCAAAAGTGATCAACGTTTCGTTTTCAGAGTCTCTTTTGACAATCTCTTCGAGAGCTGTTTTCAGTCATTAACAGAGCTGTTCTGAAAGTGTCCAAGCGGCCTGTTCTGAGAGTGGACTGTTTTTTGCATTCGTTCTCAAGTTCTATCAGTGTTGTTTTCTGCTTTTCTGGAGCACATTTTGACTTGTTGCTGAATGCTCCTATAATGTAACTCTAAATGACAATCAGAGCAACTTGAATTGCGTGTGTGCAGCCTTTTGCTCAAAAGTGATCAACGTTTCGTTTTCGGAGTCTCTTTTGACAATCTCTTCGAGAGCTGTTTTCAGTCATTAACAGAGCTGTTCTGAAAGTGTCCAAGCGGCCTGTTCTTAGAGTGGACTGTTTTTTGCATTCGTTCTCAAGTTATATCAAACTATAAAAGTGTTGTTTTCTGCCTTTCTGGAGCACATTTTGACTTGTTGTTGAATGCTCCTATAATGTAACTCTAAATGACAATGAGAGCAACTTGAATTGCGTGTGTGCAGTCTTTTGCTCAAAAGTGATCAACGTTTCGTTTTCAGAGTCTCTTTTGACAATCTCTTCGAGAGCTGTTTTCAGTCATTAACAGAGCTGTTCTGAAAGTGTCCAAGCGGCCTGTTCTGAGAGTGGACTGTTTTTTGCATTCGTTCTCAAGTTCTATCAGTGTTGTTTTCTGCTTTTCTGGAGCACATTTTGACTTGTTGCTGAATGCTCCTATAATGTAACTCTAAATGACAATCAGAGCAACTTGAATTGCGTGTGTGCAGCCTTTTGCTCAAAAGTGATCAACGTTTCGTTTTCGGAGTCTCTTTTGACAATCTCTTCGAGAGCTGTTTTCAGTCATTAACAGAGCTGTTCTGAAAGTGTCCAAGCGGCCTGTTCTTAGAGTGGACTGTTTTTTGCATTAGTTCTCAAGTTATATCAAACTATCAAAGTGTTGTTTTCTGCCTTTCTCGAGCACATTTTGACTTGTTGTTGAATGCTCCTATAATGTAACTCTAAATGACAATCAGAGCAACTTGAATTGCGTGTGTGCAGCCTTTTGCTCAAAAGTGATCAACGTTTCGTTTTCAGAGTCTCTTTTGACAATCTCTTCGAGAGCTGTTTTCAGTCATTAACAGAGCTGTTCTGAAAGTGTCCAAGCGGCCTGTTCTTAGAGTGGACTGTTTTTTGCATTCGTTCTCAAGTTATATCAAACTATCAAAGTGTTGTTTTCTGCCTTACTGGAGCACATTTTGACTTGTTGTTGAATGCTCCTATAATGTAACTCTAAATGACAATCAGAGTATGTTGAATTACGTGTGTGCAGCCTTTTGCTCAAAAGTTATCAATGTTTCGTTTTCAGAGTCTCTTTTGACAATCTCTTAAAGAGCTGATTTCAGTCATTAACAGAGCTGTTCTGAAAGTGTCCAAGCAGCCTGTTCTGAGAGTGGAATGTTTTTTGCATTCGTTCTCAAGTTATATCAAAGTGTTGTTTTCTGCCTTTCTGGAGCACATTTTGACTTGAATGCTCCTATAATGTAACTCTAAATGACAATCAGAGTATGTTGAATTACGTGTGTGCAGCCTTTTGCTCAAAAGTTATCAATGTTTCGTTTTCAGAGTCTCTTTTGACAATCTCTTCGAGAGCTGTTTTCAGTCATTAACAGAGCTGTTCTGAAAGTGTCCAAGCGGCCTGTTCTTAGAGTGGACTGTTTTTTGCATTCGTTCTCAAGTTATATCAAACTATCAAAGTGTTGTTTTCTGCCTTTCTCGAGCACATTTTGACTTGTTGTTGAATGCTCCTATAATGTAACTCTAAATGACAATCAGAGCAACTTGAATTGCGTGTGTGCAGCCTTTTGCTCAAAAGTGATCAACGTTTCGTTTTCGGAGTCTCTTTTGACAATCTCTTCGAGAGCTGTTTTCAGTCATTAACAGAGCTGTTCTGAAAGTGTCCAAGCGGCCTGTTCTTAGAGTGGACTGTTTTTTGCATTCGTTCTCAAGTTATATCAAACTATCAAAGTGTTGTTTTCTGCCTTTCTGGAGCACATTTTGACTTGTTGTTGAATGCTCCTGTGACGGCTATGAGTAGCCTGGTTGTCTGTGTCTGTGTATTTGTGTGTATGTCTTTTTAACAGCCATAAGTCCAGTCCAGGGGATCCCCCCCACCCCCCCCGTGATAATTACCAATCACCTCCAGCAGTGGTCAATCAACTCCAGCCAATCATCACCAGCCAATAATCAAACCCCAACCAATCATCAGATGCCACACCCTACAAAAGACCTTGAGGGAGAACCAGCAGCAGCTGTGTGATCCCATCACACAGTTCCCACCATTTTTGTTGTATACCATGCGGGTGGTTTACTTTGTTTAGAGAGCAATGTGTTATAGTTTGGTGGATACTTTGGTAGAGATCCTTTTGGTTTAGTTTATTAGTAGTGTTCTGTGTTAGTGATTTTGTTTAGGATACGTTGTGATTGAAATCTGTGTTAGTGATCTTGTTAAGTAATACCATGTTTGAAACCTTTTTATTCTTATTGTTTATTTAACCATCCACGGGATGAGTTTATTGTTTATTTGAGAAGGAGACATTTGTTAGTTCTAATTCTGTGTTTATCTGACCCATAATGACTTTAATTTACCCTTGTAGTAATAAATATATTTTCTTTACTCATAACACCTGTATTTTGTTACTTCTTATTCTCCCTAGCGAAAGTAGAACGTAACAAGTGGGGGCTCGTCCGGGATCTAACGCCGTTAAAGGGTCCGGATCTAACAAAAGGTATTTGGCTGGGGTAATTAATAGTTAATAACCATCATGGCAACGAGAAAGTTTGAATTGGAACAATTTATGACCCAGCCCTCTATAGAACAACTGGAGGAATGCAAAAAGGCAGAGTTGGTAGAAATAGCTACTCACGTTGGTCTTACATATGAGAAAAGGATAACAAAGAAGGAGCTGAAACTTCTTCTGGTGGGGGAACTGGTTGAGAAGGGTGTGATTGAAGAGGCTAAGGATGAAAATTATGGGGAGGAGGAGTCTGGGGGCTCTCTACCTTCAGAGGGAGAGGAGCTTCTTCAGACGCCTGTCCCATCCTTTAAGACACCACTAAAAAAAGTGGATATCACTTTGGAGCAGTTTGACTCATCTCCTATTGGTAGTGCCAGTACTGGGGCTCGTGGAGAGGAGGCGAAACAGCAGTTTCAGTTATCCTGTCTCCAAATGGAGGCCCAGGAAAGGGCAGCCATCAGAGAAGAGAGGGCTCAGGAGAGGGCTCAGGAGAGGACTGAGGCCCGAGAGGCTCAGGAGAGGACTGAGGCCCGAGAGGCTCAGGCTGAGGCCCGACAGCATGAGCTGAGGATGTGTGAAATCGAGTCTGCTAAAGTGATCAAGTTACGTCAGCTAGAGCTCGAGAGTCAAGCTCTCAATCAAGCCCCATCTCCACCCCAAAACCTTTTGATGTCAGTAAGCATATTTCTTTGGTGCCTCCTTTTAAAGAGACTGAGGTGGATTCCTATTTTAATGCGTTTGAACGCACCGCTGCCGCCTTACACTGGCCCGACAATGTTTGGGTATTACTGCTAAACTGCAAGTTGCAGGGAAAAGCTCGGGAGGCAGTAACTGCGCTTCCCGTTGCTGATAGTTTAGATTACACTAAGGTTAAGGCCGCCATTTTTCGCGCCTATGAGTTGGTTCCTGAGGCATATAGACAAAAGTTCAGAAATCTTAAGAAGACCCCCACCCAAACGTTTGCGGAGTTCGCTAGGGAGAAGGGAATTTTATTTGATAAATGGAGCAATGCGTGTAAAGCAAATGATTACGAAACCTTGAAAGAGTTAATTCTTCTAGAAGAATTTAAGCAAAATGTGCCTGATAGCATTGTTGTATATTTAAATGAACGAAACATAGAGTCCCTCTCCCTTGCTGCTGTGCGCGCAGACGAGTATATGCTCCTGCACAAAACCCATTTCCCTTCTGTTCCTGCTGAGAAGCCTCGTAATGTGCCGGCTACTCAGTTTCATTCCGTGAACACTTCTTCCTTTAGGACGCAGAGCTCGAGGAAGGAAGATAGGGAATGTTATTACTGCCACAAACCAGGACATGTCATTGCCGATTGTTTAATTCTTAAAAACAAAGATCAGCAGTTGTCTAAGAAGGAACCACAAGTGCAGGGTATTGGATTGATTAGGGCGGTATCATGTTCTGACATTGAGATGACCACCACCACCGGCACTGAAAGGGATAAATGTTTTGATCCATTCATATTTACTGGCTTAGTGTCATTGACGGGTGAACAAAAAGATCAGTGTCCAGTACGTATTTTACGAGACACCGGGGGGTCACAGTCTGTAATTCTATGTAGTGTCCTGCCATTCTCTGATCAGTCTGCGTGCGGAAATGAAACGGTGTTGTGTGGTATTGAAACCGTGGTAAAGTTGTTTTTATATTCGACATTCAACAGACATTCACATTCGGCATTTTAGGGACCGTGGTAAAAGTATGGTAAAAATAGTGAAAACCCCAATGGAGATATGGCTGTCCTGATCAATAACTCTGCCAATATTGGGCCAATGCAACTCAAACCAAATGTAGATTGTTCTGAGAGTGCCCCTCTAAAAATGGCAACCTTTGGATTTCACAATCAATTGATTAGGAATTTATTGAAATTCAAGAACTCAAAAACCCTATGGAGATATGGCTGTCCTGATCAATAACTCTGCCAATATTGGGTCAAAACACCTCAAACCAATTGTAGATTGTTCTGGGAGTGCCCATCAAAAAATGGCAACCTTTGGATTTCGCAATCAATTGATTAGGAATTTATTAAAATTCAAGAACTCAAAAACCCTATGGAGATATGGCTTTCCTGATCAATAACTCTGCCAATATTGGGTCAAAACACCTCAAACCAATTGTAGATTTTTCTGGGAGTGCCCATCAAAAAATGGCAACCTTTGAATTTCGCAATCAATTGATTAGGAATTTATTAAAATTCAAGAACTCAAAAACCCTATGGAGATATGGCTGTCCTGATCAATAACTCTGCCAATATTGGGTCAAAACACCTCAAACCAATTATAGATTGTTCTGGGAGTGCCCATCAAAAAATGGCAACCTTTGGATTTCGCAATCAATTGATTAGGAATTTATTAAAATTCAAGAACTCAAAAACCCTATAGAGATTTGGCTTTCCTGATCAATAACTCTGCCAATATTGGGCCAATGCACCTCAAACCAATTGCAGATTGTTCTGGGAGTGCCCATCAAAAAATGGCAACCTTTGGATTTCGCAATCAATTGATTAGGGATTTATTAAAATTCAAGAACTCAAAAACCCTATGGAGATATGGCTGTCCTGATCAATAACTCTGCCAATATTGGGCCAATGCACCTCAAACCAATTGCAGATTGTTCTGGGAGTGCCCATCAAAAAATGGCAACCTTTGGATTTCGCAATCAATTGATTAGGAATTTATAAAAATTCAAGAACTCAAAAACCCTATGGAGATATGGCTGTCCTGATCAATAACTCTGCCAATATTGGGTCAAAACACCTCAAACCAATTGTAGATTGTTCTGGGAGTGCCCATCAAAAAATGGCAACCTTTGAATTTCGCAATCAATTGATTAGGAATTTGTTAAAATTCAAGAACTCAAAAACCCTATTGAGATATGGCTGTCCTGATCAATAACTCTGCCAATATTGGGCCAATGCACCTCAAACCAATTGCAGATTGTTCTGGGAGTGCCCATCAAAAAATGGCAATCTTTGGATTTCGCAATCAATTGATTAGGAATTTATTAAAATTCAAGAACTCAAAAACCCTATGGAGATTTGGCTTTCCTGATCAATAACTCTGCCAATATTGGGCCAATGCACCTCAAACCAATTGTATATTGTTCTGGGAGTGCCCCTCCAAAAATGGCAACCTTTAATTTTCCCAATCAATTGATTAGGCATTTATTAAAATTCCTTTATGTGGTCTCCATCCACAGCATACCGGCAGAGGTCACCAAGGAGGATTCCACTCCACAATGGGAAGATTCCCAAGTAGTCACTGAACAGCACATCTAGTAGCTCAGGACAGTAGTAGTGGTTTGGAAGTGCTTGATGGTTACTCTCCATCCGGATTTCACCAGAGACCTCCTCAAACACTCCCTTGAACTCCTTTGTAAAAGGTGACTGCAGGGTGAAGTGTACTCCCGACCGCTATCGGGCGATGGAGTACTGGGTTAAGTGTTAAGAGCATGGCGGAGGGTGTAGGACACGTTCCTGTTTTCTTTGGAATGAATCAATGCCACTACCACCCCACTGTCTTCCTTCCCCCAGAGAGAGTTGATCTGAAACACATTAGTTGAAATTGTTAAATATGATTTCAGACCCTCTTAGACAACATCATACTACATATCAATATGTGTCATACGGTATGTACACTTTGACAAATTTGTAGATATATATATATATGTATTTTGATATCAGATTGATGTGAACAGTAATCGCTCATGTTTGTGTTCATATATATGTATGTATTACAAGTTATGTCCATAGCATTCGCTCATGTTAGTGCTGTTACCTATTGTTAGTGCTGTTACCTATATGTGTTATAGTATGCTAACAGTATTGTCTCATGTCTGTTGTGTATGATATGTTTGTTTATATCTTGTTATGTGTGTCTTGTTATGGTCATTGTATTCACTCATACGTTGTATTCTCACCCACAGGGTGTTGACATATTTGTCTAAATAAATATCACAAACAGACATTGAGGAGTCTTCTTCATGTCAACACCATGAAGGTGGAATGCCCCTTCCCCGGCTGCGACTTCGAGACCAGAGACGTGTCCGAAGCACTCGCCATCGTCTTGCTGACAAACCATGGACATTCCCATCGAGGTGCGGCGGTTCAGACCCCAGCTCCACCTTGCAAAGATGGTTTCAGCATCTGTTGGAAGCTCATTCTGTTGGAGGAGAGGCTTTGTTTGTGTATCACCATGTAGTGTGCCAGTTTTGGCTATGAGCCCTTGCAAGACAGTGATACTCTTCTTTATCACCTCTGATGAGTACTTTGCCGTGAACACAACACACATGTGACGAAAGACTGTGAGAGCAGTCAGCATGCATGTGCTATTCAACAGCTGTGCAACGCAGTAAGTTGCAAACTCTCTCAGAGCCTTGTCTGTGGTCTTCCTGCTGAACGCCCCACTCACAGCCTTGATGATATGAGCAGAGCAGAGGTGGACAACAGTCATCTTCCTCATTTGTCTCCTGGTAAATCTCCCCTCAATAAGAAGGTGTGCCTTCTCGATGTAAATGATGACATTCTCCTTATTGAAGGTCAGAAGGGCACTCTGGATTAAGGCCCAACTGTAATCAAGCTCCACCTGGTGGACTCGGATGACTGTCACTTTGGAGATCCTCAAGAGGGTCTGCATCAACGAGAATGACAGATTTGGGCCAGAATGAGGCCAAGCGAGCTCCAGTCTGGAAGTGCCGTCTTTGCTGTGACAGTAAAAAGGGTAAACTCAGGTACATAGGAATGTATCACCTTAAAGCCCATTGACACAAGGAAAAACACCTTACTATCAATGACTGAATTGTAACACATTTCCATCCCAAATAAGACTATCACCACCCATTCTATGGACTGGTGGCATTGTTTTCTGAACACCACAGCCTAATGTGTCAGAATATATGGAGAAGTAAAGAGAGAATGTCTTTGAATTATATGTCAGTAAATATTATGTAGAAAGAAAGAGAGAATGGGTTTGAATTAAATGCGAGGAAATGTCCCAGTCCAAAAGCGTTACGCCAGGGTTCAGGCTATGTGGCATGTCTACGCATTGACCCTTCTCTCCCTCTCTCTCGCTCTTCCTCCATTCCACAGGGCCCATTGAGCAGCTCAGTGACTTCACCAGAATGCGCAGTGCCCTGTTCTAACTAACGACTTCGACGCCTCACCCCTCCCCACCAGTGTTGTTCTGTGCGTCATATCAGCTGTTTGTTCTCCTCCTCTCCATCACTCCTCCATCACTCCCCCCTCTCTCCTCTCTGTTCCAGCTGGTTAGGAGAGATAGTTTTATAATTTAAATTTATTTTTTGTGCCAATATTTTTTTTAAATAAACATTTTGTGTCCATTTTGCTGAGTCAGAGAAAATCTGCTCCTCGACTGAAATAAGTACACCTACTGATAGCCTAAGCCTTGTATTGTTGTGCTACAGTGATTACAGCAGATTCTGCTGTCACCTCCCCGATAGTAATCTGCAATTGGTTTGAGCTGCTTTGGCCCAATATTGCCAGTTATTGATCAGGAAAGCCAAATCTCCATAGGGTTTTTGAGTTCTTGAATTTTAATAAATTCCTAATCAATTGATTGCGAAATCCAAAGGTTGCCATTTTTTGATGGGCACTCTTAGAACAATCTGCAATTGGTTTGAGGTGTTTTGACCGATGGCAGAGTTATTGATCAGGACAGCCATATCTCCATAGGGTTTTTGAGTTCTTGAATTTTAATAAATTCCTAATCAATTGATTGGGAAAAACAAAGGTTGCCATTTTTTGATGGGCACTCCCAGAACAATATACAATTGGTTTGAGGTGTTTTGACCCAATATTGGCAGAGTTATTGATCAGGAAAGCCAAATCTCCATAGGGTTTTTGAGTTCTTGAATTTTAATAAATTCCTAATCAATTGATTGGGAAAAACAAAGGTTGCCATTTTTTGATGGGCACTCCCAGAACAATCTATAATTGGTTTGAGGTGTTTTGACCCAATATTGGCAGAGTTATTGATCAGGACAGCCATATCTCCATAGGGTTTTTGAGTTCTTGAATTTTAATAAATTCCTAATCAATTGATTGCGAAATCCAAAGGTTGCCATTTTTTGATGGGCACTCCCAGAACAATCTACAATTGGTTTGAGGTGTTTTGACCCAATATTGGCAGAGTTATTGATCAGGAAAGCCAAATCTCCATAGGGTTTTTGAGTTCTTGATTTTTAATAAATTCCTAATCAATTGATTGGGAAAAACAAAGGTTGCCATTTTTTGATGGGCACTCCCAGAACAATATACAATTGGTTTGAGGTGTTTTGACCCAATATTGGCAGAGTTATTGATCAGGAAGCCATATCTCCATAGGGTTTTTGAGTTCTTGAATTTTAATAAAATCCTAATCAACTGATTGCGAAATCCAAAGGTTGCCATTTTTTGATGGGCACTCCCAGAACAATCTATAATTGGTTTGAGGTGTTTTGACCCAATATTGGCAGAGTTATTGATCAGGACAGCCATATCTCCATAGGGTTTTTGAGTTCTTGAATTTTAATAAATTCCTAATCAATTGATTGGGAAAAACAAAGGTTGCCATTTTTTGATGGGCACTCCCAGAACAATCTATAATTGGTTTGAGGTGTTTTGACCCAATATTGGCAGAGTTATTGATCAGGACAGCCATATCTCCATAGGGTTTTTGAGTTCTTGAATTTTAATAAATTCCTAATCAATTGATTGCGAAATCCAAAGGTTGCCATTTTTTGATGGGCACTCCCAGAACAATCTACAATTGGTTTGAGGTGTTTTGACCCAATATTGGCAGAGTTATTGATCAGGAAAGCCAAATCTCCATAGGGTTTTTGAGTTCTTGATTTTTAATAAATTCCTAATCAATTGATTGGGAAAAACAAAGGTTGTCATTTTTTGATGGGCACTCCCCGAACAATATACAATTGGTTTGAGGTGTTTTGACCCAATATTGGCAGAGTTATTGATCAGGAAGCCATATCTCCATAGGGTTTTTGAGTTCTTGAATTTTAATAAAATCCTAATCAATTGATTGCGAAATCCAAAGGTTGCCATTTTTTGATGGGCACTCCCAGAACAATCTACAATTGGTTTGAGGTGCATTGGCCCAATATTGGCAGAGTTATTGATCAGGAAAGCCAAATCTCCATTGGGTTTTTGAGTTCTTGAATTTTAATAAATTCCTTATCAATTGATTTTGAAATCCAAAGGTTGCCATTTTTTGATGGGCACTCCCAGAACAATTTACAATTGGTTTGAGGTGTTTTGACCCAATATTGGCAGAGTTATTGATCAGGAAAGCCAAATCTCCATAGGGTTTTTGAGTTCTTGATTTTTAATAAATTCCTAATCAATTGATTGCGAAATCCAAAGGTTGCCATTTTTTGATGGGCACTCCCAGAACAATTTACAATTGGTTTGAGGTGTTTTGACCCAATATTGGCAGAGTTATTGATCAGGAAAGCCAAATCTCCATAGGGTTTTTGAGTTCTTGAATTTTAATAAATTCCTAATCAATTGATTGGGAAAAATAAAGGTTGCCATTTTTGGAGGGCCACTCCCAGAACAATCTACAATTGGTTTGAGGTGCATTGGCCCAATATTGACAGAGTTATTGATCAGGACAGCCATATCTCCATTGGGTTTTTCACTACTTTTACCACACTTTTACCACGGTCCCTAAAATGCCGAATGTGAATGTCTGTTGAATGTCGAATATAAAAACAACTTTACCACGGTGGTATTGAAATGGGTTATGTATCGCGGGCTGTACACCGCATTCACATACAATCTGAGTTGGTTACTGGTTTTTATTCGGTTGCTGTATGTCCAGCGTTACCCATTAAAGGAGTGACATTGTTGTTGGGCAATGATATTGCTGGGGGTAAGGTGACTCCTACGTTGGAGGTACTGGATTCGCCTCAATGCAGGGAATCTGAGACAAAAGATTCAACAAATGTTGATTTGTTTCCGGTGTGCGCCGTAACTCGTGCACAATCGAGTCGAGGCAGAGAGGAGGATAGCGATGTTTCTCTCTGCGATAGTGTGATTATGCAAGCCTTGTCTGAAAGGAATGAAAACCCGATTGTTTTAGTTTCTCCCAGGGAGAAAGTGGTAGAGTTACTGTCGTATATTTTTACACATATAACACACATATATAACGTATATTTTTACACATATAACACACATATATAACACACATAACACGGATATATAGCTTTATAAAGGGTTGACCTCTCTTGGGGCCTACAAGGGCATTTAGGGACAAGAGACAAGGAGGTTTGGGGACAGATGGTCGCAAGGAGATTTGGGGACAGATGGTCGCACATGCGCACACACACACACACACACACCCCCAAAGGGTATAGGCCAATCGATTCGCTCCTTACTAGGGCAGAGGCCGAGGAGGAAGGATCACGATTGGCCAAGAAGCATTGAACATACTGTGATGTGGTTGGCTGAGGGACCGGTATAAAACCTGAAGACACAGAAAGCTCACTCTCTTTTGTTGCTCGGACCTCGACCTGACCTGTTTGTATCCTGTGTAAACCTGATGACCCGATCCTGTCTTTTTTGAATAAATAGTCTTAAACTTTGTTCAGGACCTTTTCATCTTTTACAATCACCAAACAAAGAAAATATTCTACATATGTGGCGAGCCTTATGGGAGATGAAAAAATAGCCAATCTCTTCACAGTCATTTTGCAACTCTTCAATTCAACAAAGGTAAGTCTTCTGCTGAATACCCCTCCTTTGTTGGATTTTCGCCAGGACAAGGCGGAGCTGTGCAAAATTGACTGTGTATATCAGATAAGCTATATTTAAAAGAATCTTGATGTGTTGAAGTATATGATTGGGTAGAGGTGGACAAAGAGCCGGGTTGTGAAGCCTGTATTTGTAAAAACGTTTTAATTGTACGATACTTTATCGTGTGTGTGGTATAACAGGAAAACGTACTGTTATAGGGTCCTTTTGTGAAGGCCTTGCCGACAGAAAATTAACCTGAGACGTCGGGTTGATGGGTTGGCAATATTAAGTATTTTGTGAATATAAATGTGTTTTGTATCAGAAAATAGTCTGATGAGTGTAAGGAATGAGAATTCTTGTTTGATGTGTTTTGTAAGTAAGAGCATAGTCCGTGTTTGTGAGCAGGAAATAGCTCTATTCTATTGTATGGAATCTGAATTCCTAGTTTGAAAGAGCATAGTCCGTGTTTGTGAGCAGGAAATAGCTCTATTCTAAGATATACATTGTTCATTTACTTGAGAACACGGAGAAAAAACGTGGAGAGCAGTATTTGAAGTAGAAAGCATACGCCATTTTCCATTGTGTGAACGCATGCTCAGACACGTGGACACACAGGGCCTCTAGTAGAAAGCATACGCCATTTTCCATTGTGTGAACGCACGCTCAGACACGTGGACACACAGGGCCTCTAGTAGAAAGCATACACATGGTATGAGTATTTGAATAAGATTATTTCGGTAACTAATAGTTAAATTGCATTGAAAGATAATCTTGAAATTGCTGTGTCGTGGAGAATAACATTATTGTAGAAAGCAATGTTATGTTGTAAAGATTAATCTAAGATTTCACAGCGGTTTTCTTCAGAGGCGGTAAGTAAGACAAAGGATTGTTAAATTGCCTTCTCCCCCCTTTGACCTCCATTTTTTCAAATACACACGCGCGAGTTTGATTGATTTCATTACTCATCTCTTAAAGATAAAGATAAATCCATACACATAGACTAGTATTGATAAAGATAGAGATATAGTGAATTGATCTCGGGGTATTTCAAATAAGTTTAAAGGTACGGTTACTCGGAAAACAGAGGAGTTTACACGGGGACTCACGCGTGGACAGCGCAGGCACATTTCACACACACAGAGAGCACGCGAAGCGAATAGGCCAGTCGGGACCCTCAATAAAGCGGCTCTGTGCCTGCTTACAGAATATTGGTGAAAGAATCTAAAAGGTTAATGCATAGATTGATGTTGTGAATGACTGTTCAGTATTACATTAATTTAATTAATTACTTATCAGTTGAATTAATTATTCAGATCATTCATTTTCTGTTTCCCAAAACAATTGATTGATTCCACAAGTTTTAAATCAATGTATATGATGATATAATGAATAATTCAAACTAGTCATTCATTCCTTTCACTTAACAATTGATTTATTTATAGATTGTAAAAGTAAAAGATAGATTGTGAGTTTTAGGTAAGATAGAGTCATTTTGTGAGACAGAGCTGTTGTTTGCTGCCATCTGCTGGCCAGAACACGATAAGACATTTTCAGTTGTTTGCTGCCATCTGCTGGCCAGAACACGATAAGACATTTTCGGTTGCTTAGCTCCATCTGCTGCGCAAAACACGACAAGACATTTTTAAAACATTGGCTCTCTGTAAATTGATGAAATACAACCCTCCTTCATTGATGATGTTTGTAAATGATCGTTATATATTACTTTAATTAATTTAATTAATTACAAATTGATTGAATTAATTATTCAGATCATTTCATTTTCTGTTTTCACAAAACTTTGATCAATTGGTTTATAATAGTCTAAGGATAACGTTTTCTTTCACAGGTTTACATCAATGAAGTGTCAATGACTAAGTCTAATTAATTATGCATTCCTTTCAAATAACAAGTCGATTTCTTTACAGATTGTAATTAATAATTAATCATTTTATTCCTTCCAAATGACAAGTCGATTTCTTTACAGGTTGTAATTAATATTCGTGTTTTACATCTTTTTATTTCAAGTTAAGTTCTTTTTTCACAGTTTTTGATTAAAGAATAGCAGAACAGTTTCTATCTGAGGATTGATCAATCAAGGGGTTGTGGATCAGAAAGACTTAGAGCATGACCTGCCTTTGTAATTTGATAATTGTGTTGAACAGCCTTTGTAGTTTAATAATTAAGTTGACCTGAACTATAATTAGTATTGATTGAGCAATTAAGTGACACACATTCATACATAATAAGGGAAAAACATTTAGATTAAAACACACACACATAGATTACATTTAAGTCAATAATACACAATACCACTGAAACAATCCGTTGTTCTGAAGTTGTAGTGTTCTGTGTAGACAGTTGACACAGTTAAAAGTTGGACTAGCATCTGTTTAGCAGATACGGCAACAGAAGGTGGGTTGTAAGAAAAGTACACCTTATAGCATATTATCAGCATATTGAGCAGTATAAATCAATTAGCTTAACATGGGAGCTGCATCCACTAAAATTGTAACGGCTGTTACTACAGCTAGTGGAATATTGGCAACTTTATCCCCTGTGGCTATAGTGGAAAAAATGAATCCTCTTGTTAAAGAAATTAGCAAAATGTCAACGAAATGGAATATTCGTTGGGCAAACATTGAACAACCATGGCCAGAGGAAGGCACCTTTGACTTACAATTAATTGCAACATTGGAGATACTTATCAATGTACACAAGGCAAATCAGAAAGGGAAAAATAGGTCAGAGAAACGCAAGTTAGAATTAGACATCTTAGACCTCTTTAAGGTAGAGGGGCAGAAAGTAGCATTAGCTTGGAATGAGAAAACAGCTCACATGGATCCAGAAAAAAGAGATGAATTGGCCAAAGCAATGGAAGAGAAAGTGAACATTCCATTCTCACACACAGCTCCAATCTCCAGTCCTCCTCCCTATGCCAAGAGACTGGAGGACAATTCTCAGCGGATCTACCCTCAGGTCCCTGTCCTAAGTACGAGCGGAACCTTCACTATCCAAGATGAGGATGAAAATGTACTAGAGAGGGGAAGAGCGAAAGTGACCGTGGACTTCGAACCAGAGAACAGGTCAGGTGCCAAACAGAAGAAGAAGAAGGAGCCGAGGGGAAAAGGGGACGACAGGAGGGACAAGACGGATGACAGTGAAGATGGCAGTGGAGGTGATAGCGAAGATTCAAGTGATGACAGCAATGCACAAGGAGGCTACAGTGCTCAGATGAGAAAACTAATAGCCAGGGCCGAAAAGCAGGGAGGGAAAATGCGCTATAAGAAGGGAAAAGAAGAAAATAGTTCTGAAGATGAGCAGAAGTCTCTGAAGGTAGGGAAGAGAAAAGAGAGCTTAAAGCAAAAGAAGAAGAAGCTGCAGGAAGAGCGGGAGGAAGAGGAGGAAGAAAGGAGGGCAAGAAAACTCCATGCGAGAATCCTAAGAGAGGAAGAAGACTACAGACAACAGATG
Organism: Nansenia antarctica; assembly: GCF_963989245.1. Lineage (NCBI taxonomy): Eukaryota > Metazoa > Chordata > Actinopteri > Argentiniformes > Microstomatidae > Nansenia > Nansenia antarctica. The sequence goes on along the minus strand of NC_137688.1, from coordinate 54,620,836 downwards.
CAGGACCTAGAAGTAGAGAGAGAAACGCATCGTCAATCTCGAGCGACATCATCACATACATCCCGGTTGAACTCCCCAAGGTCCGGAGCGACACCAAGGCGGGACGTAAAAACGGAGCCACTAGTAAGCGATTATGACCCAAGGCACTCTGCGGGGAACAGGGGGAGGGCACCGGAAGAAGAGGCAACTCAGGGGAACTTCCCGGTGCTGATTCGAGGTAACCAGATGGAATATCGTCCTTGGAATCATACAGATCTGTCAGAAGTGATAGAAAAACTCCCAGTCCTGGAAGATGGTGGCCACCCCTGGACGACGCAAGTCGACGTGAGATTGACAGGAACGCACGCTGCTATGGGAGACCTGAAAAGACTCTTAGCTACCATTACAGGATTGGACACCATGCAGGAAATATTGATGAAGGCAGGACTTCATAGATATATCGATACATCCGTTTATGACCCAGAGCTCTTCGCAGCAAACAGAGGCAAGCTGTGGAAGGCAATCAGAGAAACATACCCTACTCACATTCACCCAGACAATGTCATTGTGAAGCCACTGGGGGGAGATGAAAATCCCCGGGGTTTTGTTGCCCGTGTGCACTCTCAATGGAGAAGTGTGACAGGGAAGGATGCCGAAGATAACCCGTTAGAAAAAGCCATAATCAGGGAAAAGATTCAACAAGGTCTCCCTACCCCAGTTAAGAACAAGTTAGCAGAAGTGGTGGGGCTACGACACATGAGCAAGGCTGTTTATATAGACAACATAGCACACCAAGTAGAATTATTTAGAAAGAAGATTCAGACACAGAAGGCACAAGACGAAGACTCACTCAGAAAACTAACTCAAGTGCAATTGACTGAAGGCAAGAAAACCAGAGAGAGAGTGCAGACTATAGCCCTACAGGTCCCATCTCAGCCACAGCAACTGCAAACTGTCCCTCCCCAGTCATACCCACAAGGGGGGTATCCATACCCACAGGGGCCACCAGGGGTGCAAGTGGTTCCATACCAGCCATACAACCAGCCTGGCCAAGGACCACCACAAGAGGGATGGACCGTAGCAGGGAGGAAGATGCTAGGACCATGTTTCCAATGCGGCCAATATGGACACTTAAAACGTACCTGCTTTAAGAAGAACCAGGGGGGCGCAGGGGGGAAACAAAAAGGAGGATATAGGCCCCCTGCTGCACCGGCTCCAGGAGTGGTGAACCCCTACGGAGGCCCAGCAGCTGGGCTATAGGGGTGCCCAGAAGATCCGAGAGGGGGGTGCCAGCTGGTGGTGACAAACAGGCCTGAAGATGAACCTACAATATGAGTGTCGGTCAACCAACGTCCATTAGAATTGATGGTGGACAGTGGAGCAGCCTACACCTGTCTGAAGCCTGAAGACGCCACGCACCTTCCTATGTCTGGGAAATATGTGAAGACAATCGGATTCGAGGGAATTAAACAGCTGATCCCTACCACTGAGCTTGTAAGCTTAGAGTACAAAGGACAGAGAGCAGATCTGTCAATACTTGTATTTCCTTTTACACACGCCAATAGGGCTACTAGGGAGAGATGCACTATGCCAATTGAATTGTACCGTGAAATGCACACCTGACGGCTGTCAGGTGACAGTGCCACAAGAGAACAGACAGCTGTCTGTCATGATGGACAACAACGCATCTATGGTATATTGGGTGGGAGGGCTTAGCCCAGACCTAATGGAACCAGCAAGGATGTGGGACAATTATATCCTGGCACACATGTCAGAGGCCAGAAGGCCTACTGATCCATTGCATTGTACACTCCAGTATTTTAGAGAAGTTGCAGATGCAACCCCAGATGAGTGGCTGAAGCATCAGCCAAAACAGGTACAGCTTAGTACAAGTTGTATAATCCTAGGCCCTCAGGGAGTGGCTATGAAGATAAACAGTGACACTTATCTAGATCAGGAGCATAAGATTGAGGGTAGCATCCCTCATGTGACACTTATGATATCTGAACACTATAAACAGAAGCATTTAGGGGCAATGATGGCAGACTCAGAAAAAGCCAGATTTGTAACGACAAAAGAAAACCCTGCTATCTGGAGGAGCATTGATGGACAGTTCACAAAACTGATGATCTCTGCTCAAGGAATAGGACATCCGCAGACTGTGAAGCTAATGAACCAGCTAATCCTTCCTGTACAAGCTGAAAGAGACCTCAGAGAAGAAATGATGCAGAATGTGCCAGCCGACCTGTGGGCAAAGAACAGTACAGACATTGGATTTGTGAAATCAGCTCGTCCATTGAGAGTTGAACTCATACCAGGTGCAGAACCCCCTTGGAAAAATCAATACCCATTGAAACAAGAAGCAATTGATGGAATTGAGCCACAGATCAAAGGACTGTTAGAGGCAGGAGTCCTGAAGATAACTCAATATCCGTTAAGCAATACACCTCTTCTGCCAGTGACGAAACCTGATGGTTCATATCGTCTGGTACATGACCTATGGGCTGTGAATGAGGTAGTTGTCAGCTATCCAGCTGAAGTTCCTGATCCTCATGTGCTGTTGACTCAGATTCCATCTACAGCCAAAGTGTTTACAGTGATTGATTTATGCGGGGCTTTCTTTTCTATACCTCTTAGTGTAGAAAGTCAAGGGTTATTTGGGTTTACCTACAAAGGTCAGCATTATCAATATACCAGAATGCCACAGGGGTACAAACACAGTCCTCATGTTTTTAATCAGGTCTTGAAGGAGGACTTAGACGGGTTAGAGCAGATGATAAGTAGTACTGCCATTCAGTACATGGATGACATACTCCTTTGTGCCCCAGATGAAGAAACATGTCACAGGGATTCCGTTAAACTGTTAAAGGTTTTGGCGGAGAAGGGACACAAGGTGTCTAAAAAGAAGCTACAGTATTGTCAGGAAAAGGTAACTTACTTAGGACAATCCATTACACAGGGACATCGCAGTGTCACTAATGAACATTTGGAAGCTATTCAGAAGGCTCCAAAACCACGAACGGTTAGGGAAATGATGATGTTTTTGGGCATTACTGGGTATAGTTCAGCATGGGTGGAGGATTACACTAGACTAGTCGCTCCATTGAGGGGGATGATTAAGGAAACAGGTAGTGATAACCTCCAATGTTGCATTACTTGGACAAGGGAAGCTGATTTGGCGTTTGAGACAATTAAACACAAATTGCAAGAAGCGCCAGCTTTAGCGCTTCCAGATTATTCCAAAGAATTTGGATTGTATGTTTCTTCTTCAGCCGAGGGGAAGTATGCCTGCGCTGTTCTTACGCAACCAACAGGCATTGGACCTAGTCCACAGCCCATAGCCTATTATTCTGTCGCATATTCAGAGGTAGAAATGGGTTTCGCGCCATGCTACAGAGCAATGGCCGGGGCATATCTTATGTACGAGAAGGCAACAACCTTAACAATGGGGTACCCAATTACCATTCTCTGCCACCACAGTCTAAGGAACCTCTTGAATCAAGGCAAGTACACTTTGACGATGCCTAGGATTAGGGATTATTACAGGATGTTGGAAAGGGAAGATGTAACATTACTAAGATGTAACACACTTAACCCAGCAGAGACCTTGCCAACCCCAGAAGATGGGGAACCACACGATTGTGTGAAGGAAGCTACGAGGTACTCTAAGCTTAGAGCAGATCTACTAGCTTTGCCTTTAAAGGAAGCTGACGTTGAGTATTGGACTGATGGATCTTGTTACCGGGTAGGAGAAAATTTACGTGCCGGGTATGCCATAGTCCGATCCCAAAATTCGGAGTTCATTGTGGAACAAGCCGAGGCTGTTCCTCAGCCTTGTTCAGCTCAGTTGGCTGAATTGATTGCCCTCACAGAAGCATGCAACTTGGGAACCGGACAAAGAGTGACAGTATACACCGACTCTGCCTATGCCCACAATGTGTGTCATTTACATGGAGCTGTATGGAAGGGACGGGGTTTTAAGAAAACTGATGGTTCGCCTATTCAGCACCACGCTCAAATCATGAAGCTGTTACAAGCCATGATGAAACCAAGGGAATTAGCCATAGTGAAGTGTGCCGCACACAGATCTGACTCATCACATGTCACACAAGGTAACAGGGCTGCAGATGATGCAGCCAAAGCTATTACAGGAGCAGACAAAGCAGGTAAAGTTCTGCTGGTCACACATGAAGCACAGTTACAGGGCATGGTCACGCTTGAGGATTTGTTGATGTTACAGAGTGAGGCAAATGCGCTAGACAAAAACCTATGGTTAACAAGGGGAGCTAGTCAGGATGACACAGGTCTATGGAGAAATCATGAGGGACTGGTTGTGGCACCCCCAGATTTATTAGGCATGCTGATACAGGAAGCCCATGGATTAGCACATGTGTCCAGGGGGGAGGTAAGACGCAAGATCACCAAGGAATATGGTTTTTGGGCTCCATATTTGTTGGAACAAATAGACCATATCCTTGGTCAATGTGTGGTCTGTTTGAAAAACAATATCAGACCTGGAATACCAGTGGGAACTGGGCATATCCCTACCCCAAACGGGCCAATGAAACATTTGGTGATTGACTATGTGGACATGGTTCGTCCTGTGGCAGGATACAGGTACATGCTAGTTGTAGTAGACAGGTTCAGCAGATGGGTAGAAGCTTGCCCCACTCGAAGAAAGGATGCTCAGTCTGTAGCAAAGTTCCTATGCAGGGAATTCATGCCTAGGTTTGGAATTCCAGATAGGATATCGTCAGACAATGGTAAGGAATTTGTGGATAAGACGGTAAAGCTTATACTACAAAAGTTGGGAATCAAGCAGAGATTTGGGTGTATTTACTCACCTCAAAGCCAGGGGATGGTAGAGAGGATGAACGGGGTCCTTAAGAACCGTATTTCTAAGGTCTGTAAGCATACAGGTCTTAATTGGGTGGAAGGACTCCCTCTTGCATTGATGGCCTGTCGTTCCAGTGAGATTCGAGGGCTGCACTTGACTCCCCATGAACTGGCTATGGGGAGAATAATGACAGCTCCCTGTGCACGAACCAGTGGGAAAGGGCCAAGTTTGGCTCTCTTGGAGAGTGACATGAAAGCCTATGTACAGTACATGACTAACCGGCAAAAGAGTATCTCTTCTTATGTGCTCCACAAACAGGAACGTGAAGAGGAGGTGAACGCACAGGAGAGGAAGGACGCGTTGCAACCGGGTGACAAAGTATACGTGAAGGTCTACAGACGGAAGTGGCATGAGGCTCGACGGGAAGGACCATACGAGGTCGTTCGGTGCACTGGGACTGCCATCCAAATCAAGGGGTCCCCCACCTGGTATCACGTTCATCACTGCATCAAGGCACCCAATGAGGACGATGAGGGAGAACCTCAGCAGGATGGTGAGGAGACCCCTGGGGACGAGGAAGTCCACAGCTTGGACATCCAGGCTGACGAAGATGTTGGTGAGTATCTGCGCCGTGATGCAGATGATGCCGGGGGCCTCGTCCCAGACCCTGTCCAGCCCAGAGATGAGTGGGCCAATGGAGACCGTGAAGGATCCAGTGACTGCGACACCCCTCTTGGGGGTTCTACCAAGCCTGGTGTTGCCCCTGTTGTCACCCCTTCCGACCCTGACAATGCTCCAGACGGAGATGTCAGCAACCCGGGCGGCTGCCCGGACCAAGGTACCATTGAGAGACACAGACCTGTCAGTGATACACCCCAACCAGACAGACCCCGTAAAACACCAAGGCCAATTAGGAGGAAACTCAAGCCATGCCGTTTCAGAGACTAATACACCCCTTAGTGTTCCTACCCCATTGACTTCCTTGGACAATGCTACACTTCACTCACACACTGTTATGCCTGGACGTCAGAAAAGAATGATCACATTAGGTAGAGCTTTTATTTGCCCACATTCACGTTGTACTGTTGATGATTGTTTGATCTATGCCTCGACTGAAGCGGCTGAGTGGTACTTACTGGATGCCAGATATATTACACTTACACAACAGTTAATGTCAACACTTGTGACATTAACTAATGCTGACAATGAGGTGAACTCGTATTGGTGTACTAGACGTAATATCGGTGAACAGGTGTTTGACAAATCCAACAATTTCAAGGACAAAGTTTGTAGTAACATTCCTGACTTTCCACACGACTTTTTGTTGGACTGTAGGGAATTTGTGCATGAATATGTTTTTCCAGTTGAGTTACCAGGAAAGGTTAAAAATGTTGCTGTAAAGGCTTCTACGAAGGCGATTGTAGTCGCTACTGACGATTATTTGTTGTATGATTCTAATCACCTGGGGACACGGTCCCACCCTAATTCTGCCACTAGTATCATGAAAGATTTTGCTTCAAAAATGAATTATTCTGATTGCTGGATTTGTCAACAGGTCCCTGTAAGTGCGTCTGCTCCTATGTTTTTCCCCATACCGTTAACTAAAGCAGAATGGCTTCATTATAATTGGCAGGGTTTAGCCCCATTTGTTTTACAGGGCAAGAACCAGAGCTCTTCTTGTCAGCCCAGCACGATTCTGGTTCCTTTAAATTCTTCCTATGCAGGTGTGGATATTGGTGTGTTGGAACGTCTGACAGCAGCGGTTAACAAACACCATAGGCCTAGCGGTGTGGGGAAGGTTATTATTGATAGGCTTACACATTTGTCACAACCAACAGGTCCGAAGAAGATATATATTATCCAAGCTATGTTCGTTCAATTGAATGGTACTGCATTGAGTCCTCATCTGTCATGTTCTGGGAGTGTGACTTCTACACGGTGGAGGGGTTCAGTTGTTATTTCTGGATTGAAATGTAAAGTTGTTGATTGTGCTATGGTGCCTCAAATGAAATTACATGATACCAATACTACCAGACGGCAGAAAGGCACCACGCAGCTTAAAGTCATGCCTCTCGTAAATATTACAACATGTATTGACATTCAATCTCGGCCCAAGAGCAGCGCGGTTCGTCAGCTAGGGGCCGCGTCTTGTATAGGTGGTGTCATGTTCTTGTATCCTGGTAAGGAGCTTCAACTCCCGGAGGGTGTGTTTCTTGTGTGTGATAATGATGCATTCTCTAAGCTTCCTGCTTCGAGTGAGGGTGTTTGTTATTTGGCTCATCTGATACCTTTGATTAGGAAAGTTACTCGGGAGGAGATGTCTGTACTTCACAAACAAGCAACCCATCGTAGTCGTAGGGCGTTATCTACCGCTCAGAAGTTTTTTGGCCTAATATTCCCAAGTTATGGTGTCTACAACTCTCAGACTGAATTAAGTGCCCTATCATCCGTTCTTGAAAAACACATTAATGCTTCGGATGCTGTAGTATCTGCCCTGGCTACTGAATTGACTGAAACTAAGAATGTAGCTCTCCAAAATAGAATGGCTTTGGACATTATTTTGGCCAGTCAGGGTGGTACTTGTGCTTTGATAGGCGGTGAATGCTGCAGTTATATTTTGGATTCTGATAACGCTTTGTATGATTTTCATGAATCTAACAAGAAGGGTGTAGAGGATTTACATAAAGAACACGGTTGGAATATGTTAGATTTCTTTGATTCTGCTTTTTCAGGTATTGGTAATATGATCAGGTCCGTCGCTATTATTTTTGTTGTCATTATCATCTGTATTATGTTACTTGGTATTTTAATCAAATGTTGTGGAAAGTGTATTTCTGATGTTCCTATTAATGCTTTAATGTTGACCAACATAGCTGATGAGCAAAAGCTGGATTCTGTTTTGCTTTCTGATTTTGTTTCCTCCTTTGATGATTTGTTTATTAAGTGATGTTTTGTGATTATTTGCTTCGATTACTGTTTGTTTCTTTCTATATCATGTGATTGATGTCAGTTGAGAAGTGATGTGGTGGTTATGCAAAGATAGGAAAGAGGTTCTGTTCCTAGCGCAACGAAGAAAAAGCTCTTGACTGGGAAAGGATATCAATCTGAGACAGCGGTAAAGGCTGTTCTCCAACTGGGTTCATGTGCTAGTAACCTCTGTCCCTGGCGCTTCAAGGACAAAGAAAACATCGGTCGTTGGAAGTTTCTATATTAATTTGTGCATGATGGACTGTATTTAGTTTAATTGTGATTGTTATTTTCAAGATTCTTTTTATTATTGGTTGGTTTCTATTTTTTGCATGATATCTTTGGGTTCTTAATACTGATCCTGGGTTGGTCTGTATTATTGTGCTTCTTGTGTTAGGTGTTGATATGGTTTTTCTGTCTGTTGTTTTTTTTTATTTTTTATTTTCTTAGCTGCGATATGTGAGGTTTGTGTTTTTGTTTTGGTTTATGTGATCATTTAGTTTCGGAACACCCTCTGGGTGGTCCGAGGGGGGATGTGTCGTATATTTTTACACATATAACACACATATATAACGTATATTTTTACACATATAACACACATATATAACACACATAACACGGATATATAGCTTTATAAAGGGTTGACCTCTCTTGGGGCCTACAAGGGCATTTAGGGACAAGAGACAAGGAGGTTTGGGGACAGATGGTCGCAAGGAGATTTGGGGACAGATGGTCGCACATGCGCACACACACACACACACACACACACACCCAAAGGGTATAGGCCAATCGATTCGCTCCTTACTAGGGCAGAGGCCGAGGAGGAAGGATCACGATTGGCCAAGAAGCATTGAACATACTGTGATGTGGTTGGCTGAGGGACCGGTATAAAACCTGAAGACACAGAAAGCTCACTCTCTTTTGTTGCTCGGACCTCGACCTGACCTGTTTGTATCCTGTGTAAACCTGATGACCCGATCCTGTCTTTTTTGAATAAATAGTCTTAAACTTTGTTCAGGACCTTTTCATCTTTTACAATCACCAAACAAAGAAAATATTCTACATTACCATCCTCCCCGAGTCCTACCATACCATCCGCTGACAGCCTATCTCTCCCTGTAACCGGTGATAGATTGCGTGTCGCTCAGGTAGATGATCAGTCATTAAACACATGTTTTGTAAATGCAGCAAGTGAAAAATCTGAAATAGGGGAGCCATTTGAACGTGTAATAATTGATTGTGTTTAGGGAATATTGCACTACGGACATATATTTAGGTGCACGCACCGGAAACGGAATTGGATAGACTACTGTTATAATGTGTACACCTGCATTCGCCCTGCTCAGGACTTGTTTGATTATTGTCATTCTGCAGAGTCATTTCATTAAAGAAGCAAATGAACAAATGGAATATCGTTCTTATTTATAATCAAACAACGTGATGCAGTCAAGCAGACAAACCAACAAAGAGGAAGACGCATCCGCGAACGACTCACACGGTGACACGGACATCGGCAAATAACGCTACCCGGGAATCTGAATACGGACATCTCGTCAAAGAATAGAACTGGTAATTAACAGAATATTTTTTTGGAGTAGCTGTACTAATGGCACCTGTAATAGTGGATTGCCCGATCGAGGGCTGTGACTATGTAGCTAGACATGAAGAGGCAGCAGTGGTAGTGGCCATGCTGAACATACATGCAACAACACACACTGCAGTTCCCAGAGCGCCGAGCAGTAACAGTAAAATGGAGAAACTCAGGCGCCCCTCTATAGCTCTGGCCGGGACGGCAGAGACTTGGTCATACTTCGTAACCCGCTGGAGTGAATACAAGAGGGGCACTAAGCTGGTCGGACCCGACATCGTCACACAGCTCCTAGAGTGCTGCGAGGAGGATCTGAGGAAAGACCTCACTCGCGCTGCAGGCAGAAGCCTGGTAGACAGCGATGAGAGAGAGGTCCTCGCGGCCATGAAGGCGCTCGCCGTCCGTGCGGAAAACACCATGGTGGCTCGGGTGGCCCTATCTAACATGCGACAGGGACATGAGGAGCCCATCCGATCATTCCACGCCCGCTTGAAGGGGCAGGCAGACACATGCAAGTATGAGATGGACTGCACTAAGGCGGGGTGCGATCAAATCAATAACTTCACAGAGGAAATACTACGTGACGTGATCGCCCGCGGCATCGCGGACCAAGAAATACAGCTCGACCTGCTTGGCGAAAAGAACCAGGACATGCCATTAAAGGACATGATAGAGTATATCGAAGCCAAGGAGTCCGGGAAACGCTCAGCATCGCGCCTACTCGACCCTCAGAGCACAGACATGATCAGTAGTTCATATAGGCGAGGGAAACAGCAGGACCTTCGCACCAAAGGGGCCGCCAGGTGGGAGACACCGAAGGCCAAGCCTGACGGAGCATGCGTTTACTGCGGCGGGATGGGCCACGGAAAAACGCCCATATGGCGCACCAGACGTGACGAGTGCCCCGGCTATGGCAAGACATGCCGGAAATGTAGCCGCCAGAATCACCTTGAGAAGGTCTGCCTGGGTAGCCGGCCGGCCAAACCCCCACCTGAGAAGACAGATGTGGTGGGCGACGAGCAGGCGGCAGCCTTCGTCGAGCTGTGCACGCTCACCGTGGCCAGCGCGGATGACAAGCTACACACACTTCCCCTCGCTCACCACCTATACGACGATATGTGTGACAAGTGGATGAAGCGTACATCCAACCCGCAGCCTTACATCAACCTCTCCCTCACCGTCGAACGTGAGGATTACAGAGCACTGGGATTTGACCTCCTGAAACGCACCCGTGCAGTGACCCTGCCTGCCATGGCCGACACAGGCTGCCAGAGCTGCCTGATCGGTATCAAGGTCGCCCAACACATGGGGTTGAGTACGGAGGACCTCATTCCCGTATCCATGACCATGAGGGCGGCGAACAACGAGGGAATTCGAATTCTTGGTGCCGCGGTGGTCAGGTTCGCCGGTGACAGCAACGACGCTCGGAGGTTGGAGACACGCCAAATTGCATACGTGACGGACACTTCAGACCGCATATTCCTCTCCCGCTCAGCCTGCGTGGATCTGGGCATGATCTCGGACAGGTTCCCAACACTTGGGGAGGTGAATCTGGCGGCCTCAGAACTATGTGACTGCCCACGGCGTGCAGAGCCGCCAGCCAAATCAACCACGCTCCCCATGCCGGCGACCGAAGCTAACAGGGAAGCTCTACGCGAGCACTTACTCAAAACGTACGCCCAGAGCACTTTCAATACGTGCCCCCACCAGCCCCTACCAAGGATGTCAGGCCCGCCGCTCCGTCTCATGCTTGATGAGAATGCGACACCAGTTGCCCATCACACCCCCATCCCCGTGGCCATACACTGGCAGGATGAGGTGAAGGCAGGCCTCGACCAGGACGTTCGCCTTGGCGTGTTAGAGGAGGTACCCGTCGGTACACCGGTGACGTGGTGTCACCGCATGGTGATCTGTGCCAAGAAGAACGGCAAACCACGCCGCACAGTCGACTTCCAAGCACTCAACAAGCATGCGTTCCGCGAAACCCACCACACACAGTCCCCTTTCCACCAGGCGAGACGTGTACCCAGCGGGAAACGCAAGACTGTGTTCGACGCGTGGAACGGTTATCACAGCGTCCCACTGCACGACGATGACCGCCACAAGACGACATTCATCACTCCATGGGGGCGCTACCGGTACCGTTCAGCCCCGCAAGGGTATATGGCGTCGGGAGACGGTTACTCACGAAGGTACGACGAAGTGGTTGCAGACATCGGCAGCAAGACCAAATGCGTGGATGACACACTGCTGTGGGCTGACACGATCGAGGAGAGTTACTTCCAGGCAATACAATGGCTGGATGTATGCGGCCGGAACGGAATCATCCTCAACCCGGAGAAGTTCGTCTTCGGCGCATCCACGGTGGACTTTGCAGGCTTCACGATCACCATGAACGACGTACGGCCATGCAGCCGCTATCTGGAGGCGATCCACGACTTCCCACGTCCACGCAATATCACTGACATCAGGTCATGGTTTGGACTGGTCAACCAAGTGGCCTACGCCTTCAGTATGGCTGAACGTATGCAGCCGTTCCGGAAGCTCCTGCAGAGTGGGGCACGCTTCGAATGGTCCCCGGAGTTGGAGGACATATTCTGCGAGTCGAAGGACACGATCGTCCAGGAGATCGAGCGTGGTGTGCGCATCTTTGATAAGGCCAAGCCGACGTGCCTCGCCACAGACTGGTCGAAGGAGGGCATTGGGTTCTGGTTGTTTCAGAAGCACTGCCGGTGCATGCCAGTCAGGCCCTTCTGCTGCACTGATGGATGGAAGATAACCCTGGTCGGCAGCAGGTTCACGCATGCAGCGGAATCCAGATACGCACCTGTAGAGGGTGAGGCCCTCGCAGTCGCAGACGCCTTGGACAAGGCGCGCTACTTTGTGCTGGGCTGCAAGGACTTGATCATAGCGGTTGACCACAAGCCGCTGCTGAAACTCCTTACAGACAGAGCACTCGACGACGTACCCAACCCCTGCCTCAGGAACCTCAAGGAGAAGACCCTGCGTTATCGCTTCCGCATCGTACATGTCCCGGGCATGAAGAACAAGGCGGCGGATGCCATGTCACGCAGGCCGGTCGGCACCTCTCGACCACCGCTCATGAACCTTCCGGACGACAGCGCTGCCGCGGTGACCTACCTCTCGCCCAGCACGCACACTGACATCCTGTCTCTCCTACGCCAAACTGAGCCGGAGGACAGCGACGACATCGAGGATGGTGACCTGGCATGGTGCGCCGCGGGGCTGGAGTCATTGCGATCAGTGACATGGGACCGCGTCAGGGATGCCACCAGCAGTGACAGCGATATGCGTACGTTGGAGGAGATGGCGGTGGACGGCTTTCCCGAGTCAAGGATCGGGATGCCTGTGACAATTCGTGGCTTCCACCAATACCGTGACCACATTACATCCACTGACGGGGTGGTCTTGTTCAAGGACAGGGTGGTCATACCGCCCTCACTCCGCGTTGAGGTACTGAGTGCCCTACACGCTGCCCACCAGGGCGTCTCGATGATGACCGCCCGCGCGGAGTCCTCTGTGTTCTGGCCAGGCATGTCAGCCGACATCAGCGCCGCTCGGAACAACTGCGAGCACTGCCACCGGATGGCGCCTTCACAACCTGGGGCACCGCCGACCCCGCCCATCCCGGCCGTTTACCCCTTCCAGGCGGTGTGCTCAGACTTTTTCATGCACAGAGGTGTACACTACCTCGTGACGGTGGACCGTTACTCGAACTGGCCGATCGTATCGAGGTCATCGGGTGGCGCTCTCGACCTGATAAGCCACTTACGTCGCGCCTTCGCGACATACGGGACACCTGAGGAGCTCTCATCGGACGGGGGGCCTGAGTTCACCTCCGCCGAGACCAGGTCTTTCCTGCGCAGATGGGGGGTCCACCATCGCCTCTCATCAGTGGCTTTCCCCCACAGCAACTGCCGTGCAGAGATAGGAGTGAAAACGATGAAACGGCTGATCACTGACAACACTGGCCCGAAGGGTGAACTCGACACTGACGCCGTGCAGAGGGCGATACTGCAGTACCGCAACACGCCTGACCCGGACACCAAGATTTCCCCAGCGATGTGTGTGTTCGGCCGCCCGATACGCGATTTCATCCCGATCGCCCCCGGAAAATACAGGCCTCATGAAACTTGGCGTGAGACACTGACAGCGAGGGAGGAGGCCCTCCGCAAACGCCATATCCGCACAGCGGGCACCTGGGCGGAGCACACTAAACGCCTTCCGCCGCTCGTAGTTGGGGATTTGGTCCGTGTACAGAACCAGACAGGACCCCACCCCAACAAATGGGACAGGACGGGCTGCGTCGTGGAGGTGCGTCAGCACGATCAATACGTGATCAAGATTGACGGCTCGGGCAGGATCACACTTCGGAACAGGAGATTCCTGCGCAAGTTCTACCCGGTTCGCAATGACCAGCTTCCGCCCCGATCGATCTATGATGATCTGGCGATCCGCATCGCCAGGCCGGCGCCTATTGTTGCGCCGCGGCTGCCTGACCCCACAAGCGGCCCTGGAATACCCGTATCGGAGCCTGGGTCCGCCCTGCCGCTGGCGCTGCCATCAGCGGGCTCTCCCCGGCGTGGGACACACCCCACATCCGCCTCGCCTGTGACACCAGCTCGAGACTCGCCAGGGTGTGCCGTCCCCCAGATGTCGCTGCCGGCCCCTGGGGCCACAGTGGTCTCTTCCCCGCCAGTCCCGGTCACGTCGCTGCCGCCGCCGCCGTCAGGCCTACGCCGGTCCGCTAGGGCGACCTGCGTGCCTGCCTGGCACAGAGACTTTTCCATGGGTTGACATTTCTAGGTTATATGGGTGTTGTGTTGTGTTGTGTTGTGTTGTGCACTTTGCTTGTTGATTTGTGATTTGTACGGACACTTGAGTTATTCTCTTCTTATAGGCTTGTTGTTGTTTCAGCCTTTATTGTTGTCGTGTTAAAGGCTCGGGGGGAGATAGGGAATATTGCACTACGGACATATATTTAGGTGCACGCACCGGAAACGGAATTGGATAGACTACTGTTATAATGTGTACACCTGCATTCGCCCTGCTCAGGACTTGTTTGATTATTGTCATTCTGCAGAGTCATTTCATTAAAGAAGCAAATGAACAAATGGAATATCGTTCTTATTTAGTGTTGGACCTTTGCCTAGGACTAAAAGTGGAAGTCAGTATTTGCTCACTATTATGTGCGCTGCTACTCGTTTTACCGAAGCTGTTCCGTTGCGTAACATATCAGCCAGCTCAGTGGTGGAAGCTTTAACAAAGTTCTTTTCCACATTCGGTCTTCCTCTTGTTATACAATCTGACCAGGGCACTAACTTTCAGTCTAAGCGTTTCAAACAAGCCCTAAGAACGTTAGGGGTACGACATGTTGTTTCCAGTGCCTATCATCCTGAGAGTCAGGGTGCATTAGAACGATGGCATCAGACGTTAAAGGCGATGCTTCGTAAATACTGTCTAGAGAGTGGGAAGAGTAGTCCGGAGCGGAATGTGTTAGATTACATTAGTCATTTTCGTGAGCGTTTGCATCAGGCTAATACCATTGCAAAAGAGTCTCTTGTTAGTTCGCAAACAGTGATGAAGCGTCATTATGATCGCACTGCTGTTTTTAGAAAGTTTCATGTAGGTGATAAAGTTTTAGCTCTATTGCCTATTTCAGGCGCTGCGCGGTCGGCGAAATTCTGTGGTCCGTATGATATTCGTGAGTGTCTTAGTGACACTGATTATGTGATCAGTACTCCCGAGAGACGGAGAAGTACTAGAGTGTGTCATGTGAACATGTTAAAACGCTATTGCTCCAGTGAGGAATCTAAAATTAGTCAGGAGACTTGTAAAACTGTCCCTAAGCCGGTAGTCACTGGCCGCGGTGCATTCATTGTGACAGAGACGCTGTGCGTGACTGATGAGGAGTTGAGGACACGTCATTCCTCTAATCAGAATACTCGAATGGGCAACTCGAAAATGTTGAAAGTGTTGCCCACTCAGTTAACTAATTTGTCAGATGAACAGCAAGTTGAGGTGATTAAGTTGATCGAGCGTTTTCTGTGTATATTTGGTGATATGCCGAGTCAAGCGACTAAGTCATGCTCCCGTACTCACGGCTCCTGATCTTGGTAGACCAGTTAAGTTAGAGGTGTATGTAGGGTCCAGTTGTTGCCGGTGGTGGTGTTCACCGATAATAATCCCATTGTTTTCCTATCTCGCATGTGTAATCACAATCAACGTTTGATGAGATGGGTTTTCATAGTGCAAAATTACAGATTAGAGATAAAGCATAAAAATAGGCGGACAGGTTGGTTTGTGGTGGTAATAACATTTGTTACATGTCTGAATCCTTGGGTTTGTGTCTTAAGGGGGGGAGTGTGACGGCTATGAGTAGCCTGGTTGTCTGTGTCTGTGTATTTGTGTGTATGTCTTTTTAACAGCCATAAGTCCAGTCCAGGGGATCCACCCCCCCCCCCGTGATAATTACCAATCACCTCCAGCAGTGGTCAATCAACTCCAGCCAATCATCACCAGCCAATAATCAAACCCCAACCAATCATCAGATGCAACACCCTACAAAAGACCTTGAGGGAGAACCAGCAGCAGCTGTGTGATCCCATCACACAGTTCCCATCATTTTTGTTGTATACCATGCGGGTGGTTTACTTTGTTTAGAGAGCAATGTGTTATAGTTTGGTGGATACTTTGGTAGAGATCCTTTTGGTTTAGTTTATTAGTAGTGTTCTGTGTTAGTGATTTTGTTTAGGATACCTTGTGATTGAAATCTGTGTTAGTGATCTTGTTAAGTAATACCATGTTTGAAACCTTTTTATTCTTATTGTTTATTTAACCATCCACGGGATGAGTTTATTGTTTATTTGAGAAGGAGGCATTTGTTAGTTCTAATTCTGTGTTTATCTGACCCATAATGACTTTAATTTACCCTTGTAGTAATAAATATCTTTTCTTTACTCATAACACCTGTATTTTGTTACTTCTTATTCTCCCTAGCGAAAGTAGAACGTAACAGCTCCTATAATGTAACTCTAAATGACAATCAGAGTATGTTGAATAACGTGTGTGCAGCCTTTTGCTCAAAAGTTATCAATGTTTCGTTTTCAGAGTCTCTTTTGACAATCTCTTAAAGAGCTGATTTCAGTCATTAACAGAGCTGTTCTGAAAGTGTCCAAGCAGCCTGTTCTGAGAGTGGACTGTTTTTTGCATTCGTTCTCAAGTTATATCAAAGTGTTGTTTTCTGCCTTTCTCGAGCACATTTTGACTTGTTGTTGAATGCTCCTATAATGTAACTCTAAATGACAATCAGAGCAACTTGAATTGCGTGTGTGCAGCCTTTTGCTCAAAAGTGATCAACGTTTCGTTTTCAGAGTCTCTTTTGACAATCTCTTCGAGAGCTGTTTTCAGTCACTAACAGAGCTGTTCTGAAAGTGTCCAAGCGGCCTGTTCTGAGAGTGGACTGTTTTTTGCATTCGTTCTCAAGTTCTATCAGTGTTGTTTTCTGCTTTTCTGGAGCACATTTTGACTTGTTGCTGAATGCTCCTATAATGTAACTCTAAATGACAATCAGAGCAACTTGAATTGCGTGTGTGCAGCCTTTTGCTCAAAAGTGATCAACGTTTCGTTTTCAGAGTCTCTTTTGACAATCTCTTCGAGAGCTGTTTTCAGTCATTAACAGGGCTGTTCTGAAAGTGTCCAAGCGGCCTGTTCTTAGAGTGGACGGTTTTTTGCATTCGTTCTCAAGTTATATCAAACTATCAAAGTGTTGTTTTCTGCCTTACTGGAGCACATTTTGACTTGTTGTTGAATGCTCCTATAATGTAACTCTAAATGACAATCAGAGTATGTTGAATTACGTGTGTGCAGCCTTTTGCTCAAAAGTTATCAATGTTTCGTTTTCAGAGTCTCTTTTGACAATCTCTTAAAGAGCTGATTTCAGTCATTAACAGAGCTGTTCTGAAAGTGTCCAAGCAGCCTGTTCTGAGAGTGGACTGTTTTTTGCATTCGTTCTCAAGTTATATCAAAGTGTTGTTTTCTGCCTTTCTCGAGCACATTTTGACTTGTTGAATGCTCCTATAATGTAACTCTAAATGACAATCAGAGCAACTTGAATTGCGTGTGTGCAGCCTTTTGCTCAAAAGTGATCAACGTTTCGTTTTCAGAGTCTCTTTTGACAATCTCTTAAAGAGCTGATTTCAGTCATTAACAGAGCTGTTCTGAAAGTGTCCAAGCAGCCTGTTCTGAGAGTGGACTGTTTTTTGCATTCGTTCTCAAGTTATATCAAAGTGTTGTTTTCTGCCTTTCTCGAGCACATTTTGACTTGTTGAATGCTCCTATAATGTAACTCTAAATGACAATCAGAGCAACTTGAATTGCGTGTGTGCAGCTTTTTGCTCAAAAGTGATCAACGTTTCGTTTTCGGAGTCTCTTTTGACAATCTCTTCGAGAGCTGTTTTCAGTCATTAACAGAGCTGTTCTGAAAGTGTCCAAGCGGCCTGTTCTTAGAGTGGACTGTTTTTTGCATTCGTTCTCAAGTTATATCAAACTATCAAAGTGTTGTTTTCTGCCTTTCTCGAGCACATTTTGACTTGTTGTTGAATGTTACAAGGGGGGTCAGCAAAGAGGACTCCCCATCGCCCCTACTGGTCGAAGAGCGACAGTGCTCCAGCCCTGGACTAATTATCGAATGATTGTTGTCACCTGTGTGTGTTTGTCAGTGTATTTAGGTGTGTCCCATTTCCTTGTTCCCTTGTCAGTCGATCACTTGTGTCACACCGTATGGAATGCTTCAGAACCCTGTGTATGTATTACCACTTCACGTATCCGTTACCCGGAACGTAATTTGAACTTTGACTTTGTTTGCTGGTTTGCAACCTTGTACCGCCTTTGGAGCCCTTTGCTCAATCTTTAGTTTTCGTGCACTTTATTATTGACCGCAGTGCCTGAGTTATTATTACCTACGTGCTGAGCCTTACTGCTCCCCTTTTTGTTGTCCGGCTAAGAGTTTATGTTTGTACCTATGAATCATACGTCTCAGTAAAGAGAATCTTTATTTTATTACATCTCCGTCTCATTCTTTACTTACACCGCACCTGGATCCGACATTATTTGTGTACACCCAGAACCTATTGAGAAACATAACCGAACCTATTGAGAAACATAACAGTTGAATGCTCCTATAATGTAACTCTAAATGACAATCAGAGCAACTTGAATTGCGTGTGTGCAGCCTTTTGCTCAAAAGTGATCAACGTTTCGTTTTCAGAGTCTCTTTTGACAATCTCTTCGAGAGCTGTTTTCAGTCATTAACAGGGCTGTTCTGAAAGTGTCCAAGCGGCCTGTTCAGGGGCGGCGCTAGGGGGTGGCTACTGGGGCTCAAGCCCCGGATGTTTTCTGAAAAGCCCCGAATGTTTTACTTTAAAAAAAAAAAAAAAAAAAAAAAAAAAAATCTCGGGAGTAACGTGCAGTACCGGAGTCCAACAGAGAGGCAGCAGCTGCGCGACATTAGCCTGCGTACTGGGTAGCCTACCCTGCCCTGAAGAAGAAGTGATCTCAATCAGTGCCTGACTTGCAAAATTGTAAGGATGGATATCCCAAAGTTGTTTCAACAAAACAAGCGCCTTGTTGCAGCAGCAGTATCAGCAGCTGACAACAATGACATCACCAGCAGTAATGACATAGATGATGTTTCAGGTTTGTGAATCTTATTAGAAAGGTGACTGACTCACTGACACTACTTTTCCGGTTTGCTAATGCTAGCTGGCTATCATAACATAACGTTATGTTATAATGAAAATGAAACATAGCAAGGTACTGTTACGGTACATGGTAAGAAATCAAACAAAGGATAATACTTATACAAATAAAGTGAATAACAGGCTGATAGTCTTTGATATCTGTACTCTGGTTGACTGAGTAACAAGTGAAAAAGAATGATGTAACGTTAATGTTACAGCTAGTAAACATGGAGTAACCACATTAAGTATGCCCTTATGGTAGTATGTATGTATACAGAACATGACTCAAATCTATCCTAAGATGTAACGCTAACTAACTAAGTTTGTTTAATGTCCCAGGGGGGATTTGATTTCACAGTACTATACACAGGCCAACAATACATGTAATATATCGTCATATAACACAGGACAAGACTCTAAATACAATATAAGTGGTGAGCACAGAGACTGCCCTGATATAATAACTATAGCCATCTCTTTTATCCACTTTTTTATCGTGATCTCGCTGTTTTTTTATATACCGTATATGGCTGGCTCAGTGTTGTTGTCTGTCCTTTATGTTGTGTTGTTATGTGTTGTTTTTAGTGGAGTGGCGTGGCAGAATGAATTTCCCCACGGGGATAAATAAAGTATCATTGAATTGAATTGAATTGATACATACTGTAACATAACTAGCCTCAGCCCATCAATTATGTAATTCTATACAAATATAAATGATGGTGACTGACAGGGGGAGCTACCAGTGGTGTAGTCTAGTTTTTTCTAGTGGGTATACTGTGATTTTGCCCTCCCAGTCAGAGCGACACCTGTCCCGTAGCGACACCCCATACGCACCACCACACTCACTTATGCATACAGTATGCATCTACACCAGTGTTTGCTGCCTTGGGGGGGGGGGGGGGGGGTGGCATGGACTGTACTTGTACATCAAGCTGCCTCACGCTACAGAAACAGGAGATAGGCTCCTGCCCCCTAAGGGCCGTTAGGCTCGAGAACCATCGGTTCTCAAGGCTACTTACGTGGTCTTGACCACATGTCCACTTTCTCACCTGGTTCTTGCTCTCTCTCTCTCTCTGGTGTGCCGACACCATCCTGCTCTCTCTCCTTCTCTCCCTCTCTATCCTCCTCTCTCCCTCTTTTGCTGTCACCCAAAAGGCAAATATAACAACCAGAGTATTTATAATTTAATAAGAGGTATACATTGAATTCATATAAAATCATAACATCATTCTAATTGAATATTGGGTTGCTGTGGGCAATAGAGTCAGATACTGTCTTTAATTACTCTCTCACCTGTAAGAAAATCGTATGTCCAACTACAAAAAACAGACATTTCCAATGAGTGAGGGTTTGTTCCAATGCTTCAATCCACTGTCCATGTACTGTAAATATGCCATTATGGTATTACCATAAAGCCCAATTCTAGCAGAATAAGAAAGATTGTATATCTACTTTAAGTAAAATAATAAAGTGCCTCCAGTTAGCTCTTTAGCTGGCATGTGTGCAGCAGACTAGCTCATCTAATCACCTCTGAGCTAGCTAGCTAGCTTGCTAGTTCTTTGACACTATTATTCACACCATGAAACTATAATCAGACACTTGAATGAATGAATGAATGAATGAATGAATGAATGAATGAATGAATGAATGAATGAATCGTCTTTATTGTCATTGCTACAGTACAGGTACCAAACAACGAAATTTAGGAGGGGTGGCTCCCCTGGTGTTAGGAAAGGGGAAAAAACACTTTTAAAAAAATCACAAGAAGGGAAGGAGCTGGTTTACATAAATAAAGGCTATGTACACTATCCACTATACTATACTGTACAGATAGACGACTAGGGTTGTCATATTGCACAATAGTGTTATTGCACATTTATTTAAAGTGTCGCAGTTTGCAGGCTTGAAATGTACATATTTGTGCCTCAGCACTACACCTGATTTTTTCAGTCCAGCTGGCTGGCGAAATGAGGGAGTGCTTCGCCAACCAATCAGGTAGCGGTATTGCCCTGCCTCCCCCTACCATCCTAGGTTTCGCAAATTCGCGGCCCGCCCACCCCAAGGCTCTGTAGGGGAAATACTGAGACTAGCATTCTGAACGACTGGTTATGTGATAACAAACATGTCAGAAAGTTCGAAGTAAGTGCTTCGTAACACAGGTCTACGGGGTGAATTTTATGAATGAAAGTGAAAGTTCTGTCACAAAACGCCGTTACGTATCCTCGCGCATTTTCTAGTGGGTATACGCAAATCCTTGGCCTTTCCTAGTGGGTATACGGCGTAGTCCTGCGTATCACGTAGACTACACCACTGGGAGCTACGTGTGCTGACCTCCCTCTGTGCCCAGAACCACCACAATTAGTTTGCTTCATTAAAGGGTGTGAATGTATATGTGTTCTCCGGTGCCTTTTGTCTGCTTTAAGGTGGTGGTAAGTTGAAGGTTGAAGGCAAAATTTTCCAGCGCGCTCTGCGCGCACATTATATTCTCCCTCTGGGCTAAGCCCCGGATCTCCTACGATCCTAAATCCGCCCCTGGGCCTGTTCTTAGAGTGGACTGTTTTTTGCATTCGTTCTCAAGTTATATCAAACTATCAAAGTGTTGTTTTCTGCCTTACTGGAGCACATTTTGACTTGTTGTTGAATGCTCCTATAATGTAACTCTAAATGACAATCAGAGTATGTTGAATTACGTGTGTGCAGCCTTTTGCTCAAAAGTTATCAATGTTTCGTTTTCAGAGTCTCTTTTGACAATCTCTTAAAGAGCTGATTTCAGTCATTAACAGAGCTGTTCTGAAAGTGTCCAAGCAGCCTGTTCTGAGAGTGGACTGTTTTTTGCATTCGTTCTCAAGTTATATCAAAGTGTTGTTTTCTGCCTTTCTCGAGCACATTTTGACTTGTTGTTGAATGCTCCTATAATGTAACTCTAAATGACAATCAGAGCAACTTGAATTACGTGTGTGCAGCCTTTTGCTCAAAAGTGATCAACGTTTCGTTTTCAGAGTCTCTTTTGACAATCTCTTCGAGAGCTGTTTTCAGTCATTAACAGAGCTGTTCTGAAAGTGTCCAAGCGGCCTGTTCTGAGATTGGACTGTTTTTTGCATTCGTTCTCAAGTTCTATCAGTGTTGTTTTCTGCTTTTCTCGAGCACATTTTGACTTGTTGTTGAATGCTCCTATAATGTAACTCTAAATGACAATCAGAGCAACTTGAATTGCGTGTGTGCAGCCTTTTGCTCAAAAGTGATCAACGTTTCGTTTTCGGAGTCTCTTTTGACAATCTCTTCGAGAGCTGTTTTCAGTCATTAACAGAGCTGTTCTGAAAGTGTCCAAGCGGCCTGTTCTTAGAGTGGACTGTTTTTTGCATTCGTTCTCAAGTTATATCAAACTATCAAAGTGTTGTTTTCTGCCTTTCTCGAACACATTTTGACTTGTTGTTGAATGCTCCTATAATGTAACTCTAAATGACAATCAGAGCAACTTGAATTGCGTGTGTTCAGCCTTTTGCTCAAAAGTGATCAACGTTTCGTTTTCGGAGTCTCTTTTGACAATCTCTTCGAGAGCTGTTTTCAGTCATTAACAGAGCTGTTCTGAAAGTGTCCAAGCGGCCTGTTCTTAGAGTGGACTGTTTTTTGCATTCGTTCTCAAGTTATATCAAACTATCAAAGTGTTGTTTTCTGCCTTTCTCGAGCACATTTTGACTTGTTGTTGAATGCTCCTATAATGTAACTCTAAATGACAATCAGAGCAACTTGAATTGCGTGTGTGCAGCCTTTTGCTCAAAAGTGATCAACGTTTCGTTTTCAGAGTCTCTTTTGACAATCTCTTCGAGAGCTGTTTTCAGTCATTAACAGAGCTGTTCTGAAAGTGTCCAAGCGGCCTGTTCTGAGAGTGGACTGTTTTTTGCATTCGTTCTCAAGTTCTATCAGTGTTGTTTTCTGCTTTTCTGGAGCACATTTTGACTTGTTGCTGAATGCTCCTATAATGTAACTCTAAATGACAATCAGAGCAACTTGAATTGCGTGTGTGCAGCCTTTTGCTCAAAAGTGATCAACGTTTCGTTTTCGGAGTCTCTTTTGACAATCTCTTCGAGAGCTGTTTTCAGTCACTAACAGAGCTGTTCTGAAAGTGTCCAAGCGGCCTGTTCTGAGAGTGGACTGTTTTTTGCATTCGTTCTCAAGTTCTATCAGTGTTGTTTTCTGCTTTTCTGGAGCACATTTTGACTTGTTGCTGAATTCTCCTATAATGTAACTCTAAATGACAATCAGAGCAACTTGAATTTCGTGTGTGCAGCCTTTTGCTCAAAAGTGATCAACGTTTCGTTTTCGGAGTCTCTTTTGACAATCTCTTCGAGAGCTGTTTTCAGTCATTAACAGAGCTGTTCTGAAAGTGTCCAAGCGGCCTGTTCTTAGAGTGGACTGTTTTTTGCATTCGTTCTCAAGTTATATCAAACTATCAAAGTGTTGTTTTCTGCCTTTCTCGAGCACATTTTGACTTGTTGTTGAATGCTCCTATAATGTAACTCTAAATGACAATCAGAGCAACTTGAATTGCGTGTGTGCAGCCTTTTGCTCAAAAGTGATCAACGTTTCGTTTTCAGAGTCTCTTTTGACAATCTCTTAAAGAGCTGATTTCAGTCATTAACAGAGCTGTTCTGAAAGTGTCCAAGCAGCCTGTTCTGAGAGTGGACTGTTTTTTGCATTCGTTCTCAAGTTATATCAAAGTGTTGTTTTCTGCCTTTCTCGAGCACATTTTGACTTGTTGTTGAATGCTCCTATAATGTAACTCTAAATGACAATCAGAGCAACTTGAATTGCGTGTGTGCAGCCTTTTGCTCAAAAGTGATCAACGTTTCGTTTTCAGAGTCTCTTTTGACAATCTCTTCGAGAGCTGTTTTCAGTCATTAACAGGGCTGTTCTGAAAGTGTCCAAGCGGCCTGTTCTTAGAGTGGACTGTTTTTTGCATTCGTTCTCAAGTTATATCAAACTATCAAAGTGTTGTTTTCTGCCTTACTGGAGCACATTTTGACTTGTTGTTGAATGCTCCTATAATGTAACTCTAAATGACAATCAGAGTATGTTGAATTACGTGTGTGCAGCCTTTTGCTCAAAAGTTATCAATATTTCGTTTTCAGAGTCTCTTTTGACAATCTCTTAAAGAGCTGATTTCAGTCATTAACAGAGCTGTTCTGAAAGTGTCCAAGCAGCCTGTTCTGAGAGTGGACTGTTTTTTGAATTCGTTCTCAAGTTATATCAAAGTGTTGTTTTCTGCCTTTCTCGAGCACATTTTGACTTGTTGTTGAATGCTCCTATAATGTAACTCTAAATGACAATCAGAGCAACTTGAATTACGTGTGTGCAGCCTTTTGCTCAAAAGTGATCAACGTTTCGTTTTCAGAGTCTCTTTTGACAATCTCTTCGAGAGCTGTTTTCAGTCATTAACAGAGCTGTTCTGAAAGTGTCCAAGCGGCCTGTTCTGAGATTGGACTGTTTTTTGCATTCGTTCTCAAGTTCTATCAGTGTTGTTTTCTGCTTTTCTGGAGCACATTTTGACTTGTTGCTGAATGCTCCTAATGTAACTCTAAATGACAATCAGAGCAACTTGAATTGCGTGTGTGCAGCCTTTTGCTCAAAAGTGATCAACGTTTCGCTTTCAGAGTCTCTTTTGACAATCTCTTCGAGAGCTGTTTTCAGTCATTAACAGAGCTGTTCTGAAAGTGTCCAAGCGGCCTGTTCTGAGAGTGGACTGTTTTTTGCATTCGTTCTCAAGTTCTATCAGTGTTGTTTTCTGCTTTTCTGGAGCACATTTTGACTTGTTGCTGAATGCTCCTATAATGTAACTCTAAATGACAATCAGAGCAACTTGAATTGCGTGTGTGCAGCCTTTTGCTCAAAAGTGATCAACGTTTCGTTTTCGGAGTCTCTTTTGACAATCTCTTCGAGAGCTGTTTTCAGTCATTAACAGAGCTGTTCTGAAAGTGTCCAAGCGGCCTGTTCTTAGAGTGGACTGTTTTTTGCATTCGTTCTCAAGTTATATCAAACTATCAAAGTGTTGTTTTCTGCCTTTCTCGAGCACATTTTGACTTGTTGTTGAATGCTCCTATAATGTAACTCTAAATGACAATCAGAGCAACTTGAATTACGTGTGTGCAGCCTTTTGCTCAAAAGTGATCAACGTTTCGTTTTCAGAGTCTCTTTTGACAATCTCTTCGAGAGCTGTTTTCAGTCATTAACAGAGCTGTTCTGAAAGTGTCCAAGCGGCCTGTTCTGAGATTGGACTGTTTTTTGCATTCGTTCTCAAGTTCTATCAGTGTTGTTTTCTGCTTTTCTGGAGCACATTTTGACTTGTTGCTGAATGCTCCTATAATGTAACTCTAAATGACAATCAGAGCAACTTGAATTGCGTGTGTGCAGCCTTTTGCTCAAAAGTGATCAACGTTTCGTTTTCAGAGTCTCTTTTGACAATCTCTTCGAGAGCTGTTTTCAGTCATTAACAGAGCTGTTCTGAAAGTGTCCAAGCGGCCTGTTCTGAGATTGGACTGTTTTTTGCATTCGTTCTCAAGTTCTATCAGTGTTGTTTTCTGCTTTTCTGGAGCACATTTTGACTTGTTGCTGAATGCTCCTATAATGTAACTCTAAATGACAATCAGAGCAACTTGAATTGCGTGTGTGCAGCCTTTTGCTCAAAAGTGATCAACGTTTCGTTTTCGGAGTCTCTTTTGACAATCTCTTCGAGAGCTGTTTTCAGTCATTAACAGAGCTGTTCTGAAAGTGTCCAAGCGGCCTGTTCTTAGAGTGGACTGTTTTTTGCATTCGTTCTCAAGTTATATCAAACTATCAAAGTGTTGTTTTCTGCCTTTCTCGAACACATTTTGACTTGTTGTTGAATGCTCCTATAATGTAACTCTAAATGACAATCAGAGCAACTTGAATTGCGTGTGTTCAGCCTTTTGCTCAAAAGTGATCAACGTTTCGTTTTCGGAGTCTCTTTTGACAATCTCTTCGAGAGCTGTTTTCAGTCATTAACAGAGCTGTTCTGAAAGTGTCCAAGCGGCCTGTTCTTAGAGTGGACTGTTTTTTGCATTCGTTCTCAAGTTATATCAAACTATCAAAGTGTTGTTTTCTGCCTTTCTCGAACACATTTTGACTTGTTGTTGAATGCTCCTATAATGTAACTCTAAATGACAATCAGAGCAACTTGAATTGCGTGTGTTCAGCCTTTTGCTCAAAAGTGATCAACGTTTCGTTTTCGGAGTCTCTTTTGACAATCTCTTCGAGAGCTGTTTTCAGTCATTAACAGAGCTGTTCTGAAAGTGTCCAAGCGGCCTGTTCTGAGAGTGGACTGTTTTTTGCATTCGTTCTCAAGTTCTATCAGTGTTGTTTTCTGCTTTTCTGGAGCACATTTTGACTTGTTGCTGAATGCTCCTATAATGTAACTCTAAATGACAATCAGAGCAACTTGAATTGCGTGTGTGCAGCCTTTTGCTCAAAAGTGATCAACGTTTCGTTTTCGGAGTCTCTTTTGACAATCTCTTCGAGAGCTGTTTTCAGTCACTAACAGAGCTGTTCTGAAAGTGTCCAAGCGGCCTGTTCTGAGAGTGGACTGTTTTTTGCATTCGTTCTCAAGTTCTATCAGTGTTGTTTTCTGCTTTTCTGGAGCACATTTTGACTTGTTGCTGAATTCTCCTATAATGTAACTCTAAATGACAATCAGAGCAACTTGAATTTCGTGTGTGCAGCCTTTTGCTCAAAAGTGATCAACGTTTCGTTTTCGGAGTCTCTTTTGACAATCTCTTCGAGAGCTGTTTTCAGTCATTAACAGAGCTGTTCTGAAAGTGTCCAAGCGGCCTGTTCTTAGAGTGGACTGTTTTTTGCATTCGTTCTCAAGTTATATCAAACTATCAAAGTGTTGTTTTCTGCCTTTCTCGAGCACATTTTGACTTGTTGAATGCTCCTATAATGTAACTCTAAATGACAATCAGAGCAACTTGAATTGCGTGTGTGCAGCCTTTTGCTCAAAAGTGATCAACGTTTCGTTTTCAGAGTCTCTTTTGACAATCTCTTCGAGAGCTGTTTTCAGTCACTAACAGAGCTGTTCTGAAAGTGTCCAAGCGGCCTGTTCTGAGAGTGGACTGTTTTTTGCATTCGTTCTCAAGTTCTATCAGTGTTGTTTTCTGCTTTTCTGGAGCACATTTTGACTTGTTGCTGAATTCTCCTATAATGTAACTCTAAATGACAATCAGAGCAACTTGAATTGCGTGTGTGCAGCTTTTTGCTCAAAAGTGATCAACGTTTCGTTTTCGGAGTCTCTTTTGACAATCTCTTCGAGAGCTGTTTTCAGTCATTAACAGAGCTGTTCTGAAAGTGTCCAAGCGGCCTGTTCTTAGAGTGGACTGTTTTTTGCATTCGTTCTCAAGTTATATCAAACTATCAAAGTGTTGTTTTCTGCCTTTCTCGAGCACATTTTGACTTGTTGTTGAATGCTCCTATAATGTAACTCTAAATGACAATCAGAGCAACTTGAATTGCGTGTGTGCAGCCTTTTGCTCAAAAGTGATCAACGTTTCGTTTTCAGAGTTTCTTTTGACAATCTCTTCGAGAGCTGTTTTCAGTCATTAACAGAGCTGTTCTGAAAGTGTCCAAGCGGCCTGTTCTGAGAGTGGACTGTTTTTTGCATTCGTTCTCAAGTTATATCAAACTATCAAAGTGTTGTTTTCTGCCTTTCTGGAGCACATTTTGACTTGTTGTTGAATGCTCCTATAATGTAACTCTAAATGACAATCAGAGTATGTTGAATTACGTGTGTGCAGCCTTTTGCTCAAAAGTTATCAATGTTTCGTTTTCAGAGTCTCTTTTGACAATCTCTTAAAGAGCTGATTTCAGTCATTAACAGAGCTGTTCTGAAAGTGTCCAAGCAGCCTGTTCTGAGAGTGGACTGTTTTTTGCATTCGTTCTCAAGTTATATCAAAGTGTTGTTTTCTGCCTTTCTCGAGCACATTTTGACTTGTTGAATGCTCCTATAATGTAACTCTAAATGACAATCAGAGCAACTTGAATTGCGTGTGTGCAGCCTTTTGCTCAAAAGTGATCAACGTTTCGTTTTCAGAGTCTCTTTTGACAATCTCTTAAAGAGCTGATTTCAGTCATTAACAGAGCTGTTCTGAAAGTGTCCAAGCAGCCTGTTCTGAGAGTGGACTGTTTTTTGCATTCGTTCTCAAGTTATATCAAAGTGTTGTTTTCTGCCTTTCTCGAGCACATTTTGACTTGTTGAATGCTCCTATAATGTAACTCTAAATGACAATCAGAGCAACTTGAATTGCGTGTGTGCAGCTTTTTGCTCAAAAGTGATCAACGTTTCGTTTTCGGAGTCTCTTTTGACAATCTCTTCGAGAGCTGTTTTCAGTCATTAACAGAGCTGTTCTGAAAGTGTCCAAGCGGCCTGTTCTTAGAGTGGACTGTTTTTTGCATTCGTTCTCAAGTTATATCAAACTATCAAAGTGTTGTTTTCTGCCTTTCTCGAGCACATTTTGACTTGTTGTTGAATGCTCCTATAATGTAACTCTAAATGACAATCAGAGCAACTTGAATTGCGTGTGTGCAGCCTTTTGCTCAAAAGTGATCAACGTTTCGTTTTCAGAGTCTCTTTTGACAATCTCTTAAAGAGCTGATTTCAGTCATTAACAGAGCTGTTCTGAAAGTGTCCAAGCAGCCTGTTCTGAGAGTGGACTGTTTTTTGCATTCGTTCTCAAGTTATATCAAAGTGTTGTTTTCTGCCTTTCTCGAGCACATTTTGACTTGTTGTTGAATGCTCCTATAATGTAACTCTAAATGACAATCAGAGCAACTTGAATTGCGTGTGTGCAGCCTTTTGCTCAAAAGTGATCAACGTTTCGTTTTCAGAGTCTCTTTTGACAATCTCTTCGAGAGCTGTTTTCAGTCATTAACAGGGCTGTTCTGAAAGTGTCCAAGCGGCCTGTTCTTAGAGTGGACTGTTTTTTGCATTCGTTCTCAAGTTATATCAAACTATCAAAGTGTTGTTTTCTGCCTTACTGGAGCACATTTTGACTTGTTGTTGAATGCTCCTATAATGTAACTCTAAATGACAATCAGAGTATGTTGAATTACGTGTGTGCAGCCTTTTGCTCAAAAGTTATCAATATTTCGTTTTCAGAGTCTCTTTTGACAATCTCTTAAAGAGCTGATTTCAGTCATTAACAGAGCTGTTCTGAAAGTGTCCAAGCAGCCTGTTCTGAGAGTGGACTGTTTTTTGAATTCGTTCTCAAGTTATATCAAAGTGTTGTTTTCTGCCTTTCTCGAGCACATTTTGACTTGTTGTTGAATGCTCCTATAATGTAACTCTAAATGACAATCAGAGCAACTTGAATTACGTGTGTGCAGCCTTTTGCTCAAAAGTGATCAACGTTTCGTTTTCAGAGTCTCTTTTGACAATCTCTTCGAGAGCTGTTTTCAGTCATTAACAGAGCTGTTCTGAAAGTGTCCAAGCGGCCTGTTCTGAGATTGGACTGTTTTTTGCATTCGTTCTCAAGTTCTATCAGTGTTGTTTTCTGCTTTTCTGGAGCACATTTTGACTTGTTGCTGAATGCTCCTAATGTAACTCTAAATGACAATCAGAGCAACTTGAATTGCGTGTGTGCAGCCTTTTGCTCAAAAGTGATCAACGTTTCGCTTTCAGAGTCTCTTTTGACAATCTCTTCGAGAGCTGTTTTCAGTCATTAACAGAGCTGTTCTGAAAGTGTCCAAGCGGCCTGTTCTGAGAGTGGACTGTTTTTTGCATTCGTTCTCAAGTTCTATCAGTGTTGTTTTCTGCTTTTCTGGAGCACATTTTGACTTGTTGCTGAATGCTCCTATAATGTAACTCTAAATGACAATCAGAGCAACTTGAATTGCGTGTGTGCAGCCTTTTGCTCAAAAGTGATCAACGTTTCGTTTTCGGAGTCTCTTTTGACAATCTCTTCGAGAGCTGTTTTCAGTCATTAACAGAGCTGTTCTGAAAGTGTCCAAGCGGCCTGTTCTTAGAGTGGACTGTTTTTTGCATTCGTTCTCAAGTTATATCAAACTATCAAAGTGTTGTTTTCTGCCTTTCTCGAGCACATTTTGACTTGTTGTTGAATGCTCCTATAATGTAACTCTAAATGACAATCAGAGCAACTTGAATTACGTGTGTGCAGCCTTTTGCTCAAAAGTGATCAACGTTTCGTTTTCAGAGTCTCTTTTGACAATCTCTTCGAGAGCTGTTTTCAGTCATTAACAGAGCTGTTCTGAAAGTGTCCAAGCGGCCTGTTCTGAGATTGGACTGTTTTTTGCATTCGTTCTCAAGTTCTATCAGTGTTGTTTTCTGCTTTTCTGGAGCACATTTTGACTTGTTGCTGAATGCTCCTATAATGTAACTCTAAATGACAATCAGAGCAACTTGAATTGCGTGTGTGCAGCCTTTTGCTCAAAAGTGATCAACGTTTCGTTTTCGGAGTCTCTTTTGACAATCTCTTCGAGAGCTGTTTTCAGTCATTAACAGAGCTGTTCTGAAAGTGTCCAAGCGGCCTGTTCTTAGAGTGGACTGTTTTTTGCATTCGTTCTCAAGTTATATCAAACTATCAAAGTGTTGTTTTCTGCCTTTCTCGAGCACATTTTGACTTGTTGTTGAATGCTCCTATAATGTAACTCTAAATGACAATCAGAGCAACTTGAATTGCGTGTGTGCAGCCTTTTGCTCAAAAGTGATCAACGTTTCGTTTTCAGAGTCTCTTTTGACAATCTCTTCGAGAGCTGTTTTCAGTCATTAACAGAGCTGTTCTGAAAGTGTCCAAGCGGCCTGTTCTGAGATT
Source organism: Nansenia antarctica (assembly GCF_963989245.1). Classification (NCBI taxonomy): domain Eukaryota; kingdom Metazoa; phylum Chordata; class Actinopteri; order Argentiniformes; family Microstomatidae; genus Nansenia; species Nansenia antarctica. The sequence continues at coordinate 54,589,867 of NC_137688.1, read as the reverse complement.
GGACTGTTTTTTGCATTCGTTCTCAAGTTCTATCAGTGTTGTTTTCTGCTTTTCTGGAGCACATTTTGACTTGTTGCTGAATGCTCCTATAATGTAACTCTAAATGACAATCAGAGCAACTTGAATTGCGTGTGTGCAGCCTTTTGCTCAAAAGTGATCAACGTTTCGTTTTCGGAGTCTCTTTTGACAATCTCTTCGAGAGCTGTTTTCAGTCATTAACAGAGCTGTTCTGAAAGTGTCCAAGCGGCCTGTTCTTAGAGTGGACTGTTTTTTGCATTCGTTCTCAAGTTATATCAAACTATCAAAGTGTTGTTTTCTGCCTTTCTCGAACACATTTTGACTTGTTGTTGAATGCTCCTATAATGTAACTCTAAATGACAATCAGAGCAACTTGAATTGCGTGTGTTCAGCCTTTTGCTCAAAAGTGATCAACGTTTCGTTTTCGGAGTCTCTTTTGACAATCTCTTCGAGAGCTGTTTTCAGTCATTAACAGAGCTGTTCTGAAAGTGTCCAAGCGGCCTGTTCTTAGAGTGGACTGTTTTTTGCATTCGTTCTCAAGTTATATCAAACTATCAAAGTGTTGTTTTCTGCCTTTCTCGAACACATTTTGACTTGTTGTTGAATGCTCCTATAATGTAACTCTAAATGACAATCAGAGCAACTTGAATTGCGTGTGTTCAGCCTTTTGCTCAAAAGTGATCAACGTTTCGTTTTCGGAGTCTCTTTTGACAATCTCTTCGAGAGCTGTTTTCAGTCATTAACAGAGCTGTTCTGAAAGTGTCCAAGCGGCCTGTTCTGAGAGTGGACTGTTTTTTGCATTCGTTCTCAAGTTCTATCAGTGTTGTTTTCTGCTTTTCTGGAGCACATTTTGACTTGTTGCTGAATGCTCCTATAATGTAACTCTAAATGACAATCAGAGCAACTTGAATTGCGTGTGTGCAGCCTTTTGCTCAAAAGTGATCAACGTTTCGTTTTCGGAGTCTCTTTTGACAATCTCTTCGAGAGCTGTTTTCAGTCACTAACAGAGCTGTTCTGAAAGTGTCCAAGCGGCCTGTTCTGAGAGTGGACTGTTTTTTGCATTCGTTCTCAAGTTCTATCAGTGTTGTTTTCTGCTTTTCTGGAGCACATTTTGACTTGTTGCTGAATTCTCCTATAATGTAACTCTAAATGACAATCAGAGCAACTTGAATTTCGTGTGTGCAGCCTTTTGCTCAAAAGTGATCAACGTTTCGTTTTCGGAGTCTCTTTTGACAATCTCTTCGAGAGCTGTTTTCAGTCATTAACAGAGCTGTTCTGAAAGTGTCCAAGCGGCCTGTTCTTAGAGTGGACTGTTTTTTGCATTCGTTCTCAAGTTATATCAAACTATCAAAGTGTTGTTTTCTGCCTTTCTCGAGCACATTTTGACTTGTTGAATGCTCCTATAATGTAACTCTAAATGACAATCAGAGCAACTTGAATTGCGTGTGTGCAGCCTTTTGCTCAAAAGTGATCAACGTTTCGTTTTCAGAGTCTCTTTTGACAATCTCTTCGAGAGCTGTTTTCAGTCATTAACAGAGCTGTTCTGAAAGTTTCCAATCAGCCTGTTCTGAGAGTGGACTGTTTTTTGCATTCGTTCTCAAGTTATATCAAAGTGTTGTTTTCTGCCTTTCTCGAGCACATTTTGACTTGTTGTTGAATGCTCCTATAATGTAACTCTAAATGACAATCAGAGCAACTTGAATTGCGTGTGTGCAGCCTTTTGCTCAAAAGTGATCAACGTTTCGTTTTCAGAGTCTCTTTTGACAATCTCTTCGAGAGCTGTTTTCAGTCATTAACAGAGCTGTTCTGAAAGTGTCCAAGCGGCCTGTTCTGAGAGTGGACTGTTTTTTGCATTCGTTCTCAAGTTCTATCAGTGTTGTTTTCTGCTTTTCTGGAGCACATTTTGACTTGTTGCTGAATGCTCCTATAATGTAACTCTAAATGACAATCAGAGCAACTTGAATTGCGTGTGTGCAGCCTTTTGCTCAAAAGTGATCAACGTTTCGTTTTCGGAGTCTCTTTTGACAATCTCTTCGAGAGCTGTTTTCAGTCATTAACAGAGCTGTTCTGAAAGTGTCCAAGCGGCCTGTTCTTAGAGTGGACTGTTTTTTGCATTCGTTCTCAAGTTATATCAAACTATCAAAGTGTTGTTTTCTGCCTTTCTCGAGCACATTTTGACTTGTTGTTGAATGCTCCTATAATGTAACTCTAAATGACAATCAGAGCAACTTGAATTGCGTGTGTGCAGCCTTTTGCTCAAAAGTGATCAACGTTTCGTTTTCAGAGTCTCTTTTGACAATCTCTTAAAGAGCTGATTTCAGTCATTAACAGAGCTGTTCTGAAAGTGTCCAAGCAGCCTGTTCTGAGAGTGGACTGTTTTTTGCATTCGTTCTCAAGTTATATCAAAGTGTTGTTTTCTGCCTTTCTCGAGCACATTTTGACTTGTTGTTGAATGCTCCTATAATGTAACTCTAAATGACAATCAGAGCAACTTGAATTGCGTGTGTGCAGCCTTTTGCTCAAAAGTGATCAACGTTTCGTTTTCAGAGTCTCTTTTGACAATCTCTTAAAGAGCTGATTTCAGTCATTAACAGAGCTGTTCTGAAAGTGTCCAAGCAGCCTGTTCTGAGAGTGGACTGTTTTTTGCATTCGTTCTCAAGTTATATCAAAGTGTTGTTTTCTGCCTTTCTCGAGCACATTTTGACTTGTTGTTGAATGCTCCTATAATGTAACTCTAAATGACAATCAGAGCAACTTGAATTGCGTGTGTGCAGCCTTTTGCTCAAAAGTGATCAACGTTTCGTTTTCAGAGTCTCTTTTGACAATCTCTTAAAGAGCTGATTTCAGTCATTAACAGAGCTGTTCTGAAAGTGTCCAAGCAGCCTGTTCTTAGAGTGGACGGTTTTTTGCATTCGTTCTCAAGTTATATCAAACTATCAAAGTGTTGTTTTCTGCCTTACTGGAGCACATTTTGACTTGTTGTTGAATGCTCCTATAATGTAACTCTAAATGACAATCACAGTATGTTGAATTACGTGTGTGCAGCCTTTTGCTCAAAAGTTATCAATGTTTCGTTTTCAGAGTCTCTTTTGACAATCTCTTAAAGAGCTGATTTCAGTCATTAACAGAGCTGTTCTGAAAGTGTCCAAGCAGCCTGTTCTGAGAGTGGACTGTTTTTTGCATTCGTTCTCAAGTTATATCAAACTATCAAAGTGTTGTTTTCTGCCTTTCTCGAGCACATTTTGACTTGTTGTTGAATGCTCCTATAATGTAACTCTAAATGACAATCAGAGCAACTTGAATTACGTGTGTGCAGCCTTTTGCTCAAAAGTGATCAACGTTTCGTTTTCAGAGTCTCTTTTGACAATCTCTTCGAGAGCTGTTTTCAGTCATTAACAGAGCTGTTCTGAAAGTGTCCAAGCGGCCTGTTCTGAGATTGGACTGTTTTTTGCATTCGTTCTCAAGTTCTATCAGTGTTGTTTTCTGCTTTTCTGGAGCACATTTTGACTTGTTGCTGAATGCTCCTATAATGTAACTCTAAATGACAATCAGAGCAACTTGAATTGCGTGTGTGCAGCCTTTTGCTCAAAAGTGATCAACGTTTCGTTTTCGGAGTCTCTTTTGACAATCTCTTCGAGAGCTGTTTTCAGTCATTAACAGAGCTGTTCTGAAAGTGTCCAAGCGGCCTGTTCTTAGAGTGGACTGTTTTTTGCATTCGTTCTCAAGTTATATCAAACTATCAAAGTGTTGTTTTCTGCCTTTCTCGAGCACATTTTGACTTGTTGTTGAATGCTCCTATAATGTAACTCTAAATGACAATCAGAGCAACTTGAATTGCGTGTGTGCAGCCTTTTGCTCAAAAGTGATCAACGTTTCGTTTTCAGAGTCTCTTTTGACAATCTCTTCGAGAGCTGTTTTCAGTCATTAACAGAGCTGTTCTGAAAGTGTCCAAGCGGCCTGTTCTGAGAGTGGACTGTTTTTTGCATTCGTTCTCAAGTTCTATCAGTGTTGTTTTCTGCTTTTCTGGAGCACATTTTGACTTGTTGCTGAATGCTCCTATAATGTAACTCTAAATGACAATCAGAGCAACTTGAATTGCGTGTGTGCAGCCTTTTGCTCAAAAGTGATCAACGTTTCGTTTTCGGAGTCTCTTTTGACAATCTCTTCGAGAGCTTTTTTCAGTCATTAACAGAGCTGTTCTGAAAGTGTCCAAGCGGCCTGTTCTTAGAGTGGACTGTTTTTTGCATTCGTTCTCAAGTTATATCAAACTATCAAAGTGTTGTTTTCTGCCTTTCTCGAGCACATTTTGACTTGTTGTTGAATGCTCCTATAATGTAACTCTAAATGACAATCAGAGCAACTTGAATTGCGTGTGTGCAGCCTTTTGCTCAAAAGTGATCAACGTTTCGTTTTCAGAGTCTCTTTTGACAATCTCTTAAAGAGCTGATTTCAGTCATTAACAGAGCTGTTCTGAAAGTGTCCAAGCAGCCTGTTCTGAGAGTGGACTGTTTTTTGCATTCGTTCTCAAGTTATATCAAAGTGTTGTTTTCTGCCTTTCTCGAGCACATTTTGACTTGTTGTTGAATGCTCCTATAATGTAACTCTAAATGACAATCAGAGCAACTTGAATTGCGTGTGTGCAGCCTTTTGCTCAAAAGTGATCAACGTTTCGTTTTCAGAGTCTCTTTTGACAATCTCTTAAAGAGCTGATTTCAGTCATTAACAGAGCTGTTCTGAAAGTGTCCAAGCAGCCTGTTCTGAGAGTGGACTGTTTTTTGCATTCGTTCTCAAGTTATATCAAAGTGTTGTTTTCTGCCTTTCTCGAGCACATTTTGACTTGTTGTTGAATGCTCCTATAATGTAACTCTAAATGACAATCAGAGCAACTTGAATTGCGTGTGTGCAGCCTTTTGCTCAAAAGTGATCAACGTTTCGTTTTCAGAGTCTCTTTTGACAATCTCTTAAAGAGCTGATTTCAGTCATTAACAGAGCTGTTCTGAAAGTGTCCAAGCAGCCTGTTCTTAGAGTGGACGGTTTTTTGCATTCGTTCTCAAGTTATATCAAACTATCAAAGTGTTGTTTTCTGCCTTACTGGAGCACATTTTGACTTGTTGTTGAATGCTCCTATAATGTAACTCTAAATGACAATCACAGTATGTTGAATTACGTGTGTGCAGCCTTTTGCTCAAAAGTTATCAATGTTTCGTTTTCAGAGTCTCTTTTGACAATCTCTTAAAGAGCTGATTTCAGTCATTAACAGAGCTGTTCTGAAAGTGTCCAAGCAGCCTGTTCTGAGAGTGGACTGTTTTTTGCATTCGTTCTCAAGTTATATCAAACTATCAAAGTGTTGTTTTCTGCCTTTCTCGAGCACATTTTGACTTGTTGTTGAATGCTCCTATAATGTAACTCTAAATGACAATCAGAGCAACTTGAATTACGTGTGTGCAGCCTTTTGCTCAAAAGTGATCAACGTTTCGTTTTCAGAGTCTCTTTTGACAATCTCTTCGAGAGCTGTTTTCAGTCATTAACAGAGCTGTTCTGAAAGTGTCCAAGCGGCCTGTTCTGAGATTGGACTGTTTTTTGCATTCGTTCTCAAGTTCTATCAGTGTTGTTTTCTGCTTTTCTGGAGCACATTTTGACTTGTTGCTGAATGCTCCTATAATGTAACTCTAAATGACAATCAGAGCAACTTGAATTGCGTGTGTGCAGCCTTTTGCTCAAAAGTGATCAACGTTTCGTTTTCGGAGTCTCTTTTGACAATCTCTTCGAGAGCTGTTTTCAGTCATTAACAGAGCTGTTCTGAAAGTGTCCAAGCGGCCTGTTCTTAGAGTGGACTGTTTTTTGCATTCGTTCTCAAGTTATATCAAACTATCAAAGTGTTGTTTTCTGCCTTTCTCGAGCACATTTTGACTTGTTGTTGAATGCTCCTATAATGTAACTCTAAATGACAATCAGAGCAACTTGAATTGCGTGTGTGCAGCCTTTTGCTCAAAAGTGATCAACGTTTCGTTTTCAGAGTCTCTTTTGACAATCTCTTCGAGAGCTGTTTTCAGTCATTAACAGAGCTGTTCTGAAAGTGTCCAAGCGGCCTGTTCTGAGAGTGGACTGTTTTTTGCATTCGTTCTCAAGTTCTATCAGTGTTGTTTTCTGCTTTTCTGGAGCACATTTTGACTTGTTGCTGAATGCTCCTATAATGTAACTCTAAATGACAATCAGAGCAACTTGAATTGCGTGTGTGCAGCCTTTTGCTCAAAAGTGATCAACGTTTCGTTTTCGGAGTCTCTTTTGACAATCTCTTCGAGAGCTGTTTTCAGTCATTAACAGAGCTGTTCTGAAAGTGTCCAAGCGGCCTGTTCTTAGAGTGGACTGTTTTTTGCATTCGTTCTCAAGTTATATCAAACTATCAAAGTGTTGTTTTCTGCCTTTCTCGAGCACATTTTGACTTGTTGTTGAATGCTCCTATAATGTAACTCTAAATGACAATCAGAGCAACTTGAATTGCGTGTGTGCAGCCTTTTGCTCAAAAGTGATCAACGTTTCGTTTTCAGAGTCTCTTTTGACAATCTCTTAAAGAGCTGATTTCAGTCATTAACAGAGCTGTTCTGAAAGTGTCCAAGCAGCCTGTTCTGAGAGTGGACTGTTTTTTGCATTCGTTCTCAAGTTATATCAAAGTGTTGTTTTCTGCCTTTCTCGAGCACATTTTGACTTGTTGTTGAATGCTCCTATAATGTAACTCTATGTGTGTGTCTATGATATGTTGATATCTAAATATTCTTCTAATCTGTTTAAAAATGACACAATGGTAACACGTTTTGTGAAAAAGTTGCAACCGTGTGTGTGTGTTCATAATGTGTTTTGTGCAAGTCAATAAAATGTTGGTCAAATAAATTATCAGAGTTCATGTATCATTACAATCATTTTTATTTAGTCAAGCAAGGGGTTTTAGTCAAACAATAACATAGTCTGTGGTGGTAGCGATGGTTGATAATGACTCTTTTACGGGCGACTATGGCAAGAACCCATTCAATTTTAAGAATTATAATCTAGAATATCTGGCAATATATGTTGACGGTGTCCAGTTCCCCACCAAACCATTACAACCGGACTTCCCTAATGGTTGCGTAACTCGTGAATTCTATCAACTGGTGTTATCAACAGGGAGACATTTAAAGAACAGTGCTATGGCCATTGATCGAAACGATTTCCTGAGAGGGTACACTCTTTATGCATTTAATCTGACACCTGACGAGGATAATAGTCAGCATCTATCATTGATCAAGAGTGGTAACATACGCCTGGAGACACGTTTCAGGAACCCGCTGCCTAATACCATCAATCTAATAATTTATGCGGTATATGATAGTATGATTGAAGTGTCCCATCGCAGACAGGTTTTAGTTGATTACTATTAAGCATCATGAATACTGTGGAACTGACAGCCAGGTGTTTTGGCTTGTGATAAACTGCCCCAGCAACCTCTACAAATAAGACCTAGTGCTATGATAATTAACACACACCCCTCTGACCAGCCTGGAGAGCATTGGCTGGCAGTTTATATATTGGAGAGAGTTGGGTGTTTTTTTGACAGTTTTGGAAATGCTCCAAATCATTCAATATTTCCTAAATCGATTTATGACTTTTTAAACATGTCATGTGATGAGATACATTTATCAGACAAACAAGTTCAGGATGTCACATCGGTCACATGTGGTGAACACTGTATCTACTTCTTAAATCACATGTGTAGAGGCATCACCTATGATATGTTGATATCTAAATATTCTTCTAATCTGTTTAAAAATGACACAATGGTAACACGTTTTGTGAAAAAGTTGCAACCGTGTGTGTGTGTGTTCATAATGTGTTTAGTTGTGTTCAACATGTTCAGACAATTGTGTAAGATTGTGCAAGTCAATAAAATGTTGGTCAAATAAATTATCAGAGTTCATGTATCATTACAATCATTTTTATTTAGTCAAGCAAGGGGTTTTAGTCAAACAATAACATAGTCTGTGGTGGTAGCGATGGTTGATAATGACTCTTTTACGGGCGACTATGGCAAGAACCCATTCAATTTTAAGAATTATAATCTAGAATATCTGGCAATATATGTTGACGGTGTCCAGTTCCCCACCAAACCATTACAACCGGACTTCCCTAATGGTTGCGTAACTCGTGAATTCTATCAACTGGTGTTATCAACAGGGAGACATTTAAAGAACAGTGCTATGGCCATTGATCGAAACGATTTCCTGAGAGGGTACACTCTTTATGCATTTAATCTGACACCTGACGAGGATAATAGTCAGCATCTATCATTGATCAAGAGTGGTAACATACGCCTGGAGACACGTTTCAGGAACCCGCTGCCTAATACCATCAATCTAATAATTTATGCGGTATATGATAGTATGATTGAAGTGTCCCATCGCAGACAGGTTTTAGTTGATTACTATTAAGCATCATGAATACTGTGGAACTGACAGCCAGGTGTTTTGGCTTGTGATAAACTGCCCCAGCAACCTCTACAAATAAGACCTAGTACTATGATAATTAACACACACCCCTCTGACCAGCCTGGAGAGCATTGGCTGGCAGTTTATATATTGGAGAGAGTTGGGTGTTTTTTTGACAGTTTTGGAAATGCTCCAAATCATTCAATATTTCCTAAATCGATTTATGACTTTTTAAACATGTCATGTGATGAGATACATTTATCAGACAAACAAGTTCAGGATGTCACATCGGTCACATGTGGTGAACACTGTATCTACTTCTTAAATCACATGTGTAGAGGCATCACCTATGATATGTTGATATCTAAATATTCTTCTAATCTGTTTAAAAATGACACAATGGTAACACGTTTTGTGAAAAAGTTGCAACCGTGTGTGTGTGTGTGTTCATAATGTGTTTAGTTGTGTTCAACATGTTCAGACAATTGTGTAAGATTGTGCAAGTCAATAAAATGTTGGTCAAATAAATTATCAGAGTTCATGTATCATTACAATCATTTTTATTTAGTCAAGCAAGGGGTTTTAGTCAAACAATAACATAGTCTGTGGTGGTAGCGATGGTTGATAATGACTCTTTTACGGGCGACTATGGCAAGAACCCATTCAATTTTAAGAATTATAATCTAGAATATCTGGCAATATATGTTGATGGTGTCCAGTTCCCCACCAAACCATTACAACCGGACTTCCCTAATGGTTGCGTAACTCGTGAATTCTATCAACTGGTGTTATCAACAGGGAGACATTTAAAGAACAGTGCTATGGCCATTGATCGAAACGATTTCCTGAGAGGGTACACTCTTTATGCATTTAATCTGACACCTGACGAGGATAATAGTCAGCATCTATCATTGATCAAGAGTGGTAACATACGCCTGGAGACACGTTTCAGGAACCCGCTGCCTAATACCATCAATCTAATAATTTATGCGGTATATGATAGTATGATTGAAGTGTCCCATCGCAGACAGGTTTTAGTTGATTACTATTAAGCATCATGAATACTGTGGAACTGACAGCCAGGTGTTTTGGCTTGTGATAAACTGCCCCAGCAACCTCTACAAATAAGACCTAGTGCTATGATAATTAACACACACCCCTCTGACCAGCCTGGAGAGCATTGGCTGGCAGTTTATATATTGGAGAGAGTTGGGTGTTTTTTTGACAGTTTTGGAAATGCTCCAAATCATTCAATATTTCCTAAATCGATTTATGACTTTTTAAACATGTCATGTGATGAGATACATTTATCAGACAAACAAGTTCAGGATGTCACATCGGTCACATGTGGTGAACACTGTATCTACTTCTTAAATCACATGTGTAGAGGCATCACCTATGATATGTTGATATCTAAATATTCTTCTAATCTGTTTAAAAATGACACAATGGTAACACGTTTTGTGAAAAAGTTGCAACCGTGTGTGTGTGTGTTCATAATGTGTTTAGTTGTGTTCAACATGTTCAGACAATTGTGTAAGATTGTGCAAGTCAATAAAATGTTGGTCAAATAAATTATCAGAGTTCATGTATCATTACAATCATTTTTATTTAGTCAAGCAAGGGGTTTTAGTCAAACAATAACATAGTCTGTGGTGGTAGCGATGGTTGATAATGACTCTTTTACGGGCGACTATGGCAAGAACCCATTCAATTTTAAGAATTATAATCTAGAATATCTGGCAATATATGTTGACGGTGTCCAGTTCCCCACCAAACCATTACAACCGGACTTCCCTAATGGTTGCGTAACTCGTGAATTCTATCAACTGGTGTTATCAACAGGGAGACATTTAAAGAACAGTGCTATGGCCATTGATCGAAACGATTTCCTGAGAGGGTACACTCTTTATGCATTTAATCTGACACCTGACGAGGATAATAGTCAGCATCTATCATTGATCAAGAGTGGTAACATACGCCTGGAGACACGTTTCAGGAACCCGCTGCCTAATACCATCAATCTAATAATTTATGCGGTATATGATAGTATGATTGAAGTGTCCCATCGCAGACAGGTTTTAGTTGATTACTATTAAGCATCATGAATACTGTGGAACTGACAGCCAGGTGTTTTGGCTTGTGATAAACTGCCCCAGCAACCTCTACAAATAAGACCTAGTGCTATGATAATTAACACACACCCCTCTGACCAGCCTGGAGAGCATTGGCTGGCAGTTTATATATTGGAGAGAGTTGGGTGTTTTTTTGACAGTTTTGGAAATGCTCCAAATCATTCAATATTTCCTAAATCGATTTATGACTTTTTAAACATGTCATGTGATGAGATACATTTATCAGACAAACAAGTTCAGGATGTCACATCGGTCACATGTGGTGAACACTGTATCTACTTCTTAAATCACATGTGTAGAGGCATCACCTATGATATGTTGATATCTAAATATTCTTCTAATCTGTTTAAAAATGACACAATGGTAACACGTTTTGTGAAAAAGTTGCAACCGTGTGTGTGTGTGTTCATAATGTGTTTAGTTGTGTTCAACATGTTCAGACAATTGTGTAAGATTGTGCAAGTCAATAAAATGTTGGTCAAATAAATTATCAGAGTTCATGTATCATTACAATCATTTTTATTTAGTCAAGCAAGGGGTTTTAGTCAAACAATAACATAGTCTGTGGTGGTAGCGATGGTTGATAATGACTCTTTTACGGGCGACTATGGCAAGAACCAGGGGCGGCGCTATGGGGTGGCTACTGGGGCTCAAGCCCCGGATGTTTTCTGAAAAGCCCCGAATGTTTTACTTTAAAAAAAAAAAAAAAAAAAAAAAAAAAAATCTCGTGAGTAACGTGCAGTACCGGAGTCCAACAGAGAGGCAGCAGCTGCGCGACATTAGCCTGCGTACTGGGTAGCCTACCCTGCCCTGAAGAAGAAGTGATCTCAATCAGTGCCTGACTTGCAAAATTGTAAGGATGGATATCCCAAAGTTGTTTCAACAAAACAAGCGCCTTGTTGCAGCAGCAGTATCAGCAGCTGACAACAATGACATCACCAGCAGTAATGACATAGATGATGTTTCAGGTTTGTGAATCTTATTAGAAAGGTGACTGACTCACTGACACTACTTTTCCGGTTTGCTAATGCTAGCTGGCTATCATAACATAACGTTATGTTATAATGAAAATGAAACATAGCAAGGTACTGTTACGGTACATGGTAAGAAATCAAACAAAGGATAATACTTATACAAATAAAGTGAATAACAGGCTGATAGTCTTTGATATCTGTACTCTGGTTGACTGAGTAACAAGTGAAAAAGAATGATGTAACGTTAATGTTACAGCTAGTAAACATGGAGTAACCACATTAAGTATGCCCTTATGGTAGTATGTATGTATACAGAACATGACTCAAATCTATCCTAAGATGTAACGCTAACTAACTAAGTTTGTTTAATGTCCCAGGGGGGATTTGATTTCACAGTACTATACACAGGCCAACAATACATGTAATATATCGTCATATAACACAGGACAAGACTCTAAATACAATATAAGTGGTGAGCACAGAGACTGCCCTGATATAATAACTATAGCCATCTCTTTTATCCACTTTTTTATCGTGATCTCGCTGTTTTTTTATATACCGTATATGGCTGGCTCAGTGTTGTTGTCTGTCCTTTATGTTGTGTTGTTATGTGTTGTTTTTAGTGGAGTGGCGTGGCAGAATGAATTTCCCCACGGGGATAAATAAAGTATCATTGAATTGAATTGAATTGATACATACTGTAACATAACTAGCCTCAGCCCATCAATTATGTAATTCTATACAAATATAAATGATGGTGACTGACAGGGGGAGCTACCAGTGGTGTAGTCTAGTTTTTTCTAGTGGGTATACTGTGATTTTGCCCTCCCAGTCAGAGCGACACCTGTCCCGTAGCGACACCCCATACGCACCACCACACTCACTTATGCATACAGTATGCATCTACACCAGTGTTTGCTGCCTTGGGGGGGGGGGGGTGGCATGGACTGTACTTGTACATCAAGCTGCCTCACGCTACAGAAACAGGAGATAGGCTCCTGCCCCCTAAGGGCCGTTAGGCTCGAGAACCATCGGTTCTCAAGGCTACTTACGTGGTCTTGACTACATGTCCACTTTCTCACCTGGTTCTTGCTCTCTCTCTCTCTCTGGTGTGCCGACACCATCCTGCTCTCTCTCCTTCTCTCCCTCTCTATCCTCCTCTCTCCCTCTTTTGCTGTCACCCAAAAGGCAAATATAACAACCAGAGTATTTATAATTTAATAAGAGGTATACATTGAATTCATATAAAATCATAACATCATTCTAATTGAATATTGGGTTGCTGTGGGCAATAGAGTCAGATACTGTCTTTAATTACTCTCTCACCTGTAAGAAAATCGTATGTCCAACTACAAAAAACAGACATTTCCAATGCGTGAGGGTTTGTTCCAATGCTTCAATCCACTGTCCATGTACTGTAAATATGCCATTATGGTATTACCATAAAGCCCAATTCTAGCAGAATAAGAAAGATTGTATATCTACTTTAAGTAAAATAATAAAGTGCCTCCAGTTAGCTCTTTAGCTGGCATGTGTGCAGCAGACTAGCTCATCTAATCACCTCTGAGCTAGCTAGCTAGCTTGCTAGTTCTTTGACACTATTATTCACACCATGAAACTATAATCAGACACTTGAATGAATGAATGAATGAATGAATGAATGAATGAATGAATGAATGAATGAATGAATGAATGAATGAATCGTCTTTATTGTCATTGCTACAGTACAGGTACCAAACAACGAAATTTAGGAGGGGTGGCTCCCCTGGTGTTAGGAAAGGGGAAAAAACACTTTTAAAAAAATCACAAGAAGGGAAGGAGCTGGTTTACATAAATAAAGGCTATGTACACTATCCACTATACTATACTGTACAGATAGACGACTAGGGTTGTCATATTGCACAATAGTGTTATTGCACATTTATTTAAAGTGTCGCAGTTTGCAGGCTTGAAATGTACATATTTGTGGCTCAGCACTACACCTGATTTTTTCAGTCCAGCTGGCTGGCGAAATGAGGGAGTGCTTCGCCAACCAATCAGGTAGCGGTATTGCCCTGCCTCCCCCTACCATCCTAGGTTTCGCAAATTCGCGGCCCGCCCACCCCAAGGCTCTGTAGGGGAAATACTGAGACTAGCATTCTGAACGACTGGTTATGTGATAACAAACATGTCAGAAAGTTCGAAGTAAGTGCTTCGTAACACAGGTCTACGGGGTGAATTTTATGAATGAAAGTGAAAGTTCTGTCACAAAACGCCGTTACGTATCCTCGCGCATTTTCTAGTGGGTATACGCAAATCCTTGGCCTTTCCTAGTGGGTATACGGCGTAGTCCTGCGTATCACGTAGACTACACCACTGGGAGCTACGTGTGCTGACCTCCCTCTGTGCCCAGAACCACCACAATTAGTTTGCTTCATTAAAGGGTGTGAATGTATATGTGTTCTCCAGTGCCTTTTGTCTGCTTTAAGGTGGTGGTAAGTTGAAGGTTGAAGGCAAAATTTTCCGGCGCGCTCCGCGCGCACATTATATTCTCCCTCTGGGCTAAGCCCCGGATCTCCTACGATCCTAAATCCGCCCCTGGGCCATAGCACTGTTCTTTAAATGTCTCCCTGTTGATAACACCAGTTGATAGAATTCACGAGTTACGCAACCATTAGGGAAGTCCGGTTGTAATGGTTTGGTGGGGAACTGGACACTGTCAACATATATTGCCAGATATTCTAGATTATAATTCTTAAAATTGAATGGGTTCTTGCCATAGTCGCCCGTAAAAGAGTCATTATCAACCATCGCTACCACCACAGACTATGTTATTGTTTGACTAAAACCCCTTGCTTGACTAAATAAAAATGATTGTAATGATACATGAACTCTGATAATTTATTTGACCAACATTTTATTGACTTGCACAATCTTACACAATTGTCTGAACATGTTGAACACAACTAAACACATTATGAACACACACACACGGTTGCAACTTTTTCACAAAACGTGTTACCATTGTGTCATTTTTAAACAGATTAGAAGAATATTTAGATATCAACATATCATAGGTGATGCCTCTACACATGTGATTTAAGAAGTAGATACAGTGTTCACCACATGTGACCGATGTGACATCCTGAACTTGTTTGTCTGATAAATGTATCTCATCACATGACATGTTTAAAAAGTCATAAATCGATTTAGGAAATATTGAATGATTTGGAGCATTTCCAAAACTGTCAAAAAAACACCCAACTCTCTCCAATATATAAACTGCCAGCCAATGCTCTCCAGGCTGGTCAGAGGGGTGTGTGTTAATTATCATAGCACTAGGTCTTATTTGTAGAGGTTGCTGGGGCAGTTTATCACAAGCCAAAACACCTGGCTGTCAGTTCCACAGTATTCATGATGCTTAATAGTAATCAACTAAAACCTGTCTGCGATGGGACACTTCAATCATACTATCATATACCGCATAAATTATTAGATTGATGGTATTAGGCAGCGGGTTCCTGAAACGTGTCTCCAGGCGTATGTTACCACTCCTGATCAATGATAGATGCTGACTATTATCCTCGTCAGGTGTCAGATTAAATGCATAAAGAGTGTACCCTCTCAGGAAATCGTTTCGATCAATGGCCATAGCACTGTTCTTTAAATGTCTCCCTGTTGATAACACCAGTTGATAGAATTCACGAGTTACGCAACCATTAGGGAAGTCCGGTTGTAATGGTTTGGTGGGGAACTGGACACCGTCAACATATATTGCCAGATATTCTAGATTATAATTCTTAAAATTGAATGGGTTCTTGCCATAGTCGCCCGTAAAAGAGTCATTATCAACCATCGCTACCACCACAGACTATGTTATTGTTTGACTAAAACCCCTTGCTTGACTAAATAAAAATGATTGTAATGATACATGAACTCTGATAATTTATTTGACCAACATTTTATTGACTTGCACAATCTTACACAATTGTCTGAACATGTTGAACACAACTAAACACATTATGAACACACACACACGGTTGCAACTTTTTCACAAAACGTGTTACCATTGTGTCATTTTTAAACAGATTAGAAGAATATTTAGATATCAACATATCATAGGTGATGCCTCTACACATGTGATTTAAGAAGTAGATACAGTGTTCACCACATGTGACCGATGTGACATCCTGAACTTGTTTGTCTGATAAATGTATCTCATCACATGACATGTTTAAAAAGTCATAAATCGATTTAGGAAATATTGAATGATTTGGAGCATTTCCAAAACTGTCAAAAAAACACCCAACTCTCTCCAATATATAAACTGCCAGCCAATGCTCTCCAGGCTGGTCAGAGGGGTGTGTGTTAATTATCATAGCACTAGGTCTTATTTGTAGAGGTTGCTGGGGCAGTTTATCACAAGCCAAAACACCTGGCTGTCAGTTCCACAGTATTCATGATGCTTAATAGTAATCAACTAAAACCTGTCTGCGATGGGACACTTCAATCATACTATCATATACTGCATAAATTATTAGATTGATGGTATTAGGCAGCGGGTTCCTGAAACGTGTCTCCAGGCGTATGTTACCACTCTTGATCAATGATAGATGCTGACTATTATCCTCGTCAGGTGTCAGATTAAATGCATAAAGAGTGTACCCTCTCAGGAAATCGTTTCGATCAATGGCCATAGCACTGTTCTTTAAATGTCTCCCTGTTGATAACACCAGTTGATAGAATTCACGAGTTACGCAACCATTAGGGAAGTCCGGTTGTAATGGTTTGGTGGGGAACTGGACACCGTCAACATATATTGCCAGATATTCTAGATTATAATTCTTAAAATTGAATGGGTTCTTGCCATAGTCGCCCGTAAAAGAGTCATTATCAACCATCGCTACCACCACAGACTATGTTATTGTTTGACTAAAACCCCTTGCTTGACTAAATAAAAATGATTGTAATGATACATGAACTCTGATAATTTATTTGACCAACATTTTATTGACTTGCACAATCTTACACAATTGTCTGAACATGTTGAACACAACTAAACACATTATGAACACACACACACGGTTGCAACTTTTTCACAAAACGTGTTACCATTGTGTCATTTTTAAACAGATTAGAAGAATATTTAGATATCAACATATCATAGGTGATGCCTCTACACATGTGATTTAAGAAGTAGATACAGTGTTCACCACATGTGACCGATGTGACATCCTGAACTTGTTTGTCTGATAAATGTATCTCATCACATGACATGTTTAAAAAGTCATAAATCGATTTAGGAAATATTGAATGATTTGGAGCATTTCCAAAACTGTCAAAAAAACACCCAACTCTCTCCAATATATAAACTGCCAGCCAATGCTCTCCAGGCTGGTCAGAGGGGTGTGTGTTAATTATCATAGCACTAGGTCTTATTTGTAGAGGTTGCTGGGGCAGTTTATCACAAGCCAAAACACCTGGCTGTCAGTTCCACAGTATTCATGATGCTTAATAGTAATCAACTAAAACCTGTCTGCGATGGGACACTTCAATCATACTATCATATACCGCATAAATTATTAGATTGATGGTATTAGGCAGCGGGTTCCTGAAACGTGTCTCCAGGCGTATGTTACCACTCTTGATCAATGATAGATGCTGACTATTATCCTCGTCAGGTGTCAGATTAAATGCATAAAGAGTGTACCCTCTCAGGAAATCGTTTCGATCAATGGCCATAGCACTGTTCTTTAAATGTCTCCCTGTTGATAACACCAGTTGATAGAATTCACGAGTTACGCAACCATTAGGGAAGTCCGGTTGTAATGGTTTGGTGGGGAACTGGACACCGTCAACATATATTGCCAGATATTCTAGATTATAATTCTTAAAATTGAATGGGTTCTTGCCATAGTCGCCCGTAAAAGAGTCATTATCAACCATCGCTACCACCACAGACTATGTTATTGTTTGACTAAAACCCCTTGCTTGACTAAATAAAAATGATTGTAATGATACATGAACTCTGATAATTTATTTGACCAACATTTTATTGACTTGCACAATCTTACACAATTGTCTGAACATGTTGAACACAACTAAACACATTATGAACACACACACACACGGTTGCAACTTTTTCACAAAACGTGTTACCATTGTGTCATTTTTAAACAGATTAGAAGAATATTTAGATATCAACATATCATAGGTGATGCCTCTACACATGTGATTTAAGAAGTGGATACAGTGTTCACCACATGTGACCGATGTGACATCCTGAACTTGTTTGTCTGATAAATGTATCTCATCACATGACATGTTTAAAAAGTCATAAATCGATTTAGGAAATATTGAATGATTTGGAGCATTTCCAAAACTGTCAAAAAAACACCCAACTCACTCCAATATATAAACTGCCAGCCAATGCTCTCCAGGCTGGTCAGAGGGGTGTGTGTTAATTATCATAGCACTAGGTCTTATTTGTAGAGGTTGCTGGGGCAGTTTATCACAAGCCAAAACACCTGGCTGTCAGTTCCACAGTATTCATGATGCTTAATAGTAATCAACTAAAACCTGTCTGCGATGGGACACTTCAATCATACTATCATATACCGCATAAATTATTAGATTGATGGTATTAGGCAGCGGGTTCCTGAAACGTGTCTCCAGGCGTATGTTACCACTCTTGATCAATGATAGATGCTGACTATTATCCTCGTCAGGTGTCAGATTAAATGCATAAAGAGTGTACCCTCTCAGGAAATCGTTTCGATCAATGGCCATAGCACTTTTGCTATCAGAGCAACTTGAATTGCGTGTGTGCAGCCTTTTGCTCAAAAGTGATCAACGTTTCGTTTTCGGAGTCTCTTTTGACAATCTCTTCGAGAGCTGTTTTCAGTCATTAACAGAGCTGTTCTGAAAGTGTCCAAGCGGCCTGTTCTTAGAGTGGACTGTTTTTTGCATTCGTTCTCAAGTTATATCAAACTATCAAAGTGTTGTTTTCTGCCTTTCTCGAGCACATTTTGACTTGTTGTTGAATGCTCCTATAATGTAACTCTAAATGACAATCAGAGCAACTTGAATTGCGTGTGTGCAGCCTTTTGCTCAAAAGTGATCAACGTTTCGTTTTCAGAGTCTCTTTTGACAATCTCTTAAAGAGCTGATTTCAGTCATTAACAGAGCTGTTCTGAAAGTGTCCAAGCAGCCTGTTCTGAGAGTGGACTGTTTTTTGCATTCGTTCTCAAGTTATATCAAAGTGTTGTTTTCTGCCTTTCTCGAGCACATTTTGACTTGTTGTTGAATGCTCCTATAATGTAACTCTATGTGTGTGTCTATGATATGTTGATATCTAAATATTCTTCTAATCTGTTTAAAAATGACACAATGGTAACACGTTTTGTGAAAAAGTTGCAACCGTGTGTGTGTGTTCATAATGTGTTTTGTGCAAGTCAATAAAATGTTGGTCAAATAAATTATCAGAGTTCATGTATCATTACAATCATTTTTATTTAGTCAAGCAAGGGGTTTTAGTCAAACAATAACATAGTCTGTGGTGGTAGCGATGGTTGATAATGACTCTTTTACGGGCGACTATGGCAAGAACCCATTCAATTTTAAGAATTATAATCTAGAATATCTGGCAATATATGTTGACGGTGTCCAGTTCCCCACCAAACCATTACAACCGGACTTCCCTAATGGTTGCGTAACTCGTGAATTCTATCAACTGGTGTTATCAACAGGGAGACATTTAAAGAACAGTGCTATGGCCATTGATCGAAACGATTTCCTGAGAGGGTACACTCTTTATGCATTTAATCTGACACCTGACGAGGATAATAGTCAGCATCTATCATTGATCAAGAGTGGTAACATACGCCTGGAGACACGTTTCAGGAACCCGCTGCCTAATACCATCAATCTAATAATTTATGCGGTATATGATAGTATGATTGAAGTGTCCCATCGCAGACAGGTTTTAGTTGATTACTATTAAGCATCATGAATACTGTGGAACTGACAGCCAGGTGTTTTGGCTTGTGATAAACTGCCCCAGCAACCTCTACAAATAAGACCTAGTGCTATGATAATTAACACACACCCCTCTGACCAGCCTGGAGAGCATTGGCTGGCAGTTTATATATTGGAGAGAGTTGGGTGTTTTTTTGACAGTTTTGGAAATGCTCCAAATCATTCAATATTTCCTAAATCGATTTATGACTTTTTAAACATGTCATGTGATGAGATACATTTATCAGACAAACAAGTTCAGGATGTCACATCGGTCACATGTGGTGAACACTGTATCTACTTCTTAAATCACATGTGTAGAGGCATCACCTATGATATGTTGATATCTAAATATTCTTCTAATCTGTTTAAAAATGACACAATGGTAACACGTTTTGTGAAAAAGTTGCAACCGTGTGTGTGTGTGTTCATAATGTGTTTAGTTGTGTTCAACATGTTCAGACAATTGTGTAAGATTGTGCAAGTCAATAAAATGTTGGTCAAATAAATTATCAGAGTTCATGTATCATTACAATCATTTTTATTTAGTCAAGCAAGGGGTTTTAGTCAAACAATAACATAGTCTGTGGTGGTAGCGATGGTTGATAATGACTCTTTTACGGGCGACTATGGCAAGAACCCATTCAATTTTAAGAATTATAATCTAGAATATCTGGCAATATATGTTGACGGTGTCCAGTTCCCCACCAAACCATTACAACCGGACTTCCCTAATGGTTGCGTAACTCGTGAATTCTATCAACTGGTGTTATCAACAGGGAGACATTTAAAGAACAGTGCTATGGCCATTGATCGAAACGATTTCCTGAGAGGGTACACTCTTTATGCATTTAATCTGACACCTGACGAGGATAATAGTCAGCATCTATCATTGATCAAGAGTGGTAACATACGCCTGGAGACACGTTTCAGGAACCCGCTGCCTAATACCATCAATCTAATAATTTATGCGGTATATGATAGTATGATTGAAGTGTCCCATCGCAGACAGGTTTTAGTTGATTACTATTAAGCATCATGAATACTGTGGAACTGACAGCCAGGTGTTTTGGCTTGTGATAAACTGCCCCAGCAACCTCTACAAATAAGACCTAGTACTATGATAATTAACACACACCCCTCTGACCAGCCTGGAGAGCATTGGCTGGCAGTTTATATATTGGAGAGAGTTGGGTGTTTTTTTGACAGTTTTGGAAATGCTCCAAATCATTCAATATTTCCTAAATCGATTTATGACTTTTTAAACATGTCATGTGATGAGATACATTTATCAGACAAACAAGTTCAGGATGTCACATCGGTCACATGTGGTGAACACTGTATCTACTTCTTAAATCACATGTGTAGAGGCATCACCTATGATATGTTGATATCTAAATATTCTTCTAATCTGTTTAAAAATGACACAATGGTAACACGTTTTGTGAAAAAGTTGCAACCGTGTGTGTGTGTGTGTTCATAATGTGTTTAGTTGTGTTCAACATGTTCAGACAATTGTGTAAGATTGTGCAAGTCAATAAAATGTTGGTCAAATAAATTATCAGAGTTCATGTATCATTACAATCATTTTTATTTAGTCAAGCAAGGGGTTTTAGTCAAACAATAACATAGTCTGTGGTGGTAGCGATGGTTGATAATGACTCTTTTACGGGCGACTATGGCAAGAACCCATTCAATTTTAAGAATTATAATCTAGAATATCTGGCAATATATGTTGACGGTGTCCAGTTCCCCACCAAACCATTACAACCGGACTTCCCTAATGGTTGCGTAACTCGTGAATTCTATCAACTGGTGTTATCAACAGGGAGACATTTAAAGAACAGTGCTATGGCCATTGATCGAAACGATTTCCTGAGAGGGTACACTCTTTATGCATTTAATCTGACACCTGACGAGGATAATAGTCAGCATCTATCATTGATCAAGAGTGGTAACATACGCCTGGAGACACGTTTCAGGAACCCGCTGCCTAATACCATCAATCTAATAATTTATGCGGTATATGATAGTATGATTGAAGTGTCCCATCGCAGACAGGTTTTAGTTGATTACTATTAAGCATCATGAATACTGTGGAACTGACAGCCAGGTGTTTTGGCTTGTGATAAACTGCCCCAGCAACCTCTACAAATAAGACCTAGTGCTATGATAATTAACACACACCCCTCTGACCAGCCTGGAGAGCATTGGCTGGCAGTTTATATATTGGAGAGAGTTGGGTGTTTTTTTGACAGTTTTGGAAATGCTCCAAATCATTCAATATTTCCTAAATCGATTTATGACTTTTTAAACATGTCATGTGATGAGATACATTTATCAGACAAACAAGTTCAGGATGTCACATCGGTCACATGTGGTGAACACTGTATCTACTTCTTAAATCACATGTGTAGAGGCATCACCTATGATATGTTGATATCTAAATATTCTTCTAATCTGTTTAAAAATGACACAATGGTAACACGTTTTGTGAAAAAGTTGCAACCGTGTGTGTGTGTGTTCATAATGTGTTTAGTTGTGTTCAACATGTTCAGACAATTGTGTAAGATTGTGCAAGTCAATAAAATGTTGGTCAAATAAATTATCAGAGTTCATGTATCATTACAATCATTTTTATTTAGTCAAGCAAGGGGTTTTAGTCAAACAATAACATAGTCTGTGGTGGTAGCGATGGTTGATAATGACTCTTTTACGGGCGACTATGGCAAGAACCCATTCAATTTTAAGAATTATAATCTAGAATATCTGGCAATATATGTTGACGGTGTCCAGTTCCCCACCAAACCATTACAACCGGACTTCCCTAATGGTTGCGTAACTCGTGAATTCTATCAACTGGTGTTATCAACAGGGAGACATTTAAAGAACAGTGCTATGGCCATTGATCGAAACGATTTCCTGAGAGGGTACACTCTTTATGCATTTAATCTGACACCTGACGAGGATAATAGTCAGCATCTATCATTGATCAAGAGTGGTAACATACGCCTGGAGACACGTTTCAGGAACCCGCTGCCTAATACCATCAATCTAATAATTTATGCGGTATATGATAGTATGATTGAAGTGTCCCATCGCAGACAGGTTTTAGTTGATTACTATTAAGCATCATGAATACTGTGGAACTGACAGCCAGGTGTTTTGGCTTGTGATAAACTGCCCCAGCAACCTCTACAAATAAGACCTAGTGCTATGATAATTAACACACACCCCTCTGACCAGCCTGGAGAGCATTGGCTGGCAGTTTATATATTGGAGAGAGTTGGGTGTTTTTTTGACAGTTTTGGAAATGCTCCAAATCATTCAATATTTCCTAAATCGATTTATGACTTTTTAAACATGTCATGTGATGAGATACATTTATCAGACAAACAAGTTCAGGATGTCACATCGGTCACATGTGGTGAACACTGTATCTACTTCTTAAATCACATGTGTAGAGGCATCACCTATGATATGTTGATATCTAAATATTCTTCTAATCTGTTTAAAAATGACACAATGGTAACACGTTTTGTGAAAAAGTTGCAACCGTGTGTGTGTGTGTTCATAATGTGTTTAGTTGTGTTCAACATGTTCAGACAATTGTGTAAGATTGTGCAAGTCAATAAAATGTTGGTCAAATAAATTATCAGAGTTCATGTATCATTACAATCATTTTTATTTAGTCAAGCAAGGGGTTTTAGTCAAACAATAACATAGTCTGTGGTGGTAGCGATGGTTGATAATGACTCTTTTACGGGCGACTATGGCAAGAACCAGGGGCGGCGCTATGGGGTGGCTACTGGGGCTCAAGCCCCGGATGTTTTCTGAAAAGCCCCGAATGTTTTACTTTAAAAAAAAAAAAAAAAAAATCTCGTGAGTAACGTGCAGTACCGGAGTCCAACAGAGAGGCAGCAGCTGCGCGACATTAGCCTGCGTACTGGGTAGCCTACCCTGCCCTGAAGAAGAAGTGATCTCAATCAGTGCCTG
Organism: Nansenia antarctica; assembly: GCF_963989245.1. Lineage (NCBI taxonomy): Eukaryota > Metazoa > Chordata > Actinopteri > Argentiniformes > Microstomatidae > Nansenia > Nansenia antarctica. The sequence continues at coordinate 54,566,293 of NC_137688.1, read as the reverse complement.
ACTTGCAAAATTGTAAGGATGGATATCCCAAAGTTGTTTCAACAAAACAAGCGCCTTGTTGCAGCAGCAGTATCAGCAGCTGACAACAATGACATCACCAGCAGTAATGACATAGATGATGTTTCAGGTTTGTGAATCTTATTAGAAAGGTGACTGACTCACTGACACTACTTTTCCGGTTTGCTAATGCTAGCTGGCTATCATAACATAACGTTATGTTATAATGAAAATGAAACATAGCAAGGTACTGTTACGGTACATGGTAAGAAATCAAACAAAGGATAATACTTATACAAATAAAGTGAATAACAGGCTGATAGTCTTTGATATCTGTACTCTGGTTGACTGAGTAACAAGTGAAAAAGAATGATGTAACGTTAATGTTACAGCTAGTAAACATGGAGTAACCACATTAAGTATGCCCTTATGGTAGTATGTATGTATACAGAACATGACTCAAATCTATCCTAAGATGTAACGCTAACTAACTAAGTTTGTTTAATGTCCCAGGGGGGATTTGATTTCACAGTACTATACACAGGCCAACAATACATGTAATATATCGTCATATAACACAGGACAAGACTCTAAATACAATATAAGTGGTGAGCACAGAGACTGCCCTGATATAATAACTATAGCCATCTCTTTTATCCACTTTTTTATCGTGATCTCGCTGTTTTTTTATATACCGTATATGGCTGGCTCAGTGTTGTTGTCTGTCCTTTATGTTGTGTTGTTATGTGTTGTTTTTAGTGGAGTGGCGTGGCAGAATGAATTTCCCCACGGGGATAAATAAAGTATCATTGAATTGAATTGAATTGATACATACTGTAACATAACTAGCCTCAGCCCATCAATTATGTAATTCTATACAAATATAAATGATGGTGACTGACAGGGGGAGCTACCAGTGGTGTAGTCTAGTTTTTTCTAGTGGGTATACTGTGATTTTGCCCTCCCAGTCAGAGCGACACCTGTCCCGTAGCGACACCCCATACGCACCACCACACTCACTTATGCATACAGTATGCATCTACACCAGTGTTTGCTGCCTTGGGGGGGGGGGGGTGGCATGGACTGTACTTGTACATCAAGCTGCCTCACGCTACAGAAACAGGAGATAGGCTCCTGCCCCCTAAGGGCCGTTAGGCTCGAGAACCATCGGTTCTCAAGGCTACTTACGTGGTCTTGACTACATGTCCACTTTCTCACCTGGTTCTTGCTCTCTCTCTCTCTCTGGTGTGCCGACACCATCCTGCTCTCTCTCCTTCTCTCCCTCTCTATCCTCCTCTCTCCCTCTTTTGCTGTCACCCAAAAGGCAAATATAACAACCAGAGTATTTATAATTTAATAAGAGGTATACATTGAATTCATATAAAATCATAACATCATTCTAATTGAATATTGGGTTGCTGTGGGCAATAGAGTCAGATACTGTCTTTAATTACTCTCTCACCTGTAAGAAAATCGTATGTCCAACTACAAAAAACAGACATTTCCAATGCGTGAGGGTTTGTTCCAATGCTTCAATCCACTGTCCATGTACTGTAAATATGCCATTATGGTATTACCATAAAGCCCAATTCTAGCAGAATAAGAAAGATTGTATATCTACTTTAAGTAAAATAATAAAGTGCCTCCAGTTAGCTCTTTAGCTGGCATGTGTGCAGCAGACTAGCTCATCTAATCACCTCTGAGCTAGCTAGCTAGCTTGCTAGTTCTTTGACACTATTATTCACACCATGAAACTATAATCAGACACTTGAATGAATGAATGAATGAATGAATGAATGAATGAATGAATGAATGAATGAATGAATGAATCGTCTTTATTGTCATTGCTACAGTACAGGTACCAAACAACGAAATTTAGGAGGGGTGGCTCCCCTGGTGTTAGGAAAGGGGAAAAAACACTTTTAAAAAAATCACAAGAAGGGAAGGAGCTGGTTTACATAAATAAAGGCTATGTACACTATCCACTATACTATACTGTACAGATAGACGACTAGGGTTGTCATATTGCACAATAGTGTTATTGCACATTTATTTAAAGTGTCGCAGTTTGCAGGCTTGAAATGTACATATTTGTGGCTCAGCACTACACCTGATTTTTTCAGTCCAGCTGGCTGGCGAAATGAGGGAGTGCTTCGCCAACCAATCAGGTAGCGGTATTGCCCTGCCTCCCCCTACCATCCTAGGTTTCGCAAATTCGCGGCCCGCCCACCCCAAGGCTCTGTAGGGGAAATACTGAGACTAGCATTCTGAACGACTGGTTATGTGATAACAAACATGTCAGAAAGTTCGAAGTAAGTGCTTCGTAACACAGGTCTACGGGGTGAATTTTATGAATGAAAGTGAAAGTTCTGTCACAAAACGCCGTTACGTATCCTCGCGCATTTTCTAGTGGGTATACGCAAATCCTTGGCCTTTCCTAGTGGGTATACGGCGTAGTCCTGCGTATCACGTAGACTACACCACTGGGAGCTACGTGTGCTGACCTCCCTCTGTGCCCAGAACCACCACAATTAGTTTGCTTCATTAAAGGGTGTGAATGTATATGTGTTCTCCAGTGCCTTTTGTCTGCTTTAAGGTGGTGGTAAGTTGAAGGTTGAAGGCAAAATTTTCCGGCGCGCTCCGCGCGCACATTATATTCTCCCTCTGGGCTAAGCCCCGGATCTCCTACGATCCTAAATCCGCCCCTGGGCCATAGCACTGTTCTTTAAATGTCTCCCTGTTGATAACACCAGTTGATAGAATTCACGAGTTACGCAACCATTAGGGAAGTCCGGTTGTAATGGTTTGGTGGGGAACTGGACACTGTCAACATATATTGCCAGATATTCTAGATTATAATTCTTAAAATTGAATGGGTTCTTGCCATAGTCGCCCGTAAAAGAGTCATTATCAACCATCGCTACCACCACAGACTATGTTATTGTTTGACTAAAACCCCTTGCTTGACTAAATAAAAATGATTGTAATGATACATGAACTCTGATAATTTATTTGACCAACATTTTATTGACTTGCACAATCTTACACAATTGTCTGAACATGTTGAACACAACTAAACACATTATGAACACACACACACGGTTGCAACTTTTTCACAAAACGTGTTACCATTGTGTCATTTTTAAACAGATTAGAAGAATATTTAGATATCAACATATCATAGGTGATGCCTCTACACATGTGATTTAAGAAGTAGATACAGTGTTCACCACATGTGACCGATGTGACATCCTGAACTTGTTTGTCTGATAAATGTATCTCATCACATGACATGTTTAAAAAGTCATAAATCGATTTAGGAAATATTGAATGATTTGGAGCATTTCCAAAACTGTCAAAAAAACACCCAACTCTCTCCAATATATAAACTGCCAGCCAATGCTCTCCAGGCTGGTCAGAGGGGTGTGTGTTAATTATCATAGCACTAGGTCTTATTTGTAGAGGTTGCTGGGGCAGTTTATCACAAGCCAAAACACCTGGCTGTCAGTTCCACAGTATTCATGATGCTTAATAGTAATCAACTAAAACCTGTCTGCGATGGGACACTTCAATCATACTATCATATACCGCATAAATTATTAGATTGATGGTATTAGGCAGCGGGTTCCTGAAACGTGTCTCCAGGCGTATGTTACCACTCCTGATCAATGATAGATGCTGACTATTATCCTCGTCAGGTGTCAGATTAAATGCATAAAGAGTGTACCCTCTCAGGAAATCGTTTCGATCAATGGCCATAGCACTGTTCTTTAAATGTCTCCCTGTTGATAACACCAGTTGATAGAATTCACGAGTTACGCAACCATTAGGGAAGTCCGGTTGTAATGGTTTGGTGGGGAACTGGACACCGTCAACATATATTGCCAGATATTCTAGATTATAATTCTTAAAATTGAATGGGTTCTTGCCATAGTCGCCCGTAAAAGAGTCATTATCAACCATCGCTACCACCACAGACTATGTTATTGTTTGACTAAAACCCCTTGCTTGACTAAATAAAAATGATTGTAATGATACATGAACTCTGATAATTTATTTGACCAACATTTTATTGACTTGCACAATCTTACACAATTGTCTGAACATGTTGAACACAACTAAACACATTATGAACACACACACACGGTTGCAACTTTTTCACAAAACGTGTTACCATTGTGTCATTTTTAAACAGATTAGAAGAATATTTAGATATCAACATATCATAGGTGATGCCTCTACACATGTGATTTAAGAAGTAGATACAGTGTTCACCACATGTGACCGATGTGACATCCTGAACTTGTTTGTCTGATAAATGTATCTCATCACATGACATGTTTAAAAAGTCATAAATCGATTTAGGAAATATTGAATGATTTGGAGCATTTCCAAAACTGTCAAAAAAACACCCAACTCTCTCCAATATATAAACTGCCAGCCAATGCTCTCCAGGCTGGTCAGAGGGGTGTGTGTTAATTATCATAGCACTAGGTCTTATTTGTAGAGGTTGCTGGGGCAGTTTATCACAAGCCAAAACACCTGGCTGTCAGTTCCACAGTATTCATGATGCTTAATAGTAATCAACTAAAACCTGTCTGCGATGGGACACTTCAATCATACTATCATATACTGCATAAATTATTAGATTGATGGTATTAGGCAGCGGGTTCCTGAAACGTGTCTCCAGGCGTATGTTACCACTCTTGATCAATGATAGATGCTGACTATTATCCTCGTCAGGTGTCAGATTAAATGCATAAAGAGTGTACCCTCTCAGGAAATCGTTTCGATCAATGGCCATAGCACTGTTCTTTAAATGTCTCCCTGTTGATAACACCAGTTGATAGAATTCACGAGTTACGCAACCATTAGGGAAGTCCGGTTGTAATGGTTTGGTGGGGAACTGGACACCGTCAACATATATTGCCAGATATTCTAGATTATAATTCTTAAAATTGAATGGGTTCTTGCCATAGTCGCCCGTAAAAGAGTCATTATCAACCATCGCTACCACCACAGACTATGTTATTGTTTGACTAAAACCCCTTGCTTGACTAAATAAAAATGATTGTAATGATACATGAACTCTGATAATTTATTTGACCAACATTTTATTGACTTGCACAATCTTACACAATTGTCTGAACATGTTGAACACAACTAAACACATTATGAACACACACACACGGTTGCAACTTTTTCACAAAACGTGTTACCATTGTGTCATTTTTAAACAGATTAGAAGAATATTTAGATATCAACATATCATAGGTGATGCCTCTACACATGTGATTTAAGAAGTAGATACAGTGTTCACCACATGTGACCGATGTGACATCCTGAACTTGTTTGTCTGATAAATGTATCTCATCACATGACATGTTTAAAAAGTCATAAATCGATTTAGGAAATATTGAATGATTTGGAGCATTTCCAAAACTGTCAAAAAAACACCCAACTCTCTCCAATATATAAACTGCCAGCCAATGCTCTCCAGGCTGGTCAGAGGGGTGTGTGTTAATTATCATAGCACTAGGTCTTATTTGTAGAGGTTGCTGGGGCAGTTTATCACAAGCCAAAACACCTGGCTGTCAGTTCCACAGTATTCATGATGCTTAATAGTAATCAACTAAAACCTGTCTGCGATGGGACACTTCAATCATACTATCATATACCGCATAAATTATTAGATTGATGGTATTAGGCAGCGGGTTCCTGAAACGTGTCTCCAGGCGTATGTTACCACTCTTGATCAATGATAGATGCTGACTATTATCCTCGTCAGGTGTCAGATTAAATGCATAAAGAGTGTACCCTCTCAGGAAATCGTTTCGATCAATGGCCATAGCACTGTTCTTTAAATGTCTCCCTGTTGATAACACCAGTTGATAGAATTCACGAGTTACGCAACCATTAGGGAAGTCCGGTTGTAATGGTTTGGTGGGGAACTGGACACCGTCAACATATATTGCCAGATATTCTAGATTATAATTCTTAAAATTGAATGGGTTCTTGCCATAGTCGCCCGTAAAAGAGTCATTATCAACCATCGCTACCACCACAGACTATGTTATTGTTTGACTAAAACCCCTTGCTTGACTAAATAAAAATGATTGTAATGATACATGAACTCTGATAATTTATTTGACCAACATTTTATTGACTTGCACAATCTTACACAATTGTCTGAACATGTTGAACACAACTAAACACATTATGAACACACACACACACGGTTGCAACTTTTTCACAAAACGTGTTACCATTGTGTCATTTTTAAACAGATTAGAAGAATATTTAGATATCAACATATCATAGGTGATGCCTCTACACATGTGATTTAAGAAGTGGATACAGTGTTCACCACATGTGACCGATGTGACATCCTGAACTTGTTTGTCTGATAAATGTATCTCATCACATGACATGTTTAAAAAGTCATAAATCGATTTAGGAAATATTGAATGATTTGGAGCATTTCCAAAACTGTCAAAAAAACACCCAACTCACTCCAATATATAAACTGCCAGCCAATGCTCTCCAGGCTGGTCAGAGGGGTGTGTGTTAATTATCATAGCACTAGGTCTTATTTGTAGAGGTTGCTGGGGCAGTTTATCACAAGCCAAAACACCTGGCTGTCAGTTCCACAGTATTCATGATGCTTAATAGTAATCAACTAAAACCTGTCTGCGATGGGACACTTCAATCATACTATCATATACCGCATAAATTATTAGATTGATGGTATTAGGCAGCGGGTTCCTGAAACGTGTCTCCAGGCGTATGTTACCACTCTTGATCAATGATAGATGCTGACTATTATCCTCGTCAGGTGTCAGATTAAATGCATAAAGAGTGTACCCTCTCAGGAAATCGTTTCGATCAATGGCCATAGCACTGTTCTTTAAATGTCTCCCTGTTGATAACACCAGTTGATAGAATTCACGAGTTACGCAACCATTAGGGAAGTCCGGTTGTAATGGTTTGGTGGGGAACTGGACACCGTCAACATATATTGCCAGATATTCTAGATTATAATTCTTAAAATTGAATGGGTTCTTGCCATAGTCGCCCGTAAAAGAGTCATTATCAACCATCGCTACCACCACAGACTATGTTATTGTTTGACTAAAACCCCTTGCTTGACTAAATAAAAATGATTGTAATGATACATGAACTCTGATAATTTATTTGACCAACATTTTATTGACTTGCACAATCTTACACAATTGTCTGAACATGTTGAACACAACTAAACACATTATGAACACACACACACGGTTGCAACTTTTTCACAAAACGTGTTACCATTGTGTCATTTTTAAACAGATTAGAAGAATATTTAGATATCAACATATCATAGGTGATGCCTCTACACATGTGATTTAAGAAGTAGATACAGTGTTCACCACATGTGACCGATGTGACATCCTGAACTTGTTTGTCTGATAAATGTATCTCATCACATGACATGTTTAAAAAGTCATAAATCGATTTAGGAAATATTGAATGATTTGGAGCATTTCCAAAACTGTCAAAAAAACACCCAACTCTCTCCAATATATAAACTGCCAGCCAATGCTCTCCAGGCTGGTCAGAGGGGTGTGTGTTAATTATCATAGCACTAGGTCTTATTTGTAGAGGTTGTTGGGGCAGTTTATCACAAGCCAAAACACCTGGCTGTCAGTTCCACAGTATTCATGATGCTTAATAGTAATCAACTAAAACCTGTCTGCGATGGGACACTTCAATCATACTATCATATACCGCATAAATTATTAGATTGATGGTATTAGGCAGCGGGTTCCTGAAACGTGTCTCCAGGCGTATGTTACCACTCTTGATCAATGATAGATGCTGACTATTATCCTCGTCAGGTGTCAGATTAAATGCATAAAGAGTGTACCCTCTCAGGAAATCGTTTCGATCAATGGCCATAGCACTGTTCTTTAAATGTCTCCCTGTTGATAACACCAGTTGATAGAATTCACGAGTTACGCAACCATTAGGGAAGTCCGGTTGTAATGGTTTGGTGGGGAACTGGACACCGTCAACATATATTGCCAGATATTCTAGATTATAATTCTTAAAATTGAATGGGTTCTTGCCATAGTCGCCCGTAAAAGAGTCATTATCAACCATCGCTACCACCACAGACTATGTTATTGTTTGACTAAAACCCCTTGCTTGACTAAATAAAAATGATTGTAATGATACATGAACTCTGATAATTTATTTGACCAACATTTTATTGACTTGCACAATCTTACACAATTGTCTGAACATGTTGAACACAACTAAACACATTATGAACACACACACACACGGTTGCAACTTTTTCACAAAACGTGTTACCATTGTGTCATTTTTAAACAGATTAGAAGAATATTTAGATATCAACATATCATAGGTGATGCCTCTACACATGTGATTTAAGAAGTGGATACAGTGTTCACCACATGTGACCGATGTGACATCCTGAACTTGTTTGTCTGATAAATGTATCTCATCACATGACATGTTTAAAAAGTCATAAATCGATTTAGGAAATATTGAATGATTTGGAGCATTTCCAAAACTGTCAAAAAAACACCCAACTCACTCCAATATATAAACTGCCAGCCAATGCTCTCCAGGCTGGTCAGAGGGGTGTGTGTTAATTATCATAGCACTAGGTCTTATTTGTAGAGGTTGCTGGGGCAGTTTATCACAAGCCAAAACACCTGGCTGTCAGTTCCACAGTATTCATGATGCTTAATAGTAATCAACTAAAACCTGTCTGCGATGGGACACTTCAATCATACTATCATATACCGCATAAATTATTAGATTGATGGTATTAGGCAGCGGGTTCCTGAAACGTGTCTCCAGGCGTATGTTACCACTCTTGATCAATGATAGATGCTGACTATTATCCTCGTCAGGTGTCAGATTAAATGCATAAAGAGTGTACCCTCTCAGGAAATCGTTTCGATCAATGGCCATAGCACTGTTCTTTAAATGTCTCCCTGTTGATAACACCAGTTGATAGAATTCACGAGTTACGCAACCATTAGGGAAGTCCGGTTGTAATGGTTTGGTGGGGAACTGGACACCGTCAACATATATTGCCAGATATTCTAGATTATAATTCTTAAAATTGAATGGGTTCTTGCCATAGTCGCCCGTAAAAGAGTCATTATCAACCATCGCTACCACCACAGACTATGTTATTGTTTGACTAAAACCCCTTGCTTGACTAAATAAAAATGATTGTAATGATACATGAACTCTGATAATTTATTTGACCAACATTTTATTGACTTGCACAATCTTACACAATTGTCTGAACATGTTGAACACAACTAAACACATTATGAACACACACACACGGTTGCAACTTTTTCACAAAACGTGTTACCATTGTGTCATTTTTAAACAGATTAGAAGAATATTTAGATATCAACATATCATAGGTGATGCCTCTACACATGTGATTTAAGAAGTAGATACAGTGTTCACCACATGTGACCGATGTGACATCCTGAACTTGTTTGTCTGATAAATGTATCTCATCACATGACATGTTTAAAAAGTCATAAATCGATTTAGGAAATATTGAATGATTTGGAGCATTTCCAAAACTGTCAAAAAAACACCCAACTCTCTCCAATATATAAACTGCCAGCCAATGCTCTCCAGGCTGGTCAGAGGGGTGTGTGTTAATTATCATAGCACTAGGTCTTATTTGTAGAGGTTGCTGGGGCAGTTTATCACAAGCCAAAACACCTGGCTGTCAGTTCCACAGTATTCATGATGCTTAATAGTAATCAACTAAAACCTGTCTGCGATGGGACACTTCAATCATACTATCATATACCGCAAAAATTATTAGATTGATGGTATTAGGCAGCGGGTTCCTGAAACGTGTCTCCAGGCGTATGTTACCACTCTTGATCAATGATAGATGCTGACTATTATCCTCGTCAGGTGTCAGATTAAATGCATAAAGAGTGTACCCTCTCAGGAAATCGTTTCGATCAATGGCCATAGCACTGTTCTTTAAATGTCTCCCTGTTGATAACACCAGTTGATAGAATTCACGAGTTACGCAACCATTAGGGAAGTCCGGTTGTAATGGTTTGGTGGGGAACTGGACACCGTCAACATATATTGCCAGATATTCTAGATTATAATTCTTAAAATTGAATGGGTTCTTGCCATAGTCGCCCGTAAAAGAGTCATTATCAACCATCGCTACCACCACAGACTATGTTATTGTTTGACTAAAACCCCTTGCTTGACTAAATAAAAATGATTGTAATGATACATGAACTCTGATAATTTATTTGACCAACATTTTATTGACTTGCACAATCTTACACAATTGTCTGAACATGTTGAACACAACTAAACACATTATGAACACACACACACGGTTGCAACTTTTTCACAAAACGTGTTACCATTGTGTCATTTTTAAACAGATTAGAAGAATATTTAGATATCAACATATCATAGGTGATGCCTCTACACATGTGATTTAAGAAGTAGATACAGTGTTCACCACATGTGACCGATGTGACATCCTGAACTTGTTTGTCTGATAAATGTATCTCATCACATGACATGTTTAAAAAGTCATAAATCGATTTAGGAAATATTGAATGATTTGGAGCATTTCCAAAACTGTCAAAAAAACACCCAACTCTCTCCAATATATAAACTGCCAGCCAATGCTCTCCAGGCTGGTCAGAGGGGTGTGTGTTAATTATCATAGCACTAGGTCTTATTTGTAGAGGTTGCTGGGGCAGTTTATCACAAGCCAAAACACCTGGCTGTCAGTTCCACAGTATTCATGATACTTAATAGTAATCAACTAAAACCTGTCTGCGATGGGACACTTCAATCATACTATCATATACCGCATAAATTATTAGATTGATGGTATTAGGCAGCGGGTTCCTGAAACGTGTCTCCAGGCGTATGTTACCACTCTTGATCAATGATAGATGCTGACTATTATCCTCGTCAGGTGTCAGATTAAATGCATAAAGAGTGTACCCTCTCAGGAAATCGTTTCGATCAATGGCCATAGCACTGTTCTTTAAATGTCTCCCTGTTGATAACACCAGTTGATAGAATTCACGAGTTACGCAACCATTAGGGAAGTCCGGTTGTAATGGTTTGGTGGGGAACTGGACACCGTCAACATATATTGCCAGATATTCTAGATTATAATTCTTAAAATTGAATGGGTTCTTGCCATAGTCGCCCGTAAAAGAGTCATTATCAACCATCGCTACCACCACAGACTATGTTATTGTTTGACTAAAACCCCTTGCTTGACTAAATAAAAATGATTGTAATGATACATGAACTCTGATAATTTATTTGACCAACATTTTATTGACTTGCACAATCTTACACAATTGTCTGAACATGTTGAACACAACTAAACACATTATGAACACACACACACACGGTTGCAACTTTTTCACAAAACGTGTTACCATTGTGTCATTTTTAAACAGATTAGAAGAATATTTAGATATCAACATATCATAGGTGATGCCTCTACACATGTGATTTAAGAAGTGGATACAGTGTTCACCACATGTGACCGATGTGACATCCTGAACTTGTTTGTCTGATAAATGTATCTCATCACATGACATGTTTAAAAAGTCATAAATCGATTTAGGAAATATTGAATGATTTGGAGCATTTCCAAAACTGTCAAAAAAACACCCAACTCACTCCAATATATAAACTGCCAGCCAATGCTCTCCAGGCTGGTCAGAGGGGTGTGTGTTAATTATCATAGCACTAGGTCTTATTTGTAGAGGTTGCTGGGGCAGTTTATCACAAGCCAAAACACCTGGCTGTCAGTTCCACAGTATTCATGATGCTTAATAGTAATCAACTAAAACCTGTCTGCGATGGGACACTTCAATCATACTATCATATACCGCATAAATTATTAGATTGATGGTATTAGGCAGCGGGTTCCTGAAACGTGTCTCCAGGCGTATGTTACCACTCTTGATCAATGATAGATGCTGACTATTATCCTCGTCAGGTGTCAGATTAAATGCATAAAGAGTGTACCCTCTCAGGAAATCGTTTCGATCAATGGCCATAGCACTGTTCTTTAAATGTCTCCCTGTTGATAACACCAGTTGATAGAATTCACGAGTTACGCAACCATTAGGGAAGTCCGGTTGTAATGGTTTGGTGGGGAACTGGACACCGTCAACATATATTGCCAGATATTCTAGATTATAATTCTTAAAATTGAATGGGTTCTTGCCATAGTCGCCCGTAAAAGAGTCATTATCAACCATCGCTACCACCACAGACTATGTTATTGTTTGACTAAAACCCCTTGCTTGACTAAATAAAAATGATTGTAATGATACATGAACTCTGATAATTTATTTGACCAACATTTTATTGACTTGCACAATCTTACACAATTGTCTGAACATGTTGAACACAACTAAACACATTATGAACACACACACACGGTTGCAACTTTTTCACAAAACGTGTTACCATTGTGTCATTTTTAAACAGATTAGAAGAATATTTAGATATCAACATATCATAGGTGATGCCTCTACACATGTGATTTAAGAAGTAGATACAGTGTTCACCACATGTGACCGATGTGACATCCTGAACTTGTTTGTCTGATAAATGTATCTCATCACATGACATGTTTAAAAAGTCATAAATCGATTTAGGAAATATTGAATGATTTGGAGCATTTCCAAAACTGTCAAAAAAACACCCAACTCTCTCCAATATATAAACTGCCAGCCAATGCTCTCCAGGCTGGTCAGAGGGGTGTGTGTTAATTATCATAGCACTAGGTCTTATTTGTAGAGGTTGCTGGGGCAGTTTATCACAAGCCAAAACACCTGGCTGTCAGTTCCACAGTATTCATGATGCTTAATAGTAATCAACTAAAACCTGTCTGCGATGGGACACTTCAATCATACTATCATATACCGCAAAAATTATTAGATTGATGGTATTAGGCAGCGGGTTCCTGAAACGTGTCTCCAGGCGTATGTTACCACTCTTGATCAATGATAGATGCTGACTATTATCCTCGTCAGGTGTCAGATTAAATGCATAAAGAGTGTACCCTCTCAGGAAATCGTTTCGATCAATGGCCATAGCACTGTTCTTTAAATGTCTCCCTGTTGATAACACCAGTTGATAGAATTCACGAGTTACGCAACCATTAGGGAAGTCCGGTTGTAATGGTTTGGTGGGGAACTGGACACCGTCAACATATATTGCCAGATATTCTAGATTATAATTCTTAAAATTGAATGGGTTCTTGCCATAGTCGCCCGTAAAAGAGTCATTATCAACCATCGCTACCACCACAGACTATGTTATTGTTTGACTAAAACCCCTTGCTTGACTAAATAAAAATGATTGTAATGATACATGAACTCTGATAATTTATTTGACCAACATTTTATTGACTTGCACAATCTTACACAATTGTCTGAACATGTTGAACACAACTAAACACATTATGAACACACACACACACACGGTTGCAACTTTTTCACAAAACGTGTTACCATTGTGTCATTTTTAAACAGATTAGAAGAATATTTAGATATCAACATATCATAGGTGATGCCTCTACACATGTGATTTAAGAAGTAGATACAGTGTTCACCACATGTGACCGATGTGACATCCTGAACTTGTTTGTCTGATAAATGTATCTCATCACATGACATGTTTAAAAAGTCATAAATCGATTTAGGAAATATTGAATGATTTGGAGCATTTCCAAAACTGTCAAAAAAACACCCAACTCTCTCCAATATATAAACTGCCAGCCAATGCTCTCCAGGCTGGTCAGAGGGGTGTGTGTTAATTATCATAGCACTAGGTCTTATTTGTAGAGGTTGCTGGGGCAGTTTATCACAAGCCAAAACACCTGGCTGTCAGTTCCACAGTATTCATGATGCTTAATAGTAATCAACTAAAACCTGTCTGCGATGGGACACTTCAATCATACTATCATATACCGCATAAATTATTAGATTGATGGTATTAGGCAGCGGGTTCCTGAAACGTGTCTCCAGGCGTATGTTACCACTCTTGATCAATGATAGATGCTGACTATTATCCTCGTCAGGTGTCAGATTAAATGCATAAAGAGTGTACCCTCTCAGGAAATCGTTTCGATCAATGGCCATAGCACTGTTCTTTAAATGTCTCCCTGTTGATAACACCAGTTGATAGAATTCACGAGTTACGCAACCATTAGGGAAGTCCGGTTGTAATGGTTTGGTGGGGAACTGGACACCGTCAACATATATTGCCAGATATTCTAGATTATAATTCTTAAAATTGAATGGGTTCTTGCCATAGTCGCCCGTAAAAGAGTCATTATCAACCATCGCTACCACCACAGACTATGTTATTGTTTGACTAAAACCCCTTGCTTGACTAAATAAAAATGATTGTAATGATACATGAACTCTGATAATTTATTTGACCAACATTTTATTGACTTGCACAATCTTACACAATTGTCTGAACATGTTGAACACAACTAAACACATTATGAACACACACACACACACGGTTGCAACTTTTTCACAAAACGTGTTACCATTGTGTCATTTTTAAACAGATTAGAAGAATATTTAGATATCAACATATCATAGGTGATGCCTCTACACATGTGATTTAAGAAGTAGATACAGTGTTCACCACATGTGACCGATGTGACATCCTGAACTTGTTTGTCTGATAAATGTATCTCATCACATGACATGTTTAAAAAGTCATAAATCGATTTAGGAAATATTGAATGATTTGGAGCATTTCCAAAACTGTCAAAAAAACACCCAACTCTCTCCAATATATAAACTGCCAGCCAATGCTCTCCAGGCTGGTCAGAGGGGTGTGTGTTAATTATCATAGCACTAGGTCTTATTTGTAGAGGTTGCTGGGGCAGTTTATCACAAGCCAAAACACCTGGCTGTCAGTTCCACAGTATTCATGATGCTTAATAGTAATCAACTAAAACCTGTCTGCGATGGGACACTTCAATCATACTATCATATACCGCATAAATTATTAGATTGATGGTATTAGGCAGCGGGTTCCTGAAACGTGTCTCCAGGCGTATGTTACCACTCTTGATCAATGATAGATGCTGACTATTATCCTCGTCAGGTGTCAGATTAAATGCATAAAGAGTGTACCCTCTCAGGAAATCGTTTCGATCAATGGCCATAGCACTGTTCTTTAAATGTCTCCCTGTTGATAACACCAGTTGATAGAATTCACGAGTTACGCAACCATTAGGGAAGTCCGGTTGTAATGGTTTGGTGGGGAACTGGACACCGTCAACATATATTGCCAGATATTCTAGATTATAATTCTTAAAATTGAATGGGTTCTTGCCATAGTCGCCCGTAAAAGAGTCATTATCAACCATCGCTACCACCACAGACTATGTTATTGTTTGACTAAAACCCCTTGCTTGACTAAATAAAAATGATTGTAATGATACATGAACTCTGATAATTTATTTGACCAACATTTTATTGACTTGCACAATCTTACACAATTGTCTGAACATGTTGAACACAACTAAACACATTATGAACACACACACACACACGGTTGCAACTTTTTCACAAAACGTGTTACCATTGTGTCATTTTTAAACAGATTAGAAGAATATTTAGATATCAACATATCATAGGTGATGCCTCTACACATGTGATTTAAGAAGTAGATACAGTGTTCACCACATGTGACCGATGTGACATCCTGAACTTGTTTGTCTGATAAATGTATCTCATCACATGACATGTTTAAAAAGTCATAAATCGATTTAGGAAATATTGAATGATTTGGAGCATTTCCAAAACTGTCAAAAAAACACCCAACTCTCTCCAATATATAAACTGCCAGCCAATGCTCTCCAGGCTGGTCAGAGGGGTGTGTGTTAATTATCATAGCACTAGGTCTTATTTGTAGAGGTTGCTGGGGCAGTTTATCACAAGCCAAAACACCTGGCTGTCAGTTCCACAGTATTCATGATGCTTAATAGTAATCAACTAAAACCTGTCTGCGATGGGACACTTCAATCATACTATCATATACCGCATAAATTATTAGATTGATGGTATTAGGCAGCGGGTTCCTGAAACGTGTCTCCAGGCGTATGTTACCACTCTTGATCAATGATAGATGCTGACTATTATCCTCGTCAGGTGTCAGATTAAATGCATAAAGAGTGTACCCTCTCAGGAAATCGTTTCGATCAATGGCCATAGCACTGTTCTTTAAATGTCTCCCTGTTGATAACACCAGTTGATAGAATTCACGAGTTACGCAACCATTAGGGAAGTCCGGTTGTAATGGTTTGGTGGGGAACTGGACACCGTCAACATATATTGCCAGATATTCTAGATTATAATTCTTAAAATTGAATGGGTTCTTGCCATAGTCGCCCGTAAAAGAGTCATTATCAACCATCGCTACCACCACAGACTATGTTATTGTTTGACTAAAACCCCTTGCTTGACTAAATAAAAATGATTGTAATGATACATGAACTCTGATAATTTATTTGACCAACATTTTATTGACTTGCACAATCTTACACAATTGTCTGAACATGTTGAACACAACTAAACACATTATGAACACACACACACACACGGTTGCAACTTTTTCACAAAACGTGTTACCATTGTGTCATTTTTAAACAGATTAGAAGAATATTTAGATATCAACATATCATAGGTGATGCCTCTACACATGTGATTTAAGAAGTAGATACAGTGTTCACCACATGTGACCGATGTGACATCCTGAACTTGTTTGTCTGATAAATGTATCTCATCACATGACATGTTTAAAAAGTCATAAATCGATTTAGGAAATATTGAATGATTTGGAGCATTTCCAAAACTGTCAAAAAAACACCCAACTCTCTCCAATATATAAACTGCCAGCCAATGCTCTCCAGGCTGGTCAGAGGGGTGTGTGTTAATTATCATAGCACTAGGTCTTATTTGTAGAGGTTGCTGGGGCAGTTTATCACAAGCCAAAACACCTGGCTGTCAGTTCCACAGTATTCATGATGCTTAATAGTAATCAACTAAAACCTGTCTGCGATGGGACACTTCAATCATACTATCATATACCGCATAAATTATTAGATTGATGGTATTAGGCAGCGGGTTCCTGAAACGTGTCTCCAGGCGTATGTTACCACTCTTGATCAATGATAGATGCTGACTATTATCCTCGTCAGGTGTCAGATTAAATGCATAAAGAGTGTACCCTCTCAGGAAATCGTTTCGATCAATGGCCATAGCACTGTTCTTTAAATGTCTCCCTGTTGATAACACCAGTTGATAGAATTCACGAGTTACGCAACCATTAGGGAAGTCCGGTTGTAATGGTTTGGTGGGGAACTGGACACCGTCAACATATATTGCCAGATATTCTAGATTATAATTCTTAAAATTGAATGGGTTCTTGCCATAGTCGCCCGTAAAAGAGTCATTATCAACCATCGCTACCACCACAGACTATGTTATTGTTTGACTAAAACCCCTTGCTTGACTAAATAAAAATGATTGTAATGATACATGAACTCTGATAATTTATTTGACCAACATTTTATTGACTTGCACAATCTTACACAATTGTCTGAACATGTTGAACACAACTAAACACATTATGAACACACACACACACACGGTTGCAACTTTTTCACAAAACGTGTTACCATTGTGTCATTTTTAAACAGATTAGAAGAATATTTAGATATCAACATATCATAGGTGATGCCTCTACACATGTGATTTAAGAAGTAGATACAGTGTTCACCACATGTGACCGATGTGACATCCTGAACTTGTTTGTCTGATAAATGTATCTCATCACATGACATGTTTAAAAAGTCATAAATCGATTTAGGAAATATTGAATGATTTGGAGCATTTCCAAAACTGTCAAAAAAACACCCAACTCTCTCCAATATATAAACTGCCAGCCAATGCTCTCCAGGCTGGTCAGAGGGGTGTGTGTTAATTATCATAGCACTAGGTCTTATTTGTAGAGGTTGCTGGGGCAGTTTATCACAAGCCAAAACACCTGGCTGTCAGTTCCACAGTATTCATGATGCTTAATAGTAATCAACTAAAACCTGTCTGCGATGGGACACTTCAATCATACTATCATATACCGCATAAATTATTAGATTGATGGTATTAGGCAGCGGGTTCCTGAAACGTGTCTCCAGGCGTATGTTACCACTCTTGATCAATGATAGATGCTGACTATTATCCTCGTCAGGTGTCAGATTAAATGCATAAAGAGTGTACCCTCTCAGGAAATCGTTTCGATCAATGGCCATAGCACTGTTCTTTAAATGTCTCCCTGTTGATAACACCAGTTGATAGAATTCACGAGTTACGCAACCATTAGGGAAGTCCGGTTGTAATGGTTTGGTGGGGAACTGGACACCGTCAACATATATTGCCAGATATTCTAGATTATAATTCTTAAAATTGAATGGGTTCTTGCCATAGTCGCCCGTAAAAGAGTCATTATCAACCATCGCTACCACCACAGACTATGTTATTGTTTGACTAAAACCCCTTGCTTGACTAAATAAAAATGATTGTAATGATACATGAACTCTGATAATTTATTTGACCAACATTTTATTGACTTGCACAATCTTACACAATTGTCTGAACATGTTGAACACAACTAAACACATTATGAACACACACACACACACGGTTGCAACTTTTTCACAAAACGTGTTACCATTGTGTCATTTTTAAACAGATTAGAAGAATATTTAGATATCAACATATCATAGGTGATGCCTCTACACATGTGATTTAAGAAGTAGATACAGTGTTCACCACATGTGACCGATGTGACATCCTGAACTTGTTTGTCTGATAAATGTATCTCATCACATGACATGTTTAAAAAGTCATAAATCGATTTAGGAAATATTGAATGATTTGGAGCATTTCCAAAACTGTCAAAAAAACACCCAACTCTCTCCAATATATAAACTGCCAGCCAATGCTCTCCAGGCTGGTCAGAGGGGTGTGTGTTAATTATCATAGCACTAGGTCTTATTTGTAGAGGTTGCTGGGGCAGTTTATCACAAGCCAAAACACCTGGCTGTCAGTTCCACAGTATTCATGATGCTTAATAGTAATCAACTAAAACCTGTCTGCGATGGGACACTTCAATCATACTATCATATACCGCATAAATTATTAGATTGATGGTATTAGGCAGCGGGTTCCTGAAACGTGTCTCCAGGCGTATGTTACCACTCTTGATCAATGATAGATGCTGACTATTATCCTCGTCAGGTGTCAGATTAAATGCATAAAGAGTGTACCCTCTCAGGAAATCGTTTCGATCAATGGCCATAGCACTGTTCTTTAAATGTCTCCCTGTTGATAACACCAGTTGATAGAATTCACGAGTTACGCAACCATTAGGGAAGTCCGGTTGTAATGGTTTGGTGGGGAACTGGACACCGTCAACATATATTGCCAGATATTCTAGATTATAATTCTTAAAATTGAATGGGTTCTTGCCATAGTCGCCCGTAAAAGAGTCATTATCAACCATCGCTACCACCACAGACTATGTTATTGTTTGACTAAAACCCCTTGCTTGACTAAATAAAAATGATTGTAATGATACATGAACTCTGATAATTTATTTGACCAACATTTTATTGACTTGCACAATCTTACACAATTGTCTGAACATGTTGAACACAACTAAACACATTATGAACACACACACACATGGTTGCAACTTTTTCACAAAACGTGTTACCATTGTGTCATTTTTAAACAGATTAGAAGAATATTTAGATATCAACATATCATAGGTGATGCCTCTACACATGTGATTTAAGAAGTAGATACAGTGTTCACCACATGTGACCGATGTGACATCCTGAACTTGTTTGTCTGATAAATGTATCTCATCACATGACATGTTTAAAAAGTCATAAATCGATTTAGGAAATATTGAATGATTTGGAGCATTTCCAAAACTGTCAAAAAAACACCCAACTCTCTCCAATATATAAACTGCCAGCCAATGCTCTCCAGGCTGGTCAGAGGGGTGTGTGTTAATTATCATAGCACTAGGTCTTATTTGTAGAGGTTGCTGGGGCAGTTTATCACAAGCCAAAACACCTGGCTGTCAGTTCCACAGTATTCATGATGCTTAATAGTAATCAACTAAAACCTGTCTGCGATGGGACACTTCAATCATACTATCATATACCGCATAAATTATTAGATTGATGGTATTAGGCAGCGGGTTCCTGAAACGTGTCTCCAGGCGTATGTTACCACTCTTGATCAATGATAGATGCTGACTATTATCCTCGTCAGGTGTCAGATTAAATGCATAAAGAGTGTACCCTCTCAGGAAATCGTTTCGATCAATGGCCATAGCACTGTTCTTTAAATGTCTCCCTGTTGATAACACCAGTTGATAGAATTCACGAGTTACGCAACCATTAGGGAAGTCCGGTTGTAATGGTTTGGTGGGGAACTGGACACCGTCAACATATATTGCCAGATATTCTAGATTATAATTCTTAAAATTGAATGGGTTCTTGCCATAGTCGCCCGTAAAAGAGTCATTATCAACCATCGCTACCACCACAGACTATGTTATTGTTTGACTAAAACCCCTTGCTTGACTAAATAAAAATGATTGTAATGATACATGAACTCTGATAATTTATTTGACCAACATTTTATTGACTTGCACAATCTTACACAATTGTCTGAACATGTTGAACACAACTAAACACATTATGAACACACACACACACGGTTGCAACTTTTTCACAAAACGTGTTACCATTGTGTCATTTTTAAACAGATTAGAAGAATATTTAGATATCAACATATCATAGGTGATGCCTCTACACATGTGATTTAAGAAGTAGATACAGTGTTCACCACATGTGACCGATGTGACATCCTGAACTTGTTTGTCTGATAAATGTATCTCATCACATGACATGTTTAAAAAGTCATAAATCGATTTAGGAAATATTGAATGATTTGGAGCATTTCCAAAACTGTCAAAAAAACACCCAACTCTCTCCAATATATAAACTGCCAGCCAATGCTCTCCAGGCTGGTCAGAGGGGTGTGTGTTAATTATCATAGCACTAGGTCTTATTTGTAGAGGTTGCTGGGGCAGTTTATCACAAGCCAAAACACCTGGCTGTCAGTTCCACAGTATTCATGATGCTTAATAGTAATCAACTAAAACCTGTCTGCGATGGGACACTTCAATCATACTATCATATACCGCATAAATTATTAGATTGATGGTATTAGGCAGCGGGTTCCTGAAACGTGTCTCCAGGCGTATGTTACCACTCTTGATCAATGATAGATGCTGACTATTATCCTCGTCAGGTGTCAGATTAAATGCATAAAGAGTGTACCCTCTCAGGAAATCGTTTCGATCAATGGCCATAGCACTGTTCTTTAAATGTCTCCCTGTTGATAACACCAGTTGATAGAATTCACGAGTTACGCAACCATTAGGGAAGTCCGGTTGTAATGGTTTGGTGGGGAACTGGACACCGTCAACATATATTGCCAGATATTCTAGATTATAATTCTTAAAATTGAATGGGTTCTTGCCATAGTCGCCCGTAAAAGAGTCATTATCAACCATCGCTACCACCACAGACTATGTTATTGTTTGACTAAAACCCCTTGCTTGACTAAATAAAAATGATTGTAATGATACATGAACTCTGATAATTTATTTGACCAACATTTTATTGGCTTGCACAATCTTACACAATTGTCTGAACATGTTGAACACAACTAAACACATTATGAACACACACACACACGGTTGCAACTTTTTCACAAAACGTGTTACCATTGTGTCATTTTTAAACAGATTAGAAGAATATTTAGATATCAACATATCATAGGTGATGCCTCTACACATGTGATTTAAGAAGTAGATACAGTGTTCACCACATGTGACCGATGTGACATCCTGAACTTGTTTGTCTGATAAATGTATCTCATCACATGACATGTTTAAAAAGTCATAAATCGATTTAGGAAATATTGAATGATTTGGAGCATTTCCAAAACTGTCAAAAAAACACCCAACTCTCTCCAATATATAAACTGCCAGCCAATGCTCTCCAGGCTGGTCAGAGGGGTGTGTGTTAATTATCATAGCACTAGGTCTTATTTG
Organism: Nansenia antarctica; assembly: GCF_963989245.1. Taxonomy (NCBI): domain Eukaryota; kingdom Metazoa; phylum Chordata; class Actinopteri; order Argentiniformes; family Microstomatidae; genus Nansenia; species Nansenia antarctica. The sequence continues at coordinate 54,543,991 of NC_137688.1, read as the reverse complement.
TAGAGGTTGCTGGGGCAGTTTATCACAAGCCAAAACACCTGGCTGTCAGTTCCACAGTATTCATGATGCTTAATAGTAATCAACTAAAACCTGTCTGCGATGGGACACTTCAATCATACTATCATATACCGCATAAATTATTAGATTGATGGTATTAGGCAGCGGGTTCCTGAAACGTGTCTCCAGGCGTATGTTACCACTCTTGATCAATGATAGATGCTGACTATTATCCTCGTCAGGTGTCAGATTAAATGCATAAAGAGTGTACCCTCTCAGGAAATCGTTTCGATCAATGGCCATAGCACTGTTCTTTAAATGTCTCCCTGTTGATAACACCAGTTGATAGAATTCACGAGTTGCGCAACCATTAGGGAAGTCCGGTTGTAATGGTTTGGTGGGGAACTGGACACCGTCAACATATATTGCCAGATATTCTAGATTATAATTCTTAAAATTGAATGGGTTCTTGCCATAGTCGCCCGTAAAAGAGTCATTATCAACCATCGCTACCACCACAGACTATGTTATTGTTTGACTAAAACCCCTTGCTTGACTAAATAAAAATGATTGTAATGATACATGAACTCTGATAATTTATTTGACCAACATTTTATTGACTTGCACAATCTTACACAATTGTCTGAACATGTTGAACACAACTAAACACATTATGAACACACACACACGGTTGCAACTTTTTCACAAAACGTGTTACCATTGTGTCATTTTTAAACAGATTAGAAGAATATTTAGATATCAACATATCATAGGTGATGCCTCTACACATGTGATTTAAGAAGTAGATACAGTGTTCACCACATGTGACCGATGTGACATCCTGAACTTGTTTGTCTGATAAATGTATCTCATCACATGACATGTTTAAAAAGTCATAAATCGATTTAGGAAATATTGAATGATTTGGAGCATTTCCAAAACTGTCAAAAAAACACCCAACTCTCTCCAATATATAAACTGCCAGCCAATGCTCTCCAGGCTGGTCAGAGGGGTGTGTGTTAATTATCATAGCACTAGGTCTTATTTGTAGAGGTTGCTGGGGCAGTTTATCACAAGCCAAAACACCTGGCTGTCAGTTCCACAGTAGTCATGATGCTTAATAGTAATCAACTAAAACCTGTCTGCGATGGGACACTTCAATCATACTATCATATACCGCATAAATTATTAGATTGATGGTATTAGGCAGCGGGTTCCTGAAACGTGTCTCCAGGCGTATGTTACCACTCTTGATCAATGATAGATGCTGACTATTATCCTCGTCAGGTGTCAGATTAAATGCATAAAGAGTGTACCCTCTCAGGAAATCGTTTCGATCAATGGCCATAGCACTGTTCTTTAAATGTCTCCCTGTTGATAACACCAGTTGATAGAATTCACGAGTTACGCAACCATTAGGGAAGTCCGGTTGTAATGGTTTGGTGGGGAACTGGACACCGTCAACATATATTGCCAGATATTCTAGATTATAATTCTTAAAATTGAATGGGTTCTTGCCATAGTCGCCCGTAAAAGAGTCATTATCAACCATCGCTACCACCACAGACTATGTTATTGTTTGACTAAAACCCCTTGCTTGACTAAATAAAAATGATTGTAATGATACATGAACTCTGATAATTTATTTGACCAACATTTTATTGACTTGCACAATCTTACACAATTGTCTGAACATGTTGAACACAACTAAACACATTATGAACACACACACACGGTTGCAACTTTTTCACAAAACGTGTTACCATTGTGTCATTTTTAAACAGATTAGAAGAATATTTAGATATCAACATATCATAGGTGATGCCTCTACACATGTGATTTAAGAAGTAGATACAGTGTTCACCACATGTGACCGATGTGACATCCTGAACTTGTTTGTCTGATAAATGTATCTCATCACATGACATGTTTAAAAAGTCATAAATCGATTTAGGAAATATTGAATGATTTGGAGCATTTCCAAAACTGTCAAAAAAACACCCAACTCTCTCCAATATATAAACTGCCAGCCAATGCTCTCCAGGCTGGTCAGAGGGGTGTGTGTTAATTATCATAGCACTAGGTCTTATTTGTAGAGGTTGCTGGGGCAGTTTATCACAAGCCAAAACACCTGGCTGTCAGTTCCACAGTATTCATGATGCTTAATAGTAATCAACTAAAACCTGTCTGCGATGGGACACTTCAATCATACTATCATATACCGCATAAATTATTAGATTGATGGTATTAGGCAGCGGGTTCCTGAAACGTGTCTCCAGGCGTATGTTACCACTCTTGATCAATGATAGATGCTGACTATTATCCTCGTCAGGTGTCAGATTAAATGCATAAAGAGTGTACCCTCTCAGGAAATCGTTTCGATCAATGGCCATAGCACTGTTCTTTAAATGTCTCCCTGTTGATAACACCAGTTGATAGAATTCACGAGTTACGCAACCATTAGGGAAGTCCGGTTGTAATGGTTTGGTGGGGAACTGGACACCGTCAACATATATTGCCAGATATTCTAGATTATAATTCTTAAAATTGAATGGGTTCTTGCCATAGTCGCCCGTAAAAGAGTCATTATCAACCATTGCTACCACCACAGACTATGTTATTGTTTGACTAAAACCCCTTGCTTGACTAAATAAAAATGATTGTAATGATACATGAACTCTGATAATTTATTTGACCAACATTTTATTGACTTGCACAATCTTACACAATTGTCTGAACATGTTGAACACAACTAAACACATTATGAACACACACACACGGTTGCAACTTTTTCACAAAACGTGTTACCATTGTGTCATTTTTAAACAGATTAGAAGAATATTTAGATATCAACATATCATAGGTGATGCCTCTACACATGTGATTTAAGAAGTAGATACAGTGTTCACCACATGTGACCGATGTGACATCCTGAACTTGTTTGTCTGATAAATGTATCTCATCACATGACATGTTTAAAAAGTCATAAATCGATTTAGGAAATATTGAATGATTTGGAGCATTTCCAAAACTGTCAAAAAAACACCCAACTCTCTCCAATATATAAACTGCCAGCCAATGCTCTCCAGGCTGGTCAGAGGGGTGTGTGTTAATTATCATAGCACTAGGTCTTATTTGTAGAGGTTGCTGGGGCAGTTTATCACAAGCCAAAACACCTGGCTGTCAGTTCCACAGTATTCATGATGCTTAATAGTAATCAACTAAAACCTGTCTGCGATGGGACACTTCAATCATACTATCATATACCGCATAAATTATTAGATTGATGGTATTAGGCAGCGGGTTCCTGAAACGTGTCTCCAGGCGTATGTTACCACTCTTGATCAATGATAGATGCTGACTATTATCCTCGTCAGGTGTCAGATTAAATGCATAAAGAGTGTACCCTCTCAGGAAATCGTTTCGATCAATGGCCATAGCACTGTTCTTTAAATGTCTCCCTGTTGATAACACCAGTTGATAGAATTCACGAGTTACGCAACCATTAGGGAAGTCCGGTTGTAATGGTTTGGTGGGGAACTGGACACCGTCAACATATATTGCCAGATATTCTAGATTATAATTCTTAAAATTGAATGGGTTCTTGCCATAGTCGCCCGTAAAAGAGTCATTATCAACCATCGCTACCACCACAGACTATGTTATTGTTTGACTAAAACCCCTTGCTTGACTAAATAAAAATGATTGTAATGATACATGAACTCTGATAATTTATTTGACCAACATTTTATTGACTTGCACAATCTTACACAATTGTCTGAACATGTTGAACACAACTAAACACATTATGAACACACACACACACGGTTGCAACTTTTTCACAAAACGTGTTACCATTGTGTCATTTTTAAACAGATTAGAAGAATATTTAGATATCAACATATCATAGGTGATGCCTCTACACATGTGATTTAAGAAGTAGATACAGTGTTCACCACATGTGACCGATGTGACATCCTGAACTTGTTTGTCTGATAAATGTATCTCATCACATGACATGTTTAAAAAGTCATAAATCGATTTAGGAAATATTGAATGATTTGGAGCATTTCCAAAACTGTCAAAAAAACACCCAACTCTCTCCAATATATAAACTGCCAGCCAATGCTCTCCAGGCTGGTCAGAGGGGTGTGTGTTAATTATCATAGCACTAGGTCTTATTTGTAGAGGTTGCTGGGGCAGTTTATCACAAGCCAAAACACCTGGCTGTCAGTTCCACAGTATTCATGATGCTTAATAGTAATCAACTAAAACCTGTCTGCGATGGGACACTTCAATCATACTATCATATACCGCATAAATTATTAGATTGATGGTATTAGGCAGCGGGTTCCTGAAACGTGTCTCCAGGCGTATGTTACCACTCTTGATCAATGATAGATGCTGACTATTATCCTCGTCAGGTGTCAGATTAAATGCATAAAGAGTGTACCCTCTCAGGAAATCGTTTCGATCAATGGCCATAGCACTGTTCTTTAAATGTCTCCCTGTTGATAACACCAGTTGATAGAATTCACGAGTTACGCAACCATTAGGGAAGTCCGGTTGTAATGGTTTGGTGGGGAACTGGACACCGTCAACATATATTGCCAGATATTCTAGATTATAATTCTTAAAATTGAATGGGTTCTTGCCATAGTCGCCCGTAAAAGAGTCATTATCAACCATCGCTACCACCACAGACTATGTTATTGTTGGACTAAAACCCCTTGCTTGACTAAATAAAAATGATTGTAATGATACATGAACTCTGATAATTTATTTGACCAACATTTTATTGACTTGCACAATCTTACACAATTGTCTGAACATGTTGAACACAACTAAACACATTATGAACACACACACACACGGTTGCAACTTTTTCACAAAACGTGTTACCATTGTGTCATTTTTAAACAGATTAGAAGAATATTTAGATATCAACATATCATAGGTGATGCCTCTACACATGTGATTTAAGAAGTAGATACAGTGTTCACCACATGTGACCGATGTGACATCCTGAACTTGTTTGTCTGATATGTATCTCATCACATGACATGTTTAAAAAGTCATAAATCGATTTAGGAAATATTGAATGATTTGGAGCATTTCCAAAACTGTCAAAAAAACACCCAACTCTCTCCAATATATAAACTGCCAGCCAATGCTCTCCAGGCTGGTCAGAGGGGTGTGTGTTAATTATCATAGCACTAGGTCTTATTTGTAGAGGTTGCTGGGGCAGTTTATCACAAGCCAAAACACCTGGCTGTCAGTTCCACAGTATTCATGATGCTTAATAGTAATCAACTAAAACCTGTCTGCGATGGGACACTTCAATCATACTATCATATACCGCATAAATTATTAGATTGATGGTATTAGGCAGCGGGTTCCTGAAACGTGTCTCCAGGCGTATGTTACCACTCTTGATCAATGATAGATGCTGACTATTATCCTCGTCAGGTGTCAGATTAAATGCATAAAGAGTGTACCCTCTCAGGAAATCGTTTCGATCAATGGCCATAGCACTGTTCTTTAAATGTCTCCCTGTTGATAACACCAGTTGATAGAATTCACGAGTTACGCAACCATTAGGGAAGTCCGGTTGTAATGGTTTGGTGGGGAACTGGACACCGTCAACATATATTGCCAGATATTCTAGATTATAATTCTTAAAATTGAATGGGTTCTTGCCATAGTCGCCCGTAAAAGAGTCATTATCAACCATCGCTACCACCACAGACTATGTTATTGTTTGACTAAAACCCCTTGCTTGACTAAATAAAAATGATTGTAATGATACATGAACTCTGATAATTTATTTGACCAACATTTTATTGACTTGCACAATCTTACACAATTGTCTGAACATGTTGAACACAACTAAACACATTATGAACACACACACACACACGGTTGCAACTTTTTCACAAAACGTGTTACCATTGTGTCATTTTTAAACAGATTAGAAGAATATTTAGATATCAACATATCATAGGTGATGCCTCTACACATGTGATTTAAGAAGTAGATACAGTGTTCACCACATGTGACCGATGTGACATCCTGAACTTGTTTGTCTGATAAATGTATCTCATCACATGACATGTTTAAAAAGTCATAAATCGATTTAGGAAATATTGAATGATTTGGAGCATTTCCAAAACTGTCAAAAAAACACCCAACTCTCTCCAATATATAAACTGCCAGCCAATGCTCTCCAGGCTGGTCAGAGGGGTGTGTGTTAATTATCATAGCACTAGGTCTTATTTGTAGAGGTTGCTGGGGCAGTTTATCACAAGCCAAAACACCTGGCTGTCAGTTCCACAGTATTCATGATGCTTAATAGTAATCAACTAAAACCTGTCTGCGATGGGACACTTCAATCATACTATCATATACCGCATAAATTATTAGATTGATGGTATTAGGCAGCGGGTTCCTGAAACGTGTCTCCAGGCGTATGTTACCACTCTTGATCAATGATAGATGCTGACTATTATCCTCGTCAGGTGTCAGATTAAATGCATAAAGAGTGTACCCTCTCAGGAAATCGTTTCGATCAATGGCCATAGCACTGTTCTTTAAATGTCTCCCTGTTGATAACACCAGTTGATAGAATTCACGAGTTACGCAACCATTAGGGAAGTCCGGTTGTAATGGTTTGGTGGGGAACTGGACACCGTCAACATATATTGCCAGATATTCTAGATTATAATTCTTAAAATTGAATGGGTTCTTGCCATAGTCGCCCGTAAAAGAGTCATTATCAACCATCGCTACCACCACAGACTATGTTATTGTTTGACTAAAACCCCTTGCTTGACTAAATAAAAATGATTGTAATGATACATGAACTCTGATAATTTATTTGACCAACATTTTATTGACTTGCACAATCTTACACAATTGTCTGAACATGTTGAACACAACTAAACACATTATGAACACACACACACACGGTTGCAACTTTTTCACAAAACGTGTTACCATTGTGTCATTTTTAAACAGATTAGAAGAATATTTAGATATCAACATATCATAGGTGATGCCTCTACACATGTGATTTAAGAAGTAGATACAGTGTTCACCACATGTGACCGATGTGACATCCTGAACTTGTTTGTCTGATAAATGTATCTCATCACATGACATGTTTAAAAAGTCATAAATCGATTTAGGAAATATTGAATGATTTGGAGCATTTCCAAAACTGTCAAAAAAACACCCAACTCTCTCCAATATATAAACTGCCAGCCAATGCTCTCCAGGCTGGTCAGAGGGGTGTGTGTTAATTATCATAGCACTAGGTCTTATTTGTAGAGGTTGCTGGGGCAGTTTATCACAAGCCAAAACACCTGGCTGTCAGTTCCACAGTATTCATGATGCTTAATAGTAATCAACTAAAACCTGTCTGCGATGGGACACTTCAATCATACTATCATATACCGCATAAATTATTAGATTGATGGTATTAGGCAGCGGGTTCCTGAAACGTGTCTCCAGGCGTATGTTACCACTCTTGATCAATGATAGATGCTGACTATTATCCTCGTCAGGTGTCAGATTAAATGCATAAAGAGTGTACCCTCTCAGGAAATCGTTTCGATCAATGGCCATAGCACTGTTCTTTAAATGTCTCCCTGTTGATAACACCAGTTGATAGAATTCACGAGTTACGCAACCATTAGGGAAGTCCGGTTGTAATGGTTTGGTGGGGAACTGGACACCGTCAACATATATTGCCAGATATTCTAGATTATAATTCTTAAAATTGAATGGGTTCTTGCCATAGTCGCCCGTAAAAGAGTCATTATCAACCATCGCTACCACCACAGACTATGTTATTGTTTGACTAAAACCCCTTGCTTGACTAAATAAAAATGATTGTAATGATACATGAACTCTGATAATTTATTTGACCAACATTTTATTGACTTGCACAATCTTACACAATTGTCTGAACATGTTGAACACAACTAAACACATTATGAACACACACACACACGGTTGCAACTTTTTCACAAAACGTGTTACCATTGTGTCATTTTTAAACAGATTAGAAGAATATTTAGATATCAACATATCATAGGTGATGCCTCTACACATGTGATTTAAGAAGTAGATACAGTGTTCACCACATGTGACCGATGTGACATCCTGAACTTGTTTGTCTGATAAATGTATCTCATCACATGACATGTTTAAAAAGTCATAAATCGATTTAGGAAATATTGAATGATTTGGAGCATTTCCAAAACTGTCAAAAAAACACCCAACTCTCTCCAATATATAAACTGCCAGCCAATGCTCTCCAGGCTGGTCAGAGGGGTGTGTGTTAATTATCATAGCACTAGGTCTTATTTGTAGAGGTTGCTGGGGCAGTTTATCACAAGCCAAAACACCTGGCTGTCAGTTCCACAGTATTCATGATGCTTAATAGTAATCAACTAAAACCTGTCTGCGATGGGACACTTCAATCATACTATCATATACCGCATAAATTATTAGATTGATGGTATTAGGCAGCGGGTTCCTGAAACGTGTCTCCAGGCGTATGTTACCACTCTTGATCAATGATAGATGCTGACTATTATCCTCGTCAGGTGTCAGATTAAATGCATAAAGAGTGTACCCTCTCAGGAAATCGTTTCGATCAATGGCCATAGCACTGTTCTTTAAATGTCTCCCTGTTGATAACACCAGTTGATAGAATTCACGAGTTACGCAACCATTAGGGAAGTCCGGTTGTAATGGTTTGGTGGGGAACTGGACACCGTCAACATATATTGCCAGATATTCTAGATTATAATTCTTAAAATTGAATGGGTTCTTGCCATAGTCGCCCGTAAAAGAGTCATTATCAACCATCGCTACCACCACAGACTATGTTATTGTTTGACTAAAACCCCTTGCTTGACTAAATAAAAATGATTGTAATGATACATGAACTCTGATAATTTATTTGACCAACATTTTATTGACTTGCACAATCTTACACAATTGTCTGAACATGTTGAACACAACTAAACACATTATGAACACACACACACACGGTTGCAACTTTTTCACAAAACGTGTTACCATTGTGTCATTTTTAAACAGATTAGAAGAATATTTAGATATCAACATATCATAGGTGATGCCTCTACACATGTGATTTAAGAAGTAGATACAGTGTTCACCACATGTGACCGATGTGACATCCTGAACTTGTTTGTCTGATAAATGTATCTCATCACATGACATGTTTAAAAAGTCATAAATCGATTTAGGAAATATTGAATGATTTGGAGCATTTCCAAAACTGTCAAAAAAACACCCAACTCTCTCCAATATATAAACTGCCAGCCAATGCTCTCCAGGCTGGTCAGAGGGGTGTGTGTTAATTATCATAGCACTAGGTCTTATTTGTAGAGGTTGCTGGGGCAGTTTATCACAAGCCAAAACACCTGGCTGTCAGTTCCACAGTATTCATGATGCTTAATAGTAATCAACTAAAACCTGTCTGCGATGGGACACTTCAATCATACTATCATATACCGCATAAATTATTAGATTGATGGTATTAGGCAGCGGGTTCCTGAAACGTGTCTCCAGGCGTATGTTACCACTCTTGATCAATGATAGATGCTGACTATTATCCTCGTCAGGTGTCAGATTAAATGCATAAAGAGTGTACCCTCTCAGGAAATCGTTTCGATCAATGGCCATAGCACTGTTCTTTAAATGTCTCCCTGTTGATAACACCAGTTGATAGAATTCACGAGTTACGCAACCATTAGGGAAGTCCGGTTGTAATGGTTTGGTGGGGAACTGGACACCGTCAACATATATTGCCAGATATTCTAGATTATAATTCTTAAAATTGAATGGGTTCTTGCCATAGTCGCCCGTAAAAGAGTCATTATCAACCATCGCTACCACCACAGACTATGTTATTGTTTGACTAAAACCCCTTGCTTGACTAAATAAAAATGATTGTAATGATACATGAACTCTGATAATTTATTTGACCAACATTTTATTGACTTGCACAATCTTACACAATTGTCTGAACATGTTGAACACAACTAAACACATTATGAACACACACACACACACGGTTGCAACTTTTTCACAAATCGTGTTACCATTGTGTCATTTTTAAACAGATTAGAAGAATATTTAGATATCAACATATCATAGGTGATGCCTCTACACATGTGATTTAAGAAGTAGATACAGTGTTCACCACATGTGACCGATGTGACATCCTGAACTTGTTTGTCTGATAAATGTATCTCATCACATGACATGTTTAAAAAGTCATAAATCGATTTAGGAAATATTGAATGATTTGGAGCATTTCCAAAACTGTCAAAAAAACACCCAACTCTCTCCAATATATAAACTGCCAGCCAATGCTCTCCAGGCTGGTCAGAGGGGTGTGTGTTAATTATCATAGCACTAGGTCTTATTTGTAGAGGTTGCTGGGGCAGTTTATCACAAGCCAAAACACCTGGCTGTCAGTTCCACAGTATTCATGATGCTTAATAGTAATCAACTAAAACCTGTCTGCGATGGGACACTTCAATCATACTATCATATACCGCATAAATTATTAGATTGATGGTATTAGGCAGCGGGTTCCTGAAACGTGTCTCCAGGCGTATGTTACCACTCTTGATCAATGATAGATGCTGACTATTATCCTCGTCAGGTGTCAGATTAAATGCATAAAGAGTGTACCCTCTCAGGAAATCGTTTCGGTCAATGGCCATAGCACTGTTCTTTAAATGTCTCCCTGTTGATAACACCAGTTGATAGAATTCACGAGTTACGCAACCATTAGGGAAGTCCGGTTGTAATGGTTTGGTGGGGAACTGGACACCGTCAACATATATTGCCAGATATTCTAGATTATAATTCTTAAAATTGAATGGGTTCTTGCCATAGTCGCCCGTAAAAGAGTCATTATCAACCATCGCTACCACCACAGACTATGTTATTGTTTGACTAAAACCCCTTGCTTGACTAAATAAAAATGATTGTAATGATACATGAACTCTGATCATTTATTTGACCAACATTTTATTGACTTGCACAATCTTACACAATTGTCTGAACATGTTGAACACAACTAAACACATTATGAACACACACACACACACGGTTGCAACTTTTTCACAAAACGTGTTACCATTCTGTCATTTTTAAACAGATTAGAAGAATATTTAGATATCAACATATCATAGGTGATGCCTCTACACATGTGATTTAAGAAGTAGATACAGTGTTCACCACATGTGACCGATGTGACATCCTGAACTTGTTTGTCTGATAAATGTATCTCATCACATGACATGTTTAAAAAGTCATAAATCGATTTAGGAAATATTGAATGATTTGGAGCATTTCCAAAACTGTCAAAAAAACACCCAACTCTCTCCAATATATAAACTGCCAGCCAATGCTCTCCAGGCTGGTCAGAGGGGTGTGTGTTAATTATCATAGCACTAGGTCTTATTTGTAGAGGTTGCTGGGGCAGTTTATCACAAGCCAAAACACCTGGCTGTCAGTTCCACAGTATTCATGATGCTTAATAGTAATCAACTAAAACCTGTCTGCGATGGGACACTTCAATCATACTATCATATACCGCATAAATTATTAGATTGATGGTATTAGGCAGCGGGTTCCTGAAACGTGTCTCCAGGCGTATGTTACCACTCTTGATCAATGATAGATGCTGACTATTATCCTCGTCAGGTGTCAGATTAAATGCATAAAGAGTGTACCCTCTCAGGAAATCGTTTCGATCAATGGCCATAGCACTGTTCTTTAAATGTCTCCCTGTTGATAACACCAGTTGATAGAATTCACGAGTTACGCAACCATTAGGGAAGTCCGGTTGTAATGGTTTGGTGGGGAACTGGACACCGTCAACATATATTGCCAGATATTCTAGATTATAATTCTTAAAATTGAATGGGTTCTTGCCATAGTCGCCCGTAAAAGAGTCATTATCAACCATCGCTACCACCACAGACTATGTTATTGTTTGACTAAAACCCCTTGCTTGACTAAATAAAAATGATTGTAATGATACATGAACTCTGATAATTTATTTGACCAACATTTTATTGACTTGCACAATCTTACACAATTGTCTGAACATGTTGAACACAACTAAACACATTATGAACACACACACACACGGTTGCAACTTTTTCACAAAACGTGTTACCATTGTGTCATTTTTAAACAGATTAGAAGAATATTTAGATATCAACATATCATAGGTGATGCCTCTACACATGTGATTTAAGAAGTAGATACAGTGTTCACCACATGTGACCGATGTGACATCCTGAACTTGTTTGTCTGATAAATGTATCTCATCACATGACATGTTTAAAAAGTCATAAATCGATTTAGGAAATATTGAATGATTTGGAGCATTTCCAAAACTGTCAAAAAAACACCCAACTCTCTCCAATATATAAACTGCCAGCCAATGCTCTCCAGGCTGGTCAGAGGGGTGTGTGTTAATTATCATAGCACTAGGTCTTATTTGTAGAGGTTGCTGGGGCAGTTTATCACAAGCCAAAACGCCTGGCTGTCAGTTCCACAGTATTCATGATGCTTAATAGTAATCAACTAAAACCTGTCTGCGATGGGACACTTCAATCATACTATCATATACCGCATAAATTATTAGATTGATGGTATTAGGCAGCGGGTTCCTGAAACGTGTCTCCAGGCGTATGTTACCACTCTTGATCAATGATAGATGCTGACTATTATCCTCGTCAGGTGTCAGATTAAATGCATAAAGAGTGTACCCTCTCAGGAAATCGTTTCGATCAATGGCCATAGCACTGTTCTTTAAATGTCTCCCTGTTGATAACACCAGTTGATAGAATTCACGAGTTACGCAACCATTAGGGAAGTCCGGTTGTAATGGTTTGGTGGGGAACTGGACACCGTCAACATATATTGCCAGATATTCTAGATTATAATTCTTAAAATTGAATGGGTTCTTGCCATAGTCGCCCGTAAAAGAGTCATTATCAACCATCGCTACCACCACAGACTATGTTATTGTTTGACTAAAACCCCTTGCTTGACTAAATAAAAATGATTGTAATGATACATGAACTCTGATAATTTATTTGACCAACATTTTATTGACTTGCACAATCTTACACAATTGTCTGAACATGTTGAACACAACTAAACACATTATGAACACACACACACACGGTTGCAACTTTTTCACAAAACGTGTTACCATTGTGTCATTTTTAAACAGATTAGAAGAATATTTAGATATCAACATATCATAGGTGATGCCTCTACACATGTGATTTAAGAAGTAGATACAGTGTTCACCACATGTGACCGATGTGACATCCTGAACTTGTTTGTCTGATAAATGTATCTCATCACATGACATGTTTAAAAAGTCATAAATCGATTTAGGAAATATTGAATGATTTGGAGCATTTCCAAAACTGTCAAAAAAACACCCAACTCTCTCCAATATATAAACTGCCAGCCAATGCTCTCCAGGCTGGTCAGAGGGGTGTGTGTTAATTATCATAGCACTAGGTCTTATTTGTAGAGGTTGCTGGGGCAGTTTATCACAAGCCAAAACACCTGGCTGTCAGTTCCACAGTATTCATGATGCTTAATAGTAATCAACTAAAACCTGTCTGCGATGGGACACTTCAATCATACTATCATATACCGCATAAATTATTAGATTGATGGTATTAGGCAGCGGGTTCCTGAAACGTGTCTCCAGGCGTATGTTACCACTCTTGATCAATGATAGATGCTGACTATTATCCTCGTCAGGTGTCAGATTAAATGCATAAAGAGTGTACCCTCTCAGGAAATCGTTTCGATCAATGGCCATAGCACTGTTCTTTAAATGTCTCCCTGTTGATAACACCAGTTGATAGAATTCACGAGTTACGCAACCATTAGGGAAGTCCGGTTGTAATGGTTTGGTGGGGAACTGGACACCGTCAACATATATTGCCAGATATTCTAGATTATAATTCTTAAAATTGAATGGGTTCTTGCCATAGTCGCCCGTAAAAGAGTCATTATCAACCATCGCTACCACCACAGACTATGTTATTGTTTGACTAAAACCCCTTGCTTGACTAAATAAAAATGATTGTAATGATACATGAACTCTGATAATTTATTTGACCAACATTTTATTGACTTGCACAATCTTACACAATTGTCTGAACATGTTGAACACAACTAAACACATTATGAACACACACACACACACGGTTGCAACTTTTTCACAAATCGTGTTACCATTGTGTCATTTTTAAACAGATTAGAAGAATATTTAGATATCAACATATCATAGGTGATGCCTCTACACATGTGATTTAAGAAGTAGATACAGTGTTCACCACATGTGACCGATGTGACATCCTGAACTTGTTTGTCTGATAAATGTATCTCATCACATGACATGTTTAAAAAGTCATAAATCGATTTAGGAAATATTGAATGATTTGGAGCATTTCCAAAACTGTCAAAAAAACACCCAACTCTCTCCAATATATAAACTGCCAGCCAATGCTCTCCAGGCTGGTCAGAGGGGTGTGTGTTAATTATCATAGCACTAGGTCTTATTTGTAGAGGTTGCTGGGGCAGTTTATCACAAGCCAAAACACCTGGCTGTCAGTTCCACAGTATTCATGATGCTTAATAGTAATCAACTAAAACCTGTCTGCGATGGGACACTTCAATCATACTATCATATACCGCATAAATTATTAGATTGATGGTATTAGGCAGCGGGTTCCTGAAACGTGTCTCCAGGCGTATGTTACCACTCTTGATCAATGATAGATGCTGACTATTATCCTCGTCAGGTGTCAGATTAAATGCATAAAGAGTGTACCCTCTCAGGAAATCGTTTCGATCAATGGCCATAGCACTGTTCTTTAAATGTCTCCCTGTTGATAACACCAGTTGATAGAATTCACGAGTTACGCAACCATTAGGGAAGTCCGGTTGTAATGGTTTGGTGGGGAACTGGACACCGTCAACATATATTGCCAGATATTCTAGATTATAATTCTTAAAATTGAATGGGTTCTTGCCATAGTCGCCCGTAAAAGAGTCATTATCAACCATCGCTACCACCACAGACTATGTTATTGTTTGACTAAAACCCCTTGCTTGACTAAATAAAAATGATTGTAATGATACATGAACTCTGATAATTTATTTGACCAACATTTTATTGACTTGCACAATCTTACACAATTGTCTGAACATGTTGAACACAACTAAACACATTATGAACACACACACACACACGGTTGCAACTTTTTCACAAATCGTGTTACCATTGTGTCATTTTTAAACAGATTAGAAGAATATTTAGATATCAACATATCATAGGTGATGCCTCTACACATGTGATTTAAGAAGTAGATACAGTGTTCACCACATGTGACCGATGTGACATCCTGAACTTGTTTGTCTGATAAATGTATCTCATCACATGACATGTTTAAAAAGTCATAAATCGATTTAGGAAATATTGAATGATTTGGAGCATTTCCAAAACTGTCAAAAAAACACCCAACTCTCTCCAATATATAAACTGCCAGCCAATGCTCTCCAGGCTGGTCAGAGGGGTGTGTGTTAATTATCATAGCACTAGGTCTTATTTGTAGAGGTTGCTGGGGCAGTTTATCACAAGCCAAAACACCTGGCTGTCAGTTCCACAGTATTCATGATGCTTAATAGTAATCAACTAAAACCTGTCTGCGATGGGACACTTCAATCATACTATCATATACCGCATAAATTATTAGATTGATGGTATTAGGCAGCGGGTTCCTGAAACGTGTCTCCAGGCGTATGTTACCACTCTTGATCAATGATAGATGCTGACTATTATCCTCGTCAGGTGTCAGATTAAATGCATAAAGAGTGTACCCTCTCAGGAAATCGTTTCGATCAATGGCCATAGCACTGTTCTTTAAATGTCTCCCTGTTGATAACACCAGTTGATAGAATTCACGAGTTACGCAACCATTAGGGAAGTCCGGTTGTAATGGTTTGGTGGGGAACTGGACACCGTCAACATATATTGCCAGATATTCTAGATTATAATTCTTAAAATTGAATGGGTTCTTGCCATAGTCGCCCGTAAAAGAGTCATTATCAACCATCGCTACCACCACAGACTATGTTATTGTTTGACTAAAACCCCTTGCTTGACTAAATAAAAATGATTGTAATGATACATGAACTCTGATAATTTATTTGACCAACATTTTATTGACTTGCACAATCTTACACAATTGTCTGAACATGTTGAACACAACTAAACACATTATGAACACACACACACACGGTTGCAACTTTTTCACAAATCGTGTTACCATTGTGTCATTTTTAAACAGATTAGAAGAATATTTAGATATCAACATATCATAGGTGATGCCTCTACACATGTGATTTAAGAAGTAGATACAGTGTTCACCACATGTGACCGATGTGACATCCTGAACGTGTTTGTCTGATAAATGTATCTCATCACATGACATGTTTAAAAAGTCATAAATCGATTTAGGAAATATTGAATGATTTGGAGCATTTCCAAAACTGTCAAAAAAACACCCAACTCTCTCCAATATATAAACTGCCAGCCAATGCTCTCCAGGCTGGTCAGAGGGGTGTGTGTTAATTATCATAGCACTAGGTCTTATTTGTAGAGGTTGCTGGGGCAGTTTATCACAAGCCAAAACACCTGGCTGTCAGTTCCACAGTATTCATGATGCTTAATAGTAATCAACTAAAACCTGTCTGCGATGGGACACTTCAATCATACTATCATATACCGCATAAATTATTAGATTGATGGTATTAGGCAGCGGGTTCCTGAAACGTGTCTCCAGGCGTATGTTACCACTCTTGATCAATGATAGATGCTGACTATTATCCTCGTCAGGTGTCAGATTAAATGCATAAAGAGTGTACCCTCTCAGGAAATCGTTTCGATCAATGGCCATAGCACTGTTCTTTAAATGTCTCCCTGTTGATAACACCAGTTGATAGAATTCACGAGTTACGCAACCATTAGGGAAGTCCGGTTGTAATGGTTTGGTGGGGAACTGGACACCGTCAACATATATTGCCAGATATTCTAGATTATAATTCTTAAAATTGAATGGGTTCTTGCCATAGTCGCCCGTAAAAGAGTCATTATCAACCATCGCTACCACCACAGACTATGTTATTGTTTGACTAAAACCCCTTGCTTGACTAAATAAAAATGATTGTAATGATACATGAACTCTGATAATTTATTTGACCAACATTTTATTGACTTGCACAATCTTACACAATTGTCTGAACATGTTGAACACAACTAAACACATTATGAACACACACACACACACGGTTGCAACTTTTTCACAAAACGTGTTACCATTGTGTCATTTTTAAACAGATTAGAAGAATATTTAGATATCAACATATCATAGGTGATGCCTCTACACATGTGATTTAAGAAGTAGATACAGTGTTCACCACATGTGACCGATGTGACATCCTGAACTTGTTTGTCTGATAAATGTATCTCATCACATGACATGTTTAAAAAGTCATAAATCGATTTAGGAAATATTGAATGATTTGGAGCATTTCCAAAACTGTCAAAAAAACACCCAACTCTCTCCAATATATAAACTGCCAGCCAATGCTCTCCAGGCTGGTCAGAGGGGTGTGTGTTAATTATCATAGCACTAGGTCTTATTTGTAGAGGTTGCTGGGGCAGTTTATCACAAGCCAAAACACCTGGCTGTCAGTTCCACAGTATTCATGATGCTTAATAGTAATCAACTAAAACCTGTCTGCGATGGGACACTTCAATCATACTATCATATACCGCATAAATTATTAGATTGATGGTATTAGGCAGCGGGTTCCTGAAACGTGTCTCCAGGCGTATGTTACCACTCTTGATCAATGATAGATGCTGACTATTATCCTCGTCAGGTGTCAGATTAAATGCATAAAGAGTGTACCCTCTCAGGAAATCGTTTCGATCAATGGCCATAGCACTGTTCTTTAAATGTCTCCCTGTTGATAACACCAGTTGATAGAATTCACGAGTTACGCAACCATTAGGGAAGTCCGGTTGTAATGGTTTGGTGGCGAACTGGACACCGTCAACATATATTGCCAGATATTCTAGATTATAATTCTTAAAATTGAATGGGTTCTTGCCATAGTCGCCCGTAAAAGAGTCATTATCAACCATCGCTACCACCACAGACTATGTTATTGTTTGACTAAAACCCCTTGCTTGACTAAATAAAAATGATTGTAATGATACATGAACTCTGATAATTTATTTGACCAACATTTTATTGACTTGCACAATCTTACACAATTGTCTGAACATGTTGAACACAACTAAACACATTATGAACACACACACACACGGTTGCAACTTCTTCACAAAACGTGTTACCATTGTGTCATTTTTAAACAGATTAGAAGAATATTTAGATATCAACATATCATAGGTGATGCCTCTACACATGTGATTTAAGAAGTAGATACAGTGTTCACCACATGTGACCGATGTGACATCCTGAACTTGTTTGTCTGATAAATGTATCTCATCACATGACATGTTTAAAAAGTCATAAATCGATTTAGGAAATATTGAATGATTTGGAGCATTTCCAAAACTGTCAAAAAAACACCCAACTCTCTCCAATATATAAACTGCCAGCCAATGCTCTCCAGGCTGGTCAGAGGGGTGTGTGTTAATTATCATAGCACTAGGTCTTATTTGTAGAGGTTGCTGGGGCAGTTTATCACAAGCCAAAACACCTGGCTGTCAGTTCCACAGTATTCATGATGCTTAATAGTAATCAACTAAAACCTGTCTGCGATGGGACACTTCAATCATACTATCATATACCGCATAAATTATTAGATTGATGGTATTAGGCAGCGGGTTCCTGAAACGTGTCTCCAGGCATATGTTACCACTCTTGATCAATGATAGATGCTGACTATTATCCTCGTCAGGTGTCAGATTAAATGCATAAAGAGTGTACCCTCTCAGGAAATCGTTTCGATCAATGGCCATAGCACTGTTCTTTAAATGTCTCCCTGTTGATAACACCAGTTGATAGAATTCACGAGTTACGCAACCATTAGGGAAGTCCGGTTGTAATGGTTTGGTGGGGAACTGGACACCGTCAACATATTGCCAGATATTCTAGATTATAATTCTTAAAATTGAATGGGTTCTTGCCATAGTCGCCCGTAAAAGAGTCATTATCAACCATCGCTACCACCACAGACTATGTTATTGTTTGACTAAAACCCCTTGCTTGACTAAATAAAAATGATTGTAATGATACATGAACTCTGATAATTTATTTGACCAACATTTTATTGACTTGCACAATCTTACACAATTGTCTGAACATGTTGAACACAACTAAACACATTATGAACACACACACACACGGTTGCAACTTTTTCACAAAACGTGTTACCATTGTGTCATTTTTAAACAGATTAGAAGAATATTTAGATATCAACATATCATAGGTGATGCCTCTACACATGTGATTTAAGAAGTAGATACAGTGTTCACCACATGTGACCGATGTGACATCCTGAACTTGTTTGTCTGATAAATGTATCTCATCACATGACATGTTTAAAAAGTCATAAATCGATTTAGGAAATATTGAATGATTTGGAGCATTTCCAAAACTGTCAAAAAAACACCCAACTCTCTCCAATATATAAACTGCCAGCCAATGCTCTCCAGGCTGGTCAGAGGGGTGTGTGTTAATTATCATAGCACTAGGTCTTATTTGTAGAGGTTGCTGGGGCAGTTTATCACAAGCCAAAACACCTGGCTGTCAGTTCCACAGTATTCATGATGCTTAATAGTAATCAACTAAAACCTGTCTGCGATGGGACACTTCAATCATACTATCATATACCGCATAAATTATTAGATTGATGGTATTAGGCAGCGGGTTCCTGAAACGTGTCTCCAGGCGTATGTTACCACTCTTGATCAATGATAGATGCTGACTATTATCCTCGTCAGGTGTCAGATTAAATGCATAAAGAGTGTACCCTCTCAGGAAATCGTTTCGGTCAATGGCCATAGCACTGTTCTTTAAATGTCTCCCTGTTGATAACACCAGTTGATAGAATTCACGAGTTACGCAACCATTAGGGAAGTCCGGTTGTAATGGTTTGGTGGGGAACTGGACACCGTCAACATATATTGCCAGATATTCTAGATTATAATTCTTAAAATTGAATGGGTTCTTGCCATAGTCGCCCGTAAAAGAGTCATTATCAACCATCGCTACCACCACAGACTATGTTATTGTTTGACTAAAACCCCTTGCTTGACTAAATAAAAATGATTGTAATGATACATGAACTCTGATAATTTATTTGACCAACATTTTATTGACTTGCACAATCTTACACAATTGTCTGAACATGTTGAACACAACTAAACACATTATGAACACACACACACGGTTGCAACTTGTTCACAAAACGTGTTACCATTGTGTCATTTTTAAACAGATTAGAAGAATATTTAGATATCAACATATCATAGGTGATGCCTCTACACATGTGATTTAAGAAGTAGATACAGTGTTCACCACATGTGACCGATGTGACATCCTGAACTTGTTTGTCTGATAAATGTATCTCATCACATGACATGTTTAAAAAGTCATAAATCGATTTAGGAAATATTGAATGATTTGGAGCATTTCCAAAACTGTCAAAAAAACACCCAACTCTCTCCAATATATAAACTGCCAGCCAATGCTCTCCAGGCTGGTCAGAGGGGTGTGTGTTAATTATCATAGCACTAGGTCTTATTTGTAGAGGTTGCTGGGGCAGTTTATCACAAGCCAAAACACCTGGCTGTCAGTTCCACAGTATTCATGATGCTTAATAGTAATCAACTAAAACCTGTCTGCGATGGGACACTTCAATCATACTATCATATACCGCATAAATTATTAGATTGATGGTATTAGGCAGCGGGTTCCTGAAACGTGTCTCCAGGCGTATGTTACCACTCTTGATCAATGATAGATGCTGACTATTATCCTCGTCAGGTGTCAGATTAAATGCATAAAGAGTGTACCCTCTCAGGAAATCGTTTCGATCAATGGCCATAGCACTGTTCTTTAAATGTCTCCCTGTTGATAACACCAGTTGATAGAATTCACGAGTTACGCAACCATTAGGGAAGTCCGGTTGTAATGGTTTGGTGGGGAACTGGACACCGTCAACATATATTGCCAGATATTCTAGATTATAATTCTTAAAATTGAATGGGTTCTTGCCATAGTCGCCCGTAAAAGAGTCATTATCAACCATCGCTACCACCACAGACTATGTTATTGTTTGACTAAAACCCCTTGCTTGACTAAATAAAAATGATTGTAATGATACATGAACTCTGATAATTTATTTGACCAACATTTTATTGACTTGCACAATCTTACACAATTGTCTGAACATGTTGAACACAACTAAACACATTATGAACACACACACACACGGTTGCAACTT
The DNA here is from genome assembly GCF_963989245.1 of Nansenia antarctica. Taxonomy (NCBI): domain Eukaryota; kingdom Metazoa; phylum Chordata; class Actinopteri; order Argentiniformes; family Microstomatidae; genus Nansenia; species Nansenia antarctica. The sequence continues at coordinate 54,522,352 of NC_137688.1, read as the reverse complement.
TTTCACAAAACGTGTTACCATTGTGTCATTTTTAAACAGATTAGAAGAATATTTAGATATCAACATATCATAGGTGATGCCTCTACACATGTGATTTAAGAAGTAGATACAGTGTTCACCACATGTGACCGATGTGACATCCTGAACTTGTTTGTCTGATAAATGTATCTCATCACATGACATGTTTAAAAAGTCATAAATCGATTTAGGAAATATTGAATGATTTGGAGCATTTCCAAAACTGTCAAAAAAACACCCAACTCTCTCCAATATATAAACTGCCAGCCAATGCTCTCCAGGCTGGTCAGAGGGGTGTGTGTTAATTATCATAGCACTAGGTCTTATTTGTAGAGGTTGCTGCGGCAGTTTATCACAAGCCAAAACACCTGGCTGTCAGTTCCACAGTATTCATGATGCTTAATAGTAATCAACTAAAACCTGTCTGCGATGGGACACTTCAATCATACTATCATATACCGCATAAATTATTAGATTGATGGTATTAGGCAGCGGGTTCCTGAAACGTGTCTCCAGGCGTATGTTACCACTCTTGATCAATGATAGATGCTGACTATTATCCTCGTCAGGTGTCAGATTAAATGCATAAAGAGTGTACCCTCTCAGGAAATCGTTTCGATCAATGGCCATAGCACTGTTCTTTAAATGTCTCCCTGTTGATAACACCAGTTGATAGAATTCACGAGTTACGCAACCATTAGGGAAGTCCGGTTGTAATGGTTTGGTGGCGAACTGGACACCGTCAACATATATTGCCAGATATTCTAGATTATAATTCTTAAAATTGAATGGGTTCTTGCCATAGTCGCCCGTAAAAGAGTCATTATCAACCATCGCTACCACCACAGACTATGTTATTGTTTGACTAAAACCCCTTGCTTGACTAAATAAAAATGATTGTAATGATACATGAACTCTGATAATTTATTTGACCAACATTTTATTGACTTGCACAATCTTACACAAATGTCTGAACATGTTGAACACAACTAAACACATTATGAACACACACACACGGTTGCAACTTTTTCACAAAACGTGTTACCATTGTGTCATTTTTAAACAGATTAGAAGAATATTTAGATATCAACATATCATAGGTGATGCCTCTACACATGTGATTTAAGAAGTAGATACAGTGTTCACCACATGTGACCGATGTGACATCCTGAACTTGTTTGTCTGATAAATGTATCTCATCACATGACATGTTTAAAAAGTCATAAATCGATTTAGGAAATATTGAATGATTTGGAGCATTTCCAAAACTGTCAAAAAAACACCCAACTCTCTCCAATATATAAACTGCCAGCCAATGCTCTCCAGGCTGGTCAGAGGGGTGTGTGTTAATTATCATAGCACTAGGTCTTATTTGTAGAGGTTGCTGGGGCAGTTTATCACAAGCCAAAACACCTGGCTGTCAGTTCCACAGTATTCATGATGCTTAATAGTAATCAACTAAAACCTGTCTGCGATGGGACACTTCAATCATACTATCATATACCGCATAAATTATTAGATTGATGGTATTAGGCAGCGGGTTCCTGAAACGTGTCTCCAGGCGTATGTTACCACTCTTGATCAATGATAGATGCTGACTATTATCCTCGTCAGGTGTCAGATTAAATGCATAAAGAGTGTACCCTCTCAGGAAATCGTTTCGATCAATGGCCATAGCACTGTTCTTTAAATGTCTCCCTGTTGATAACACCAGTTGATAGAATTCACGAGTTACGCAACCATTAGGGAAGTCCGGTTGTAATGGTTTGGTGGGGAACTGGACACCGTCAACATATATTGCCAGATATTCTAGATTATAATTCTTAAAATTGAATGGGTTCTTGCCATAGTCGCCCGTAAAAGAGTCATTATCAACCATCGCTACCACCACAGACTATGTTATTGTTTGACTAAAACCCCTTGCTTGACTAAATAAAAATGATTGTAATGATACATGAACTCTGATAATTTATTTGACCAACATTTTATTGACTTGCACAATCTTACACAATTGTCTGAACATGTTGAACACAACTAAACACATTATGAACACACACACACACGGTTGCAACTTTTTCACAAAACGTGTTACCATTGTGTCATTTTTAAACAGATTAGAAGAATATTTAGATATCAACATATCATAGGTGATGCCTCTACACATGTGATTTAAGAAGTGGATACAGTGTTCACCACATGTGACCGATGTGACATCCTGAACTTGTTTGTCTGATAAATGTATCTCATCACATGACATGTTTAAAAAGTCATAAATCGATTTAGGAAATATTGAATGATTTGGAGCATTTCCAAAACTGTCAAAAAAACACCCAACTCACTCCAATATATAAACTGCCAGCCAATGCTCTCCAGGCTGGTCAGAGGGGTGTGTGTTAATTATCATAGCACTAGGTCTTATTTGTAGAGGTTGCTGGGGCAGTTTATCACAAGCCAAAACACCTGGCTGTCAGTTCCACAGTATTCATGATGCTTAATAGTAATCAACTAAAACCTGTCTGCGATGGGACACTTCAATCATACTATCATATACCGCATAAATTATTAGATTGATGGTATTAGGCAGCGGGTTCCTGAAACGTGTCTCCAGGCGTATGTTACCACTCTTGATCAATGATAGATGCTGACTATTATCCTCGTCAGGTGTCAGATTAAATGCATAAAGAGTGTACCCTCTCAGGAAATCGTTTCGATCAATGGCCATAGCACTGTTCTTTAAATGTCTCCCTGTTGATAACACCAGTTGATAGAATTCACGAGTTACGCAACCATTAGGGAAGTCCGGTTGTAATGGTTTGGTGGGGAACTGGACACCGTCAACATATATTGCCAGATATTCTAGATTATAATTCTTAAAATTGAATGGGTTCTTGCCATAGTCGCCCGTAAAAGAGTCATTATCAACCATCGCTACCACCACAGACTATGTTATTGTTTGACTAAAACCCCTTGCTTGACTAAATAAAAATGATTGTAATGATACATGAACTCTGATAATTTATTTGACCAACATTTTATTGACTTGCACAATCTTACACAATTGTCTGAACATGTTGAACACAACTAAACACATTATGAACACACACACACGGTTGCAACTTTTTCACAAAACGTGTTACCATTGTGTCATTTTTAAACAGATTAGAAGAATATTTAGATATCAACATATCATAGGTGATGCCTCTACACATGTGATTTAAGAAGTAGATACAGTGTTCACCACATGTGACCGATGTGACATCCTGAACTTGTTTGTCTGATAAATGTATCTCATCACATGACATGTTTAAAAAGTCATAAATCGATTTAGGAAATATTGAATGATTTGGAGCATTTCCAAAACTGTCAAAAAAACACCCAACTCTCTCCAATATATAAACTGCCAGCCAATGCTCTCCAGGCTGGTCAGAGGGGTGTGTGTTAATTATCATAGCACTAGGTCTTATTTGTAGAGGTTGCTGGGGCAGTTGATCACAAGCCAAAACACCTGGCTGTCAGTTCCACAGTATTCATGATGCTTAATAGTAATCAACTAAAACCTGTCTGCGATGGGACACTTCAATCATACTATCATATACCGCATAAATTATTAGATTGATGGTATTAGGCAGCGGGTTCCTGAAACGTGTCTCCAGGCGTATGTTACCACTCTTGATCAATGATAGATGCTGACTATTATCCTCGTCAGGTGTCAGATTAAATGCATAAAGAGTGTACCCTCTCAGGAAATCGTTTCGATCAATGGCCATAGCACTGTTCTTTAAATGTCTCCCTGTTGATAACACCAGTTGATAGAATTCACGAGTTACGCAACCATTAGGGAAGTCCGGTTGTAATGGTTTGGTGGGGAACTGGACACCGTCAACATATATTGCCAGATATTCTAGATTATAATTCTTAAAATTGAATGGGTTCTTGCCATAGTCGCCCGTAAAAGAGTCATTATCAACCATCGCTACCACCACAGACTATGTTATTGTTTGACTAAAACCCCTTGCTTGACTAAATAAAAATGATTGTAATGATACATGAACTCTGATAATTTATTTGACCAACATTTTATTGACTTGCACAATCTTACACAATTGTCTGAACATGTTGAACACAACTAAACACATTATGAACACACACACACACGGTTGCAACTTTTTCACAAAACGTGTTACCATTGTGTCATTTTTAAACAGATTAGAAGAATATTTAGATATCAACATATCATAGGTGATGCCTCTACACATGTGATTTAAGAAGTAGATACAGTGTTCACCACATGTGACCGATGTGACATCCTGAACTTGTTTGTCTGATAAATGTATCTCATCACATGACATGTTTAAAAAGTCATAAATCGATTTAGGAAATATTGAATGATTTGGAGCATTTCCAAAACTGTCAAAAAAACACCCAACTCTCTCCAATATATAAACTGCCAGCCAATGCTCTCCAGGCTGGTCAGAGGGGTGTGTGTTAATTATCATAGCACTAGGTCTTATTTGTAGAGGTTGCTGGGGCAGTTTATCACAAGCCAAAACACCTGGCTGTCAGTTCCACAGTATTCATGATGCTTAATAGTAATCAACTAAAACCTGTCTGCGATGGGACACTTCAATCATACTATCATATACCGCATAAATTATTAGATTGATGGTATTAGGCAGCGGGTTCCTGAAACGTGTCTCCAGGCGTATGTTACCACTCTTGATCAATGATAGATGCTGACTATTATCCTCGTCAGGTGTCAGATTAAATGCATAAAGAGTGTACCCTCTCAGGAAATCGTTTCGGTCAATGGCCATAGCACTGTTCTTTAAATGTCTCCCTGTTGATAACACCAGTTGATAGAATTCACGAGTTACGCAACCATTAGGGAAGTCCGGTTGTAATGGTTTGGTGGGGAACTGGACACCGTCAACATATATTGCCAGATATTCTAGATTATAATTCTTAAAATTGAATGGGTTCTTGCCATAGTCGCCCGTAAAAGAGTCATTATCAACCATCGCTACCACCACAGACTATGTTATTGTTTGACTAAAACCCCTTGCTTGACTAAATAAAAATGATTGTAATGATACATGAACTCTGATAATTTATTTGACCAACATTTTATTGACTTGCACAATCTTACACAATTGTCTGAACATGTTGAACACAACTAAACACATTATGAACACACACACACGGTTGCAACTTGTTCACAAAACGTGTTACCATTGTGTCATTTTTAAACAGATTAGAAGAATATTTAGATATCAACATATCATAGGTGATGCCTCTACACATGTGATTTAAGAAGTAGATACAGTGTTCACCACATGTGACCGATGTGACATCCTGAACTTGTTTGTCTGATAAATGTATCTCATCACATGACATGTTTAAAAAGTCATAAATCGATTTAGGAAATATTGAATGATTTGGAGCATTTCCAAAACTGTCAAAAAAACACCCAACTCTCTCCAATATATAAACTGCCAGCCAATGCTCTCCAGGCTGGTCAGAGGGGTGTGTGTTAATTATCATAGCACTAGGTCTTATTTGTAGAGGTTGCTGGGGCAGTTTATCACAAGCCAAAACACCTGGCTGTCAGTTCCACAGTATTCATGATGCTTAATAGTAATCAACTAAAACCTGTCTGCGATGGGACACTTCAATCATACTATCATATACCGCATAAATTATTAGATTGATGGTATTAGGCAGCGGGTTCCTGAAACGTGTCTCCAGGCGTATGTTACCACTCTTGATCAATGATAGATGCTGACTATTATCCTCGTCAGGTGTCAGATTAAATGCATAAAGAGTGTACCCTCTCAGGAAATCGTTTCGATCAATGGCCATAGCACTGTTCTTTAAATGTCTCCCTGTTGATAACACCAGTTGATAGAATTCACGAGTTACGCAACCATTAGGGAAGTCCGGTTGTAATGGTTTGGTGGGGAACTGGACACCGTCAACATATATTGCCAGATATTCTAGATTATAATTCTTAAAATTGAATGGGTTCTTGCCATAGTCGCCCGTAAAAGAGTCATTATCAACCATCGCTACCACCACAGACTATGTTATTGTTTGACTAAAACCCCTTGCTTGACTAAATAAAAATGATTGTAATGATACATGAACTCTGATAATTTATTTGACCAACATTTTATTGACTTGCACAATCTTACACAATTGTCTGAACATGTTGAACACAACTAAACACATTATGAACACACACACACACGGTTGCAACTTTTTCACAAAACGTGTTACCATTGTGTCATTTTTAAACAGATTAGAAGAATATTTAGATATCAACATATCATAGGTGATGCCTCTACACATGTGATTTAAGAAGTAGATACAGTGTTCACCACATGTGACCGATGTGACATCCTGAACTTGTTTGTCTGATAAATGTATCTCATCACATGACATGTTTAAAAAGTCATAAATCGATTTAGGAAATATTGAATGATTTGGAGCATTTCCAAAACTGTCAAAAAAACACCCAACTCTCTCCAATATATAAACTGCCAGCCAATGCTCTCCAGGCTGGTCAGAGGGGTGTGTGTTAATTATCATAGCACTAGGTCTTATTTGTAGAGGTTGCTGCGGCAGTTTATCACAAGCCAAAACACCTGGCTGTCAGTTCCACAGTATTCATGATGCTTAATAGTAATCAACTAAAACCTGTCTGCGATGGGACACTTCAATCATACTATCATATACCGCATAAATTATTAGATTGATGGTATTAGGCAGCGGGTTCCTGAAACGTGTCTCCAGGCGTATGTTACCACTCTTGATCAATGATAGATGCTGACTATTATCCTCGTCAGGTGTCAGATTAAATGCATAAAGAGTGTACCCTCTCAGGAAATCGTTTCGATCAATGGCCATAGCACTGTTCTTTAAATGTCTCCCTGTTGATAACACCAGTTGATAGAATTCACGAGTTACGCAACCATTAGGGAAGTCCGGTTGTAATGGTTTGGTGGCGAACTGGACACCGTCAACATATATTGCCAGATATTCTAGATTATAATTCTTAAAATTGAATGGGTTCTTGCCATAGTCGCCCGTAAAAGAGTCATTATCAACCATCGCTACCACCACAGACTATGTTATTGTTTGACTAAAACCCCTTGCTTGACTAAATAAAAATGATTGTAATGATACATGAACTCTGATAATTTATTTGACCAACATTTTATTGACTTGCACAATCTTACACAAATGTCTGAACATGTTGAACACAACTAAACACATTATGAACACACACACACGGTTGCAACTTTTTCACAAAACGTGTTACCATTGTGTCATTTTTAAACAGATTAGAAGAATATTTAGATATCAACATATCATAGGTGATGCCTCTACACATGTGATTTAAGAAGTAGATACAGTGTTCACCACATGTGACCGATGTGACATCCTGAACTTGTTTGTCTGATAAATGTATCTCATCACATGACATGTTTAAAAAGTCATAAATCGATTTAGGAAATATTGAATGATTTGGAGCATTTCCAAAACTGTCAAAAAAACACCCAACTCTCTCCAATATATAAACTGCCAGCCAATGCTCTCCAGGCTGGTCAGAGGGGTGTGTGTTAATTATCATAGCACTAGGTCTTATTTGTAGAGGTTGCTGGGGCAGTTTATCACAAGCCAAAACACCTGGCTGTCAGTTCCACAGTATTCATGATGCTTAATAGTAATCAACTAAAACCTGTCTGCGATGGGACACTTCAATCATACTATCATATACCGCATAAATTATTAGATTGATGGTATTAGGCAGCGGGTTCCTGAAACGTGTCTCCAGGCGTATGTTACCACTCTTGATCAATGATAGATGCTGACTATTATCCTCGTCAGGTGTCAGATTAAATGCATAAAGAGTGTACCCTCTCAGGAAATCGTTTCGATCAATGGCCATAGCACTGTTCTTTAAATGTCTCCCTGTTGATAACACCAGTTGATAGAATTCACGAGTTACGCAACCATTAGGGAAGTCCGGTTGTAATGGTTTGGTGGGGAACTGGACACCGTCAACATATATTGCCAGATATTCTAGATTATAATTCTTAAAATTGAATGGGTTCTTGCCATAGTCGCCCGTAAAAGAGTCATTATCAACCATCGCTACCACCACAGACTATGTTATTGTTTGACTAAAACCCCTTGCTTGACTAAATAAAAATGATTGTAATGATACATGAACTCTGATAATTTATTTGACCAACATTTTATTGACTTGCACAATCTTACACAATTGTCTGAACATGTTGAACACAACTAAACACATTATGAACACACACACACACGGTTGCAACTTTTTCACAAAACGTGTTACCATTGTGTCATTTTTAAACAGATTAGAAGAATATTTAGATATCAACATATCATAGGTGATGCCTCTACACATGTGATTTAAGAAGTGGATACAGTGTTCACCACATGTGACCGATGTGACATCCTGAACTTGTTTGTCTGATAAATGTATCTCATCACATGACATGTTTAAAAAGTCATAAATCGATTTAGGAAATATTGAATGATTTGGAGCATTTCCAAAACTGTCAAAAAAACACCCAACTCACTCCAATATATAAACTGCCAGCCAATGCTCTCCAGGCTGGTCAGAGGGGTGTGTGTTAATTATCATAGCACTAGGTCTTATTTGTAGAGGTTGCTGGGGCAGTTTATCACAAGCCAAAACACCTGGCTGTCAGTTCCACAGTATTCATGATGCTTAATAGTAATCAACTAAAACCTGTCTGCGATGGGACACTTCAATCATACTATCATATACCGCATAAATTATTAGATTGATGGTATTAGGCAGCGGGTTCCTGAAACGTGTCTCCAGGCGTATGTTACCACTCTTGATCAATGATAGATGCTGACTATTATCCTCGTCAGGTGTCAGATTAAATGCATAAAGAGTGTACCCTCTCAGGAAATCGTTTCGATCAATGGCCATAGCACTGTTCTTTAAATGTCTCCCTGTTGATAACACCAGTTGATAGAATTCACGAGTTACGCAACCATTAGGGAAGTCCGGTTGTAATGGTTTGGTGGGGAACTGGACACCGTCAACATATATTGCCAGATATTCTAGATTATAATTCTTAAAATTGAATGGGTTCTTGCCATAGTCGCCCGTAAAAGAGTCATTATCAACCATCGCTACCACCACAGACTATGTTATTGTTTGACTAAAACCCCTTGCTTGACTAAATAAAAATGATTGTAATGATACATGAACTCTGATAATTTATTTGACCAACATTTTATTGACTTGCACAATCTTACACAATTGTCTGAACATGTTGAACACAACTAAACACATTATGAACACACACACACGGTTGCAACTTTTTCACAAAACGTGTTACCATTGTGTCATTTTTAAACAGATTAGAAGAATATTTAGATATCAACATATCATAGGTGATGCCTCTACACATGTGATTTAAGAAGTAGATACAGTGTTCACCACATGTGACCGATGTGACATCCTGAACTTGTTTGTCTGATAAATGTATCTCATCACATGACATGTTTAAAAAGTCATAAATCGATTTAGGAAATATTGAATGATTTGGAGCATTTCCAAAACTGTCAAAAAAACACCCAACTCTCTCCAATATATAAACTGCCAGCCAATGCTCTCCAGGCTGGTCAGAGGGGTGTGTGTTAATTATCATAGCACTAGGTCTTATTTGTAGAGGTTGCTGGGGCAGTTGATCACAAGCCAAAACACCTGGCTGTCAGTTCCACAGTATTCATGATGCTTAATAGTAATCAACTAAAACCTGTCTGCGATGGGACACTTCAATCATACTATCATATACCGCATAAATTATTAGATTGATGGTATTAGGCAGCGGGTTCCTGAAACGTGTCTCCAGGCGTATGTTACCACTCTTGATCAATGATAGATGCTGACTATTATCCTCGTCAGGTGTCAGATTAAATGCATAAAGAGTGTACCCTCTCAGGAAATCGTTTCGATCAATGGCCATAGCACTGTTCTTTAAATGTCTCCCTGTTGATAACACCAGTTGATAGAATTCACGAGTTACGCAACCATTAGGGAAGTCCGGTTGTAATGGTTTGGTGGGGAACTGGACACCGTCAACATATATTGCCAGATATTCTAGATTATAATTCTTAAAATTGAATGGGTTCTTGCCATAGTCGCCCGTAAAAGAGTCATTATCAACCATCGCTACCACCACAGACTATGTTATTGTTTGACTAAAACCCCTTGCTTGACTAAATAAAAATGATTGTAATGATACATGAACTCTGATAATTTATTTGACCAACATTTTATTGACTTGCACAATCTTACACAATTGTCTGAACATGTTGAACACAACTAAACACATTATGAACACACACACACACGGTTGCAACTTTTTCACAAAACGTGTTACCATTGTGTCATTTTTAAACAGATTAGAAGAATATTTAGATATCAACATATCATAGGTGATGCCTCTACACATGTGATTTAAGAAGTAGATACAGTGTTCACCACATGTGACCGATGTGACATCCTGAACTTGTTTGTCTGATAAATGTATCTCATCACATGACATGTTTAAAAAGTCATAAATCGATTTAGGAAATATTGAATGATTTGGAGCATTTCCAAAACTGTCAAAAAAAACACCCAACTCTCTCCAATATATAAACTGCCAGCCAATGCTCTCCAGGCTGGTCAGAGGGGTGTGTGTTAATTATCATAGCACTAGGTCTTATTTGTAGAGGTTGCTGGGGCAGTTTATCACAAGCCAAAACACCTGGCTGTCAGTTCCACAGTATTCATGATGCTTAATAGTAATCAACTAAAACCTGTCTGCGATGGGACACTTCAATCATACTATCATATACCGCATAAATTATTAGATTGATGGTATTAGGCAGCGGGTTCCTGAAACGTGTCTCCAGGCGTATGTTACCACTCTTGATCAATGATAGATGCTGACTATTATCCTCGTCAGGTGTCAGATTAAATGCATAAAGAGTGTACCCTCTCAGGAAATCGTTTCGATCAATGGCCATAGCACTGTTCTTTAAATGTCTCCCTGTTGATAACACCAGTTGATAGAATTCACGAGTTACGCAACCATTAGGGAAGTCCGGTTGTAATGGTTTGGTGGGGAACTGGACACCGTCAACATATATTGCCAGATATTCTAGATTATAATTCTTAAAATTGAATGGGTTCTTGCCATAGTCGCCCGTAAAAGAGTCATTATCAACCATCGCTACCACCACAGACTATGTTATTGTTTGACTAAAACCCCTTGCTTGACTAAATAAAAATGATTGTAATGATACATGAACTCTGATAATTTATTTGACCAACATTTTATTGACTTGCACAATCTTACACAATTGTCTGAACATGTTGAACACAACTAAACACATTATGAACACACACACACACACGGTTGCAACTTTTTCACAAAACGTGTTACCATTGTGTCATTTTTAAACAGATTAGAAGAATATTTAGATATCAACATATCATAGGTGATGCCTCTACACATGTGATTTAAGAAGTAGATACAGTGTTCACCACATGTGACCGATGTGACATCCTGAACTTGTTTGTCTGATAAATGTATCTCATCACATGACATGTTTAAAAAGTCATAAATCGATTTAGGAAATATTGAATGATTTGGAGCATTTCCAAAACTGTCAAAAAAACACCCAACTCTCTCCAATATATAAACTGCCAGCCAATGCTCTCCAGGCTGGTCAGAGGGGTGTGTGTTAATTATCATAGCACTAGGTCTTATTTGTAGAGGTTGCTGGGGCAGTTTATCACAAGCCAAAACACCTGGCTGTCAGTTCCACAGTATTCATGATGCTTAATAGTAATCAACTAAAACCTGTCTGCGATGGGACACTTCAATCATACTATCATATACCGCATAAATTATTAGATTGATGGTATTAGGCAGCGGGTTCCTGAAACGTGTCTCCAGGCGTATGTTACCACTCTTGATCAATGATAGATGCTGACTATTATCCTCGTCAGGTGTCAGATTAAATGCATAAAGAGTGTACCCTCTCAGGAAATCGTTTCGGTCAATGGCCATAGCAATGTTCTTTAAATGTCTCCCTGTTGATAACACCAGTTGATAGAATTCACGAGTTACGCAACCATTAGGGAAGTCCGGTTGTAATGGTTTGGTGGGGAACTGGACACCGTCAACATATATTGCCAGATATTCTAGATTATAATTCTTAAAATTGAATGGGTTCTTGCCATAGTCGCCCGTAAAAGAGTCATTATCAACCATCGCTACCACCACAGACTATGTTATTGTTTGACTAAAACCCCTTGCTTGACTAAATAAAAATGATTGTAATGATACATGAACTCTGATAATTTATTTGACCAACATTTTATTGACTTGCACAATCTTACACATTTGTCTGAACATGTTGAACACAACTAAACACATTATGAACACACACACACGGTTGCAACTTGTTCACAAAACGTGTTACCATTGTGTCATTTTTAAACAGATTAGAAGAATATTTAGATATCAACATATTTAAGAAGTAGATACAGTGTTCACCACATGTGACCGATGTGACATCCTGAACTTGTTTGTCTGATAAATGTATCTCATCACATGACATGTTTAAAAAGTCATAAATCGATTTAGGAAATATTGAATGATTTGGAGCATTTCCAAAACTGTCAAAAAAACACCCAACTCTCTCCAATATATAAACTGCCAGCCAATGCTCTCCAGGCTGGTCAGAGGGGTGTGTGTTAATTATCATAGCACTAGGTCTTATTTGTAGAGGTTGCTGGGGCAGTTTATCACAAGCCAAAACACCTGGCTGTCAGTTCCACAGTATTCATGATGCTTAATAGTAATCAACTAAAACCTGTCTGCGATGGGACACTTCAATCATACTATCATATACCGCATAAATTATTAGATTGATGGTATTAGGCAGCGGGTTCCTGAAACGTGTCTCCAGGCGTATGTTACCACTCTTGATCAATGATAGATGCTGACTATTATCCTCGTCAGGTGTCAGATTAAATGCATAAAGAGTGTACCCTCTCAGGAAATCGTTTCGATCAATGGCCATAGCACTGTTCTTTAAATGTCTCCCTGTTGATAACACCAGTTGATAGAATTCACGAGTTACGCAACCATTAGGGAAGTCCGGTTGTAATGGTTTGGTGGGGAACTGGACACCGTCAACATATATTGCCAGATATTCTAGATTATAATTCTTAAAATTGAATGGGTTCTTGCCATAGTCGCCCGTAAAAGAGTCATTATCAACCATCGCTACCACCACAGACTATGTTATTGTTTGACTAAAACCCCTTGCTTGACTAAATAAAAATGATTGTAATGATACATGAACTCTGATAATTTATTTGACCAACATTTTATTGACTTGCACAATCTTACACAATTGTCTGAACATGTTGAACACAACTAAACACATTATGAACACACACACACACGGTTGCAACTTTTTCACAAAACGTGTTACCATTGTGTCATTTTTAAACAGATTAGAAGAATATTTAGATATCAACATATCATAGGTGATGCCTCTACACATGTGATTTAAGAAGTAGATACAGTGTTCACCACATGTGACCGATGTGACATCCTGAACTTGTTTGTCTGATAAATGTATCTCATCACATGACATGTTTAAAAAGTCATAAATCGATTTAGGAAATATTGAATGATTTGGAGCATTTCCAAAACTGTCAAAAAAACACCCAACTCTCTCCAATATATAAACTGCCAGCCAATGCTCTCCAGGCTGGTCAGAGGGGTGTGTGTTAATTATCATAGCACTAGGTCTTATTTGTAGAGGTTGCTGGGGCAGTTTATCACAAGCCAAAACACCTGGCTGTCAGTTCCACAGTATTCATGATGCTTAATAGTAATCAACTAAAACCTGTCTGCGATGGGACACTTCAATCATACTATCATATACCGCATAAATTATTAGATTGATGGTATTAGGCAGCGGGTTCCTGAAACGTGTCTCCAGGCGTATGTTACCACTCTTGATCAATGATAGATGCTGACTATTATCCTCGTCAGGTGTCAGATTAAATGCATAAAGAGTGTACCCTCTCAGGAAATCGTTTCGATCAATGGCCATAGCACTGTTCTTTAAATGTCTCCCTGTTGATAACACCAGTTGATAGAATTCACGAGTTACGCAACCATTAGGGAAGTCCGGTTGTAATGGTTTGGTGGCGAACTGGACACCGTCAACATATATTGCCAGATATTCTAGATTATAATTCTTAAAATTGAATGGGTTCTTGCCATAGTCGCCCGTAAAAGAGTCATTATCAACCATCGCTACCACCACAGACTATGTTATTGTTTGACTAAAACCCCTTGCTTGACTAAATAAAAATGATTGTAATGATACATGAACTCTGATAATTTATTTGACCAACATTTTATTGACTTGCACAATCTTACACAATTGTCTGAACATGTTGAACACAACTAAACACATTATGAACACACACACACACGGTTGCAACTTTTTCACAAAACGTGTTACCATTGTGTCATTTTTAAACAGATTAGAAGAATATTTAGATATCAACATATCATAGGTGATGCCTCTACACATGTGATTTAAGAAGTAGATACAGTGTTCACCACATGTGACCGATGTGACATCCTGAACTTGTTTGTCTGATAAATGTATCTCATCACATGACATGTTTAAAAAGTCATAAATCGATTTAGGAAATATTGAATGATTTGGAGCATTTCCAAAACTGTCAAAAAAACACCCAACTCTCTCCAATATATAAACTGCCAGCCAATGCTCTCCAGGCTGGTCAGAGGGGTGTGTGTTAATTATCATAGCACTAGGTCTTATTTGTAGAGGTTGCTGGGGCAGTTTATCACAAGCCAAAACACCTGGCTGTCAGTTCCACAGTATTCATGATGCTTAATAGTAATCAACTAAAACCTGTCTGCGATGGGACACTTCAATCATACTATCATATACCGCATAAATTATTAGATTGATGGTATTAGGCAGCGGGTTCCTGAAACGTGTCTCCAGGCGTATGTTACCACTCTTGATCAATGATAGATGCTGACTATTATCCTCGTCAGGTGTCAGATTAAATGCATAAAGAGTGTACCCTCTCAGGAAATCGTTTCGATCAATGGCCATAGCACTGTTCTTTAAATGTCTCCCTGTTGATAACACCAGTTGATAGAATTCACGAGTTACGCAACCATTAGGGAAGTCCGGTTGTAATGGTTTGGTGGGGAACTGGACACCGTCAACATATATTGCCAGATATTCTAGATTATAATTCTTAAAATTGAATGGGTTCTTGCCATAGTCGCCCGTAAAAGAGTCATTATCAACCATCGCTACCACCACAGACTATGTTACTGTTTGACTAAAACCCCTTGCTTGACTAAATAAAAATGATTGTAATGATACATGAACTCTGATAATTTATTTGACCAACATTTTATTGACTTGCACAATCTTACACAATTGTCTGAACATGTTGAACACAACTAAACACATTATGAACACACACACACGGTTGCAACTTTTTCACAAAACGTGTTACCATTGTGTCATTTTTAAACAGATTAGAAGAATATTTAGATATCAACATATCATAGGTGATGCCTCTACACATGTGATTTAAGAAGTAGATACAGTGTTCACCACATGTGACCGATGTGACATCCTGAACTTGTTTGTCTGATAAATGTATCTCATCACATGACATGTTTAAAAAGTCATAAATCGATTTAGGAAATATTGAATGATTTGGAGCATTTCCAAAACTGTCAAAAAAACACCCAACTCTCTCCAATATATAAACTGCCAGCCAATGCTCTCCAGGCTGGTCAGAGGGGTGTGTGTTAATTATCATAGCACTAGGTCTTATTTGTAGAGGTTGCTGGGGCAGTTGATCACAAGCCAAAACACCTGGCTGTCAGTTCCACAGTATTCATGATGCTTAATAGTAATCAACTAAAACCTGTCTGCGATGGGACACTTCAATCATACTATCATATACCGCATAAATTATTAGATTGATGGTATTAGGCAGCGGGTTCCTGAAACGTGTCTCCAGGCGTATGTTACCACTCTTGATCAATGATAGATGCTGACTATTATCCTCGTCAGGTGTCAGATTAAATGCATAAAGAGTGTACCCTCTCAGGAAATCGTTTCGATCAATGGCCATAGCACTGTTCTTTAAATGTC
This sequence comes from Nansenia antarctica, assembly GCF_963989245.1. Taxonomy (NCBI): domain Eukaryota; kingdom Metazoa; phylum Chordata; class Actinopteri; order Argentiniformes; family Microstomatidae; genus Nansenia; species Nansenia antarctica. The sequence goes on along the minus strand of NC_137688.1, from coordinate 54,506,017 downwards.
TCCCTGTTGATAACACCAGTTGATAGAATTCACGAGTTACGCAACCATTAGGGAAGTCCGGTTGTAATGGTTTGGTGGGGAACTGGACACCGTCAACATATATTGCCAGATATTCTAGATTATAATTCTTAAAATTGAATGGGTTCTTGCCATAGTCGCCCGTAAAAGAGTCATTATCAACCATCGCTACCACCACAGACTATGTTATTGTTTGACTAAAACCCCTTGCTTGACTAAATAAAAATGATTGTAATGATACATGAACTCTGATAATTTATTTGACCAACATTTTATTGACTTGCACAATCTTACACAATTGTCTGAACATGTTGAACACAACTAAACACATTATGAACACACACACACACGGTTGCAACTTTTTCACAAAACGTGTTACCATTGTGTCATTTTTAAACAGATTAGAAGAATATTTAGATATCAACATATCATAGGTGATGCCTCTACACATGTGATTTAAGAAGTAGATACAGTGTTCACCACATGTGACCGATGTGACATCCTGAACTTGTTTGTCTGATAAATGTATCTCATCACATGACATGTTTAAAAAGTCATAAATCGATTTAGGAAATATTGAATGATTTGGAGCATTTCCAAAACTGTCAAAAAAACACCCAACTCTCTCCAATATATAAACTGCCAGCCAATGCTCTCCAGGCTGGTCAGAGGGGTGTGTGTTAATTATCATAGCACTAGGTCTTATTTGTAGAGGTTGCTGGGGCAGTTTATCACAAGCCAAAACACCTGGCTGTCAGTTCCACAGTATTCATGATGCTTAATAGTAATCAACTAAAACCTGTCTGCGATGGGACACTTCAATCATACTATCATATACCGCATAAATTATTAGATTGATGGTATTAGGCAGCGGGTTCCTGAAACGTGTCTCCAGGCGTATGTTACCACTCTTGATCAATGATAGATGCTGACTATTATCCTCGTCAGGTGTCAGATTAAATGCATAAAGAGTGTACCCTCTCAGGAAATCGTTTCGATCAATGGCCATAGCACTGTTCTTTAAATGTCTCCCTGTTGATAACACCAGTTGATAGAATTCACGAGTTACGCAACCATTAGGGAAGTCCGGTTGTAATGGTTTGGTGGGGAACTGGACACCGTCAACATATATTGCCAGATATTCTAGATTATAATTCTTAAAATTGAATGGGTTCTTGCCATAGTCGCCCGTAAAAGAGTCATTATCAACCATCGCTACCACCACAGACTATGTTATTGTTTGACTAAAACCCCTTGCTTGACTAAATAAAAATGATTGTAATGATACATGAACTCTGATAATTTATTTGACCAACATTTTATTGACTTGCACAATCTTACACAATTGTCTGAACATGTTGAACACAACTAAACACATTATGAACACACACACACACACGGTTGCAACTTTTTCACAAAACGTGTTACCATTGTGTCATTTTTAAACAGATTAGAAGAATATTTAGATATCAACATATCATAGGTGATGCCTCTACACATGTGATTTAAGAAGTAGATACAGTGTTCACCACATGTGACCGATGTGACATCCTGAACTTGTTTGTCTGATAAATGTATCTCATCACATGACATGTTTAAAAAGTCATAAATCGATTTAGGAAATATTGAATGATTTGGAGCATTTCCAAAACTGTCAAAAAAACACCCAACTCTCTCCAATATATAAACTGCCAGCCAATGCTCTCCATGCTGGTCAGAGGGGTGTGTGTTAATTATCATAGCACTAGGTCTTATTTGTAGAGGTTGCTGGGGCAGTTTATCACAAGCCAAAACACCTGGCTGTCAGTTCCACAGTATTCATGATGCTTAATAGTAATCAACTAAAACCTGTCTGCGATGGGACACTTCAATCATACTATCATATACCGCATAAATTATTAGATTGATGGTATTAGGCAGCGGGTTCCTGAAACGTGTCTCCAGGCGTATGTTACCACTCTTGATCAATGATAGATGCTGACTATTATCCTCATCAGGTGTCAGATTAAATGCATAAAGAGTGTACCCTCTCAGGAAATCGTTTCGATCAATGGCCATAGCACTGTTCTTTAAATGTCTCCCTGTTGATAACACCAGTTGATAGAATTCACGAGTTACGCAACCATTAGGGAAGTCCGGTTGTAATGGTTTGGTGGGGAACTGGACACCGTCAACATATATTGCCAGATATTCTAGATTATAATTCTTAAAATTGAATGGGTTCTTGCCATAGTCGCCCGTAAAAGAGTCATTATCAACCATCGCTACCACCACAGACTATGTTATTGTTTGACTAAAACCCCTTGCTTGACTAATTAAAAATGATTGTAATGATACATGAACTCTGATAATTTATTTGACCAACATTTTATTGACTTGCACAATCTTACACAATTGTCTGAACATGTTGAACACAACTAAACACATTATGAACACACACACACACACGGTTGCAACTTTTTCACAAAACGTGTTACCATTGTGTCATTTTTAAACAGATTAGAAGAATATTTAGATATCAACATATCATAGGTGATGCCTCTACACATGTGATTTAAGAAGTAGATACAGTGTTCACCACATGTGACCGATGTGACATCCTGAACTTGTTTGTCTGATAAATGTATCTCATCACATGACATGTTTAAAAAGTCATAAATCGATTTAGGAAATATTGAATGATTTGGAGCATTTCCAAAACTGTCAAAAAAACACCCAACTCTCTCCAATATATAAACTGCCAGCCAATGCTCTCCAGGCTGGTCAGAGGGGTGTGTGTTAATTATCATAGCACTAGGTCTTATTTGTAGAGGTTGCTGGGGCAGTTTATCACAAGCCAAAACACCTGGCTGTCAGTTCCACAGTATTCATGATGCTTAATAGTAATCAACTAAAACCTGTCTGCGATGGGACACTTCAATCATACTATCATATACCGCATAAATTATTAGATTGATGGTATTAGGCAGCGGGTTCCTGAAACGTGTCTCCAGGCGTATGTTACCACTCTTGATCAATGATAGATGCTGACTATTATCCTCGTCAGGTGTCAGATTAAATGCATAAAGAGTGTACCCTCTCAGGAAATCGTTTCGATCAATGGCCATAGCACTGTTCTTTAAATGTCTCCCTGTTGATAACACCAGTTGATAGAATTCACGAGTTACGCAACCATTAGGGAAGTCCGGTTGTAATGGTTTGGTGGGGAACTGGACACCGTCAACATATATTGCCAGATATTCTAGATTATAATTCTTAAAATTGAATGGGTTCTTGCCATAGTCGCCCGTAAAAGAGTCATTATCAACCATCGCTACCACCACAGACTATGTTATTGTTTGACTAAAACCCCTTGCTTGACTAAATAAAAATGATTGTAATGATACATGAACTCTGATAATTTATTTGACCAACATTTTATTGACTTGCACAATCTTACACAATTGTCTGAACATGTTGAACACAACTAAACACATTATGAACACACACACACACACGGTTGCAACTTTTTCACAAAACGTGTTACCATTGTGTCATTTTTAAACAGATTAGAAGAATATTTAGATATCAACATATCATAGGTGATGCCTCTACACATGTGATTTAAGAAGTAGATACAGTGTTCACCACATGTGACCGATGTGACATCCTGAACTTGTTTGTCTGATAAATGTATCTCATCACATGACATGTTTAAAAAGTCATAAATCGATTTAGGAAATATTGAATGATTTGGAGCATTTCCAAAACTGTCAAAAAAACACCCAACTCTCTCCAATATATAAACTGCCAGCCAATGCTCTCCAGGCTGGTCAGAGGGGTGTGTGTTAATTATCATAGCACTAGGTCTTATTTGTAGAGGTTGCTGGGGCAGTTTATCACAAGCCAAAACACCTGGCTGTCAGTTCCACAGTATTCATGATGCTTAATAGTAATCAACTAAAACCTGTCTGCGATGGGACACTTCAATCATACTATCATATACCGCATAAATTATTAGATTGATGGTATTAGGCAGCGGGTTCCTGAAACGTGTCTCCAGGCGTATGTTACCACTCTTGATCAATGATAGATGCTGACTATTATCCTCGTCAGGTGTCAGATTAAATGCATAAAGAGTGTACCCTCTCAGGAAATCGTTTCGATCAATGGCCATAGCACTGTTCTTTAAATGTCTCCCTGTTGATAACACCAGTTGATAGAATTCACGAGTTACGCAACCATTAGGGAAGTCCGGTTGTAATGGTTTGGTGGGGAACTGGACACCGTCAACATATATTGCCAGATATTCTAGATTATAATTCTTAAAATTGAATGGGTTCTTGCCATAGTCGCCCGTAAAAGAGTCATTATCAACCATCGCTACCACCACAGACTATGTTATTGTTTGACTAAAACCCCTTGCTTGACTAAATAAAAATGATTGTAATGATACATGAACTCTGATAATTTATTTGACCAACATTTTATTGACTTGCACAATCTTACACAATTGTCTGAACATGTTGAACACAACTAAACACATTATGAACACACACACACACGGTTGCAACTTTTTCACAAAACGTGTTACCATTGTGTCATTTTTAAACAGATTAGAAGAATATTTAGATATCAACATATCATAGGTGATGCCTCTACACATGTGATTTAAGAAGTAGATACAGTGTTCACCACATGTGACCGATGTGACATCCTGAACTTGTTTGTCTGATAAATGTATCTCATCACATGACATGTTTAAAAAGTCATAAATCGATTTAGGAAATATTGAATGATTTGGAGCATTTCCAAAACTGTCAAAAAAACACCCAACTCTCTCCAATATATAAACTGCCAGCCAATGCTCTCCAGGCTGGTCAGAGGGGTGTGTGTTAATTATCATAGCACTAGGTCTTATTTGTAGAGGTTGCTGGGGCAGTTTATCACAAGCCAAAACACCTGGCTGTCAGTTCCACAGTATTCATGATGCTTAATAGTAATCAACTAAAACCTGTCTGCGATGGGACACTTCAATCATACTATCATATACCGCATAAATTATTAGATTGATGGTATTAGGCAGCGGGTTCCTGAAACGTGTCTCCAGGCGTATGTTACCACTCTTGATCAATGATAGATGCTGACTATTATCCTCATCAGGTGTCAGATTAAATGCATAAAGAGTGTACCCTCTCAGGAAATCGTTTCGATCAATGGCCATAGCACTGTTCTTTAAATGTCTCCCTGTTGATAACACCAGTTGATAGAATTCACGAGTTACGCAACCATTAGGGAAGTCCGGTTGTAATGGTTTGGTGGGGAACTGGACACCGTCAACATATATTGCCAGATATTCTAGATTATAATTCTTAAAATTGAATGGGTTCTTGCCATAGTCGCCCGTAAAAGAGTCATTATCAACCATCGCTACCACCACAGACTATGTTATTGTTTGACTAAAACCCCTTGCTTGACTAAATAAAAATGATTGTAATGATACATGAACTCTGATAATTTATTTGACCAACATTTTATTGACTTGCACAATCTTACACAATTGTCTGAACATGTTGAACACAACTAAACACATTATGAACACACACACACACGGTTGCAACTTTTTCACAAAACGTGTTACCATTGTGTCATTTTTAAACAGATTAGAAGAATATTTAGATATCAACATATCATAGGTGATGCCTCTACACATGTGATTTAAGAAGTAGATACAGTGTTCACCACATGTGACCGATGTGACATCCTGAACTTGTTTGTCTGATAAATGTATCTCATCACATGACATGTTTAAAAAGTCATAAATCGATTTAGGAAATATTGAATGATTTGGAGCATTTCCAAAACTGTCAAAAAAACACCCAACTCTCTCCAATATATAAACTGCCAGCCAATGCTCTCCAGGCTGGTCAGAGGGGTGTGTGTTAATTATCATAGCACTAGGTCTTATTTGTAGAGGTTGCTGGGGCAGTTTATCACAAGCCAAAACACCTGGCTGTCAGTTCCACAGTATTCATGATGCTTAATAGTAATCAACTAAAACCTGTCTGCGATGGGACACTTCAATCATACTATCATATACCGCATAAATTATTAGATTGATGGTATTAGGCAGCGGGTTCCTGAAACGTGTCTCCAGGCGTATGTTACCACTCTTGATCAATGATAGATGCTGACTATTATCCTCATCAGGTGTCAGATTAAATGCATAAAGAGTGTACCCTCTCAGGAAATCGTTTCGATCAATGGCCATAGCACTGTTCTTTAAATGTCTCCCTGTTGATAACACCAGTTGATAGAATTCACGAGTTACGCAACCATTAGGGAAGTCCGGTTGTAATGGTTTGGTGGGGAACTGGACACCGTCAACATATATTGCCAGATATTCTAGATTATAATTCTTAAAATTGAATGGGTTCTTGCCATAGTCGCCCGTAAAAGAGTCATTATCAACCATCGCTACCACCACAGACTATGTTATTGTTTGACTAAAACCCCTTGCTTGACTAAATAAAAATGATTGTAATGATACATGAACTCTGATAATTTATTTGACCAACATTTTATTGACTTGCACAATCTTACACAATTGTCTGAACATGTTGAACACAACTAAACACATTATGAACACACACACACACGGTTGCAACTTTTTCACAAAACGTGTTACCATTGTGTCATTTTTAAACAGATTAGAAGAATATTTAGATATCAACATATCATAGGTGATGCCTCTACACATGTGATTTAAGAAGTAGATACAGTGTTCACCACATGTGACCGATGTGACATCCTGAACTTGTTTGTCTGATAAATGTATCTCATCACATGACATGTTTAAAAAGTCATAAATCGATTTAGGAAATATTGAATGATTTGGAGCATTTCCAAAACTGTCAAAAAAACACCCAACTCTCTCCAATATATAAACTGCCAGCCAATGCTCTCCAGGCTGGTCAGAGGGGTGTGTGTTAATTATCATAGCACTAGGTCTTATTTGTAGAGGTTGCTGGGGCAGTTTATCACAAGCCAAAACACCTGGCTGTCAGTTCCACAGTATTCATGATGCTTAATAGTAATCAACTAAAACCTGTCTGCGATGGGACACTTCAATCATACTATCATATACCGCATAAATTATTAGATTGATGGTATTAGGCAGCGGGTTCCTGAAACGTGTCTCCAGGCGTATGTTACCACTCTTGATCAATGATAGATGCTGACTATTATCCTCGTCAGGTGTCAGATTAAATGCATAAAGAGTGTACCCTCTCAGGAAATCGTTTCGATCAATGGCCATAGCACTGTTCTTTAAATGTCTCCCTGTTGATAACACCAGTTGATAGAATTCACGAGTTACGCAACCATTAGGGAAGTCCGGTTGTAATGGTTTGGTGGGGAACTGGACACCGTCAACATATATTGCCAGATATTCTAGATTATAATTCTTAAAATTGAATGGGTTCTTGCCATAGTCGCCCGTAAAAGAGTCATTATCAACCATCGCTACCACCACAGACTATGTTATTGTTTGACTAAAACCCCTTGCTTGACTAAATAAAAATGATTGTAATGATACATGAACTCTGATAATTTATTTGACCAACATTTTATTGACTTGCACAATCTTACACAATTGTCTGAACATGTTGAACACAACTAAACACATTATGAACACACACACACACACGGTTGCAACTTTTTCACAAAACGTGTTACCATTGTGTCATTTTTAAACAGATTAGAAGAATATTTAGATATCAACATATCATAGGTGATGCCTCTACACATGTGATTTAAGAAGTAGATACAGTGTTCACCACATGTGACCGATGTGACATCCTGAACTTGTTTGTCTGATAAATGTATCTCATCACATGACATGTTTAAAAAGTCATAAATCGATTTAGGAAATATTGAATGATTTGGAGCATTTCCAAAACTGTCAAAAAAACACCCAACTCTCTCCAATATATAAACTGCCAGCCAATGCTCTCCAGGCTGGTCAGAGGGGTGTGTGTTAATTATCATAGCACTAGGTCTTATTTGTAGAGGTTGCTGGGGCAGTTTATCACAAGCCAAAACACCTGGCTGTCAGTTCCACAGTATTCATGATGCTTAATAGTAATCAACTAAAACCTGTCTGCGATGGGACACTTCAATCATACTATCATATACCGCATAAATTATTAGATTGATGGTATTAGGCAGCGGGTTCCTGAAACGTGTCTCCAGGCGTATGTTACCACTCTTGATCAATGATAGATGCTGACTATTATCCTCGTCAGGTGTCAGATTAAATGCATAAAGAGTGTACCCTCTCAGGAAATCGTTTCGATCAATGGCCATAGCACTGTTCTTTAAATGTCTCCCTGTTGATAACACCAGTTGATAGAATTCACGAGTTACGCAACCATTAGGGAAGTCCGGTTGTAATGGTTTGGTGGGGAACTGGACACCGTCAACATATATTGCCAGATATTCTAGATTATAATTCTTAAAATTGAATGGGTTCTTGCCATAGTCGCCCGTAAAAGAGTCATTATCAACCATCGCTACCACCACAGACTATGTTATTGTTTGACTAAAACCCCTTGCTTGACTAAATAAAAATGATTGTAATGATACATGAACTCTGATAATTTATTTGACCAACATTTTATTGACTTGCACAATCTTACACAATTGTCTGAACATGTTGAACACAACTAAACACATTATGAACACACACACACACACGGTTGCAACTTTTTCACAAAACGTGTTACCATTGTGTCATTTTTAAACAGATTAGAAGAATATTTAGATATCAACATATCATAGGTGATGCCTCTACACATGTGATTTAAGAAGTAGATACAGTGTTCACCACATGTGACCGATGTGACATCCTGAACTTGTTTGTCTGATAAATGTATCTCATCACATGACATGTTTAAAAAGTCATAAATCGATTTAGGAAATATTGAATGATTTGGAGCATTTCCAAAACTGTCAAAAAAACACCCAACTCTCTCCAATATATAAACTGCCAGCCAATGCTCTCCAGGCTGGTCAGAGGGGTGTGTGTTAATTATCATAGCACTAGGTCTTATTTGTAGAGGTTGCTGGGGCAGTTTATCACAAGCCAAAACACCTGGCTGTCAGTTCCACAGTATTCATGATGCTTAATAGTAATCAACTAAAACCTGTCTGCGATGGGACACTTCAATCATACTATCATATACCGCATAAATTATTAGATTGATGGTATTAGGCAGCGGGTTCCTGAAACGTGTCTCCAGGCGTATGTTACCACTCTTGATCAATGATAGATGCTGACTATTATCCTCGTCAGGTGTCAGATTAAATGCATAAAGAGTGTACCCTCTCAGGAAATCGTTTCGGTCAATGGCCATAGCACTGTTCTTTAAATGTCTCCCTGTTGATAACACCAGTTGATAGAATTCACGAGTTACGCAACCATTAGGGAAGTCCGGTTGTAATGGTTTGGTGGGGAACTGGACACCGTCAACATATATTGCCAGATATTCTAGATTATAATTCTTAAAATTGAATGGGTTCTTGCCATAGTCGCCCGTAAAAGAGTCATTATCAACCATCGCTACCACCACAGACTATGTTATTGTTTGACTAAAACCCCTTGCTTGACTAAATAAAAATGATTGTAATGATACATGAACTCTGATAATTTATTTGACCAACATTTTATTGACTTGCACAATCTTACACAATTGTCTGAACATGTTGAACACAACTAAACACATTATGAACACACACACACGGTTGCAACTTGTTCACAAAACGTGTTACCATTGTGTCATTTTTAAACAGATTAGAAGAATATTTAGATATCAACATATCATAGGTGATGCCTCTACACATGTGATTTAAGAAGTAGATACAGTGTTCACCACATGTGACCGATGTGACATCCTGAACTTGTTTGTCTGATAAATGTATCTCATCACATGACATGTTTAAAAAGTCATAAATCGATTTAGGAAATATTGAATGATTTGGAGCATTTCCAAAACTGTCAAAAAAACACCCAACTCTCTCCAATATATAAACTGCCAGCCAATGCTCTCCAGGCTGGTCAGAGGGGTGTGTGTTAATTATCATAGCACTAGGTCTTATTTGTAGAGGTTGCTGGGGCAGTTTATCACAAGCCAAAACACCTGGCTGTCAGTTCCACAGTATTCATGATGCTTAATAGTAATCAACTAAAACCTGTCTGCGATGGGACACTTCAATCATACTATCATATACCGCATAAATTATTAGATTGATGGTATTAGGCAGCGGGTTCCTGAAACGTGTCTCCAGGCGTATGTTACCACTCTTGATCAATGATAGATGCTGACTATTATCCTCGTCAGGTGTCAGATTAAATGCATAAAGAGTGTACCCTCTCAGGAAATCGTTTCGATCAATGGCCATAGCACTGTTCTTTAAATGTCTCCCTGTTGATAACACCAGTTGATAGAATTCACGAGTTACGCAACCATTAGGGAAGTCCGGTTGTAATGGTTTGGTGGGGAACTGGACACCGTCAACATATATTGCCAGATATTCTAGATTATAATTCTTAAAATTGAATGGGTTCTTGCCATAGTCGCCCGTAAAAGAGTCATTATCAACCATCGCTACCACCACAGACTATGTTATTGTTTGACTAAAACCCCTTGCTTGACTAAATAAAAATGATTGTAATGATACATGAACTCTGATAATTTATTTGACCAACATTTTATTGACTTGCACAATCTTACACAATTGTCTGAACATGTTGAACACAACTAAACACATTATGAACACACACACACGGTTGCAACTTTTTCACAAAACGTGTTACCATTGTGTCATTTTTAAACAGATTAGAAGAATATTTAGATATCAACATATCATAGGTGATGCCTCTACACATGTGATTTAAGAAGTAGATACAGTGTTCACCACATGTGACCGATGTGACATCCTGAACTTGTTTGTCTGATAAATGTATCTCATCACATGACATGTTTAAAAAGTCATAAATCGATTTAGGAAATATTGAATGATTTGGAGCATTTCCAAAACTGTCAAAAAAACACCCAACTCTCTCCAATATATAAACTGCCAGCCAATGCTCTCCAGGCTGGTCAGAGGGGTGTGTGTTAATTATCATAGCACTAGGTCTTATTTGTAGAGGTTGCTGGGGCAGTTTATCACAAGCCAAAACACCTGGCTGTCAGTTCCACAGTATTCATGATGCTTAATAGTAATCAACTAAAACCTGTCTGCGATGGGACACTTCAATCATACTATCATATACCGCATAAATTATTAGATTGATGGTATTAGGCAGCGGGTTCCTGAAACGTGTCTCCAGGCGTATGTTACCACTCTTGATCAATGATAGATGCTGACTATTATCCTCGTCAGGTGTCAGATTAAATGCATAAAGAGTGTACCCTCTCAGGAAATCGTTTCGATCAATGGCCATAGCACTGTTCTTTAAATGTCTCCCTGTTGATAACACCAGTTGATAGAATTCACGAGTTACGCAACCATTAGGGAAGTCCGGTTGTAATGGTTTGGTGGGGAACTGGACACCGTCAACATATATTGCCAGATATTCTAGATTATAATTCTTAAAATTGAATGGGTTCTTGCCATAGTCGCCCGTAAAAGAGTCATTATCAACCATCGCTACCACCACAGACTATGTTATTGTTTGACTAAAACCCCTTGCTTGACTAAATAAAAATGATTGTAATGATACATGAACTCTGATAATTTATTTGACCAACATTTTATTGACTTGCACAATCTTACACAATTGTCTGAACATGTTGAACACAACTAAACACATTATGAACACACACACACGGTTGCAACTTTTTCACAAAACGTGTTACCATTGTGTCATTTTTAAACAGATTAGAAGAATATTTAGATATCAACATATCATAGGTGATGCCTCTACACATGTGATTTAAGAAGTAGATACAGTGTTCACCACATGTGACCGATGTGACATCCTGAACTTGTTTGTCTGATAAATGTATCTCATCACATGACATGTTTAAAAAGTCATAAATCGATTTAGGAAATATTGAATGATTTGGAGCATTTCCAAAACTGTCAAAAAAACACCCAACTCTCTCCAATATATAAACTGCCAGCCAATGCTCTCCAGGCTGGTCAGAGGGGTGTGTGTTAATTATCATAGCACTAGGTCTTATTTGTAGAGGTTGCTGGGGCAGTTTATCACAAGCCAAAACACCTGGCTGTCAGTTCCACAGTATTCATGATGCTTAATAGTAATCAACTAAAACCTGTCTGCGATGGGACACTTCAATCATACTATCATATACCGCATAAATTATTAGATTGATGGTATTAGGCAGCGGGTTCCTGAAACGTGTCTCCAGGCGTATGTTACCACTCTTGATCAATGATAGATGCTGACTATTATCCTCGTCAGGTGTCAGATTAAATGCATAAAGAGTGTACCCTCTCAGGAAATCGTTTCGATCAATGGCCATAGCACTGTTCTTTAAATGTCTCCCTGTTGATAACACCAGTTGATAGAATTCACGAGTTACGCAACCATTAGGGAAGTCCGGTTGTAATGGTTTGGTGGGGAACTGGACACCGTCAACATATATTGCCAGATATTCTAGATTATAATTCTTAAAATTGAATGGGTTCTTGCCATAGTCGCCCGTAAAAGAGTCATTATCAACCATCGCTACCACCACAGACTATGTTATTGTTTGACTAAAACCCCTTGCTTGACTAAATAAAAATGATTGTAATGATACATGAACTCTGATAATTTATTTGACCAACATTTTATTGACTTGCACAATCTTACACAATTGTCTGAACATGTTGAACACAACTAAACACATTATGAACACACACACACGGTTGCAACTTTTTCACAAAACGTGTTACCATTGTGTCATTTTTAAACAGATTAGAAGAATATTTAGATATCAACATATCATAGGTGATGCCTCTACACATGTGATTTAAGAAGTAGATACAGTGTTCACCACATGTGACCGATGTGACATCCTGAACTTGTTTGTCTGATAAATGTATCTCATCACATGACATGTTTAAAAAGTCATAAATCGATTTAGGAAATATTGAATGATTTGGAGCATTTCCAAAACTGTCAAAAAAACACCCAACTCTCTCCAATATATAAACTGCCAGCCAATGCTCTCCAGGCTGGTCAGAGGGGTGTGTGTTAATTATCATAGCACTAGGTCTTATTTGTAGAGGTTGCTGGGGCAGTTTATCACAAGCCAAAACACCTGGCTGTCAGTTCCACAGTATTCATGATGCTTAATAGTAATCAACTAAAACCTGTCTGCGATGGGACACTTCAATCATACTATCATATACCGCATAAATTATTAGATTGATGGTATTAGGCAGCGGGTTCCTGAAACGTGTCTCCAGGCGTATGTTACCACTCTTGATCAATGATAGATGCTGACTATTATCCTCGTCAGGTGTCAGATTAAATGCATAAAGAGTGTACCCTCTCAGGAAATCGTTTCGATCAATGGCCATAGCACTGTTCTTTAAATGTCTCCCTGTTGATAACACAAGTTGATAGAATTCACGAGTTACGCAACCATTAGGGAAGTCCGGTTGTAATGGTTTGGTGGGGAACTGGACACCGTCAACATATATTGCCAGATATTCTAGATTATAATTCTTAAAATTGAATGGGTTCTTGCCATAGTCGCCCGTAAAAGAGTCATTATCAACCATCGCTACCACCACAGACTATGTTATTGTTTGACTAAAACCCCTCGCTTGACTAAATAAAAATGATTGTAATGATATATGAACTCTGATAATTTATTTGACCAACATTTTATTGACTTGCACAATCTTACACAATTGTCTGAACATGTTGAACACAACTAAACACATTATGAACACACACACACACGGTTGCAACTTTTTCACAAAACGTGTTACCATTGTGTCATTTTTAAACAGATTAGAAGAATATTTAGATATCAACATATCATAGGTGATGCCTCTACACATGTGATTTAAGAAGTAGATACAGTGTTCACCACATGTGACCGATGTGACATCCTGAACTTGTTTGTCTGATAAATGTATCTCATCACATGACATGTTTAAAAAGTCATAAATCGATTTAGGAAATATTGAATGATTTGGAGCATTTCCAAAACTGTCAAAAAAACACCCAACTCTCTCCAATATATAAACTGCCAGCCAATGCTCTCCAGGCTGGTCAGAGGGGTGTGTGTTAATTATCATAGCACTAGGTCTTATTTGTAGAGGTTGCTGGGGCAGTTTATCACAAGCCAAAACACCTGGCTGTCAGTTCCACAGTATTCATGATGCTTAATAGTAATCAACTAAAACCTGTCTGCGATGGGACACTTCAATCATACTATCATATACCGCATAAATTATTAGATTGATGGTATTAGGCAGCGGGTTCCTGAAACGTGTCTTCAGGCGTATGTTACCACTCTTGATCAATGATAGATGCTGACTATTATCCTCGTCAGGTGTCAGATTAAATGCATAAAGAGTGTACCCTCTCAGGAAATCGTTTCGATCAATGGCCATAGCACTGTTCTTTAAATGTCTCCCTGTTGATAACACCAGTTGATAGAATTCACGAGTTACGCAACCATTAGGGAAGTCCGGTTGTAATGGTTTGGTGGGGAACTGGACACCGTCAACATATATTGCCAGATATTCTAGATTATAATTCTTAAAATTGAATGGGTTCTTGCCATAGTCGCCCGTAAAAGAGTCATTATCAACCATCGCTACCACCACAGACTATGTTATTGTTTGACTAAAACCCCTTGCTTGACTAAATAAAAATGATTGTAATGATACATGAACTCTGATAATTTATTTGACCAACATTTTATTGACTTGCACAATCTTACACAATTGTCTGAACATGTTGAACACAACTAAACACATTATGAACACACACACACGGTTGCAACTTTTTCACAAAACGTGTTACCATTGTGTCATTTTTAAACAGATTAGAAGAATATTTAGATATCAACATATCATAGGTGATGCCTCTACACATGTGATTTAAGAAGTAGATACAGTGTTCACCACATGTGACCGATGTGACATCCTGAACTTGTTTGTCTGATAAATGTATCTCATCACATGACATGTTTAAAAAGTCATAAATCGATTTAGGAAATATTGAATGATTTGGAGCATTTCCAAAACTGTCAAAAAACACCCAACTCTCTCCAATATATAAACTGCCAGCCAATGCTCTCCAGGCTGGTCAGAGGGGTGTGTGTTAATTATCATAGCACTAGGTCTTATTTGTAGAGGTTGCTGGGGCAGTTTATCACAAGCCAAAACACCTGGCTGTCAGTTCCACAGTATTCATGATGCTTAATAGTAATCAACTAAAACCTGTCTGCGATGGGACACTTCAATCATACTATCATATACCGCATAAATTATTAGATTGATGGTATTAGGCAGCGGGTTCCTGAAACGTGTCTCCAGGCGTATGTTACCACTCTTGATCAATGATAGATGCTGACTATTATCCTCGTCAGGTGTCAGATTAAATGCATAAAGAGTGTACCCTCTCAGGAAATCGTTTCGATCAATGGCCATAGCACTGTTCTTTAAATGTCTCCCTGTTGATAACACCAGTTGATAGAATTCACGAGTTACGCAACCATTAGGGAAGTCCGGTTGTAATGGTTTGGTGGGGAACTGGACACCGTCAACATATATTGCCAGATATTCTAGATTATAATTCTTAAAATTGAATGGGTTCTTGCCATAGTCGCCCGTAAAAGAGTCATTATCAACCATCGCTACCACCACAGACTATGTTATTGTTTGACTAAAACCCCTTGCTTGACTAAATAAAAATGATTGTAATGATACATGAACTCTGATAATTTATTTGACCAACATTTTATTGACTTGCACAATCTTACACAATTGTCTGAACATGTTGAACACAACTAAACACATTATGAACACACACACACACGGTTGCAACTTTTTCACAAAACGTGTTACCATTGTGTCATTTTTAAACAGATTAGAAGAATATTTAGATATCAACATATCATAGGTGATGCCTCTACACATGTGATTTAAGAAGTAGATACAGTGTTCACCACATGTGACCGATGTGACATCCTGAACTTGTTTGTCTGATAAATGTATCTCATCACATGACATGTTTAAAAAGTCATAAATCGATTTAGGAAATATTGAATGATTTGGAGCATTTCCAAAACTGTCAAAAAAACACCCAACTCCCTCCAATATATAAACTGCCAGCCAATGCTCTCCAGGCTGGTCAGAGGGGTGTGTGTTAATTATCATAGCACTAGGTCTTATTTGTAGAGGTTGCTGGGGCAGTTTATCACAAGCCAAAACACCTGGCTGTCAGTTCCACAGTATTCATGATGCTTAATAGTAATCAACTAAAACCTGTCTGCGATGGGACACTTCAATCATACTATCATATACCGCATAAATTATTAGATTGATGGTATTAGGCAGCGGGTTCCTGAAACGTGTCTCCAGGCGTATGTTACCACTCTTGATCAATGATAGATGCTGACTATTATCCTCGTCAGGTGTCAGATTAAATGCATAAAGAGTGTACCCTCTCAGGAAATCGTTTCGATCAATGGCCATAGCACTGTTCTTTAAATGTCTCCCTGTTGATAACACCAGTTGATAGAATTCACGAGTTACGCAACCATTAGGGAAGTCCGGTTGTAATGGTTTGGTGGGGAACTGGACACCGTCAACATATATTGCCAGATATTCTAGATTATAATTCTTAAAATTGAATGGGTTCTTGCCATAGTCGCCCGTAAAAGAGTCATTATCAACCATCGCTACCACCACAGACTATGTTATTGTTTGACTAAAACCCCTTGCTTGACTAAATAAAAATGATTGTAATGATACATGAACTCTGATAATTTATTTGACCAACATTTTATTGACTTGCACAATCTTACACAATTGTCTGAACATGTTGAACACAACTAAACACATTATGAACACACACACACACGGTTGCAACTTTTTCACAAAACGTGTTACCATTGTGTCATTTTTAAACAGATTAGAAGAATATTTAGATATCAACATATCATAGGTGATGCCTCTACACATGTGATTTAAGAAGTAGATACAGTGTTCACCACATGTGACCGATGTGACATCCTGAACTTGTTTGTCTGATAAATGTATCTCATCACATGACATGTTTAAAAAGTAATAAATCGATTTAGGAAATATTGAATGATTTGGAGCATTTCCAAAACTGTCAAAAAAACACCCAACTCCCTCCAATATATAAACTGCCAGCCAATGCTCTCCAGGCTGGTCAGAGGGGTGTGTGTTAATTATCATAGCACTAGGTCTTATTTGTAGAGGTTGCTGGGGCAGTTTATCACAAGCCAAAACACCTGGCTGTCAGTTCCACAGTATTCATGATGCTTAATAGTAATCAACTAAAACCTGTCTGCGATGGGACACTTCAATCATACTATCATATACCGCATAAATTATTAGATTGATGGTATTAGGCAGCGGGTTCCTGAAACGTGTCTCCAGGCGTATGTTACCACTCTTGATCAATGATAGATGCTGACTATTATCCTCGTCAGGTGTCAGATTAAATGCATAAAGAGTGTACCCTCTCAGGAAATCGTTTCGATCAATGGCCATAGCACTGTTCTTTAAATGTCTCCCTGTTGATAACACCAGTTGATAGAATTCACGAGTTACGCAACCATTAGGGAAGTCCGGTTGTAATGGTTTGGTGGGGAACTGGACACCGTCAACATATATTGCCAGATATTCTAGATTATAATTCTTAAAATTGAATGGGTTCTTGCCATAGTCGCCCGTAAAAGAGTCATTATCAACCATCGCTACCACCACAGACTATGTTATTGTTTGACTAAAACCCCTTGCTTGACTAAATAAAAATGATTGTAATGATACATGAACTCTGATAATTTATTTGACCAACATTTTATTGACTTGCACAATCTTACACAATTGTCTGAACATGTTGAACACAACTAAACACATTATGAACACACACACACGGTTGCAACTTTTTCACAAAACGTGTTACCATTGTGTCATTTTTAAACAGATTAGAAGAATATTTAGATATCAACATATCATAGGTGATGCCTCTACACATGTGATTTAAGAAGTAGATACAGTGTTCACCACATGTGACCGATGTGACATCCTGAACTTGTTTGTCTGATAAATGTATCTCATCACATGACATGTTTAAAAAGTCATAAATCGATTTAGGAAATATTGAATGATTTGGAGCATTTCCAAAACTGTCAAAAAACACCCAACTCTCTCCAATATATAAACTGCCAGCCAATGCTCTCCAGGCTGGTCAGAGGGGTGTGTGTTAATTATCATAGCACTAGGTCTTATTTGTAGAGGTTGCTGGGGCAGTTTATCACAAGCCAAAACACCTGGCTGTCAGTTCCACAGTATTCATGATGCTTAATAGTAATCAACTAAAACCTGTCTGCGATGGGACACTTCAATCATACTATCATATACCGCATAAATTATTAGATTGATGGTATTAGGCAGCGGGTTCCTGAAACGTGTCTCCAGGCGTATGTTACCACTCTTGATCAATGATAGATGCTGACTATTATCCTCGTCAGGTGTCAGATTAAATGCATAAAGAGTGTACCCTCTCAGGAAATCGTTTCGATCAATGGCCATAGCACTGTTCTTTAAATGTCTCCCTGTTGATAACACCAGTTGATAGAATTCACGAGTTACGCAACCATTAGGGAAGTCCGGTTGTAATGGTTTGGTGGGGAACTGGACACCGTCAACATATATTGCCAGATATTCTAGATTATAATTCTTAAAATTGAATGGGTTCTTGCCATAGTCGCCCGTAAAAGAGTCATTATCAACCATCGCTACCACCACAGACTATGTTATTGTTTGACTAAAACCCCTTGCTTGACTAAATAAAAATGATTGTAATGATACATGAACTCTGATAATTTATTTGACCAACATTTTATTGACTTGCACAATCTTACACAATTGTCTGAACATGTTGAACACAACTAAACACATTATGAACACACACACACACGGTTGCAACTTTTTCACAAAACGTGTTACCATTGTGTCATTTTTAAACAGATTAGAAGAATATTTAGATATCAACATATCATAGGTGATGCCTCTACACATGTGATTTAAGAAGTAGATACAGTGTTCACCACATGTGACCGATGTGACATCCTGAACTTGTTTGTCTGATAAATGTATCTCATCACATGACATGTTTAAAAAGTAATAAATCGATTTAGGAAATATTGAATGATTTGGAGCATTTCCAAAACTGTCAAAAAAACACCCAACTCTCTCCAATATATAAACTGCCAGCCAATGCTCTCCAGGCTGGTCAGAGGGGTGTGTGTTAATTATCATAGCACTAGGTCTTATTTGTAGAGGTTGCTGGGGCAGTTTATCACAAGCCAAAACACCTGGCTGTCAGTTCCACAGTATTCATGATGCTTAATAGTAATCAACTAAAACCTGTCTGCGATGGGACACTTCAATCATACTATCATATACCGCATAAATTATTAGATTGATGGTATTAGGCAGCGGGTTCCTGAAACGTGTCTCCAGGCGTATGTTACCACTCTTGATCAATGATAGATGCTGACTATTATCCTCGTCAGGTGTCAGATTAAATGCATAAAGAGTGTACCCTCTCAGGAAATCGTTTCGATCAATGGCCATAGCACTGTTCTTTAAATGTCTCCCTGTTGATAACACCAGTTGATAGAATTCACGAGTTACGCAACCATTAGGGAAGTCCGGTTGTAATGGTTTGGTGGGGAACTGGACACCGTCAACATATATTGCCAGATATTCTAGATTATAATTCTTAAAATTGAATGGGTTCTTGCCATAGTCGCCCGTAAAAGAGTCATTATCAACCATCGCTACCACCACAGACTATGTTATTGTTTGACTAAAACCCCTTGCTTGACTAAATAAAAATGATTGTAATGATACATGAACTCTGATAATTTATTTGACCAACATTTTATTGACTTGCACAATCTTACACAATTGTCTGAACATGTTGAACACAACTAAACACATTATGAACACACACACACGGTTGCAACTTTTTCACAAAACGTGTTACCATTGTGTCATTTTTAAACAGATTAGAAGAATATTTAGATATCAACATATCATAGGTGATGCCTCTACACATGTGATTTAAGAAGTAGATACAGTGTTCACCACATGTGACCGATGTGACATCCTGAACTTGTTTGTCTGATAAATGTATCTCATCACATGACATGTTTAAAAAGTCATAAATCGATTTAGGAAATATTGAATGATTTGGAGCATTTCCAAAACTGTCAAAAAAACACCCAACTCTCTCCAATATATAAACTGCCAGCCAATGCTCTCCAGGCTGGTCAGAGGGGTGTGTGTTAATTATCATAGCACTAGGTCTTATTTGTAGAGGTTGCTGGGGCAGTTTATCACAAGCCAAAACACCTGGCTGTCAGTTCCACAGTATTCATGATGCTTAATAGTAATCAACTAAAACCTGTCTGCGATGGGACACTTCAATCATACTATCATATACCGCATAAATTATTAGATTGATGGTATTAGGCAGCGGGTTCCTGAAACGTGTCTCCAGGCGTATGTTACCACTCTTGATCAATGATAGATGCTGACTATTATCCTCGTCAGGTGTCAGATTAAATGCATAAAGAGTGTACCCTCTCAGGAAATCGTTTCGATCAATGGCCATAGCACTGTTCTTTAAATGTCTCCCTGTTGATAACACCAGTTGATAGAATACACGAGTTACGCAACCATTAGGGAAGTCCGGTTGTAATGGTTTGGTGGGGAACTGGACACCGTCAACATATATTGCCAGATATTCTAGATTATAATTCTTAAAATTGAATGGGTTCTTGCCATAGTCGCCCGTAAAAGAGTCATTATCAACCATCGCTACCACCACAGACTATGTTATTGTTTGACTAAAACCCCTTGCTTGACTAAATAAAAATGATTGTAATGATACATGAACTCTGATAATTTATTTGACCAACATTTTATTGACTTGCACAATCTTACACAATTGTCTGAACATGTTGAACACAACTAAACACATTATGAACACACACACACGGTTGCAACTTTTTCACAAAACGTGTTACCATTGTGTCATTTTTAAACAGATTAGAAGAATATTTAGATATCAACATATCATAGGTGATGCCTCTACACATGTGATTTAAGAAGTAGATACAGTGTTCACCACATGTGACCGATGTGACATCCTGAACTTGTTTGTCTGATAAATGTATCTCATCACATGACATGTTTAAAAAGTCATAAATCGATTTAGGAAATATTGAATGATTTGGAGCATTTCCAAAACTGTCAAAAAAACACCCAACTCTCTCCAATATATAAACTGCCAGCCAATGCTCTCCAGGCTGGTCAGAGGGGTGTGTGTTAATTATCATAGCACTAGGTCTTATTTGTAGAGGTTGCTGGGGCAGTTTATCACAAGCCAAAACACCTGGCTGTCAGTTCCACAGTATTCATGATGCTTAATAGTAATCAACTAAAACCTGTCTGCGATGGGACACTTCAATCATACTATCATATACCGCATAAATTATTAGATTGATGGTATTAGGCAGCGGGTTCCTGAAACGTGTCTCCAGGCGTATGTTACCACTCTTGATCAATGATAGATGCTGACTATTATCCTCGTCAGGTGTCAGATTAAATGCATAAAGAGTGTACCCTCTCAGGAAATCGTTTCGATCAATGGCCATAGCACTGTTCTTTAAATGTCTCCCTGTTGATAACACCAGTTGATAGAATTCACGAGTTACGCAACCATTAGGGAAGTCCGGTTGTAATGGTTTGGTGGGGAACTGGACACCGTCAACATATATTGCCAGATATTCTAGATTATAATTCTTAAAATTGAATGGGTTCTTGCCATAGTCGCCCGTAAAAGAGTCATTATCAACCATCGCTACCACCACAGACTATGTTATTGTTTGACTAAAACCCCTTGCTTGACTAAATAAAAATGATTGTAATGATACATGAACTCTGATAATTTATTTGACCAACATTTTATTGACTTGCACAATCTTACACAATTGTCTGAACATGTTGAACACAACTAAACACATTATGAACACACACACACGGTTGCAACTTTTTCACAAAACGTGTTACCATTGTGTCATTTTTAAACAGATTAGAAGAATATTTAGATATCAACATATCATAGGTGATGCCTCTACACATGTGATTTAAGAAGTAGATACAGTGTTCACCACATGTGACCGATGTGACATCCTGAACTTGTTTGTCTGATAAATGTATCTCATCACATGACATGTTTAAAAAGTCATAAATCGATTTAGGAAATATTGAATGATTTGGAGCATTTCCAAAACTGTCAAAAAAACACCCAACTCTCTCCAATATATAAACTGCCAGCCAATGCTCTCCAGGCTGGTCAGAGGGGTGTGTGTTAATTATCATAGCACTAGGTCTTATTTGTAGAGGTTGCTGGGGCAGTTTATCACAAGCCAAAACACCTGGCTGTCAGTTCCACAGTATTCATGATGCTTAATAGTAATCAACTAAAACCTGTCTGCGATGGGACACTTCAATCATACTATCATATACCGCATAAATTATTAGATTGATGGTATTAGGCAGCGGGTTCCTGAAACGTGTCTCCAGGCGTATGTTACCACTCTTGATCAATGATAGATGCTGACTATTATCCTCGTCAGGTGTCAGATTAAATGCATAAAGAGTGTACCCTCTCAGGAAATCGTTTCGATCAATGGCCATAGCACTGTTCTTTAAATGTCTCCCTGTTGATAACACCAGTTGATAGAATACACGAGTTACGCAACCATTAGGGAAGTCCGGTTGTAATGGTTTGGTGGGGAACTGGACACCGTCAACATATATTGCCAGATATTCTAGATTATAATTCTTAAAATTGAATGGGTTCTTGCCATAGTCGCCCGTAAAAGAGTCATTATCAACCATCGCTACCACCACAGACTATGTTATTGTTTGACTAAAACCCCTTGCTTGACTAAATAAAAATGATTGTAATGATACATGAACTCTGATAATTTATTTGACCAACATTTTATTGACTTGCACAATCTTACACAATTGTCTGAACATGTTGAACACAACTAAACACATTATGAACACACACACACACGGTTGCAACTTTTTCACAAAACGTGTTACCATTGTGTCATTTTTAAACAGATTAGAAGAATATTTAGATATCAACATATCATAGGTGATGCCTCTACACATGTGATTTAAGAAGTAGATACAGTGTTCACCACATGTGACCGATGTGACATCCTGAACTTGTTTGTCTGATAAATGTATCTCATCACATGACATGTTTAAAAAGTCATAAATCGATTTAGGAAATATTGAATGATTTGGAGCATTTCCAAAACTGTCAAAAAAACACCCAACTCTCTCCAATATATAAAATGCCAGCCAATGCTCTCCAGGCTGGTCAGAGGGGTGTGTGTTAATTATCATAGCACTAGGTCTTATTTGTAGAGGTTGCTGGGGCAGTTTATCACAAGCCAAAACACCTGGCTGTCAGTTCCACAGTATTCATGATGCTTAATAGTAATCAACTAAAACCTGTCTGCGATGGGACACTTCAATCATACTATCATATACCGCATAAATTATTAGATTGATGGTATTAGGCAGCGGGTTCCTGAAACGTGTCTCCAGGCGTATGTTACCACTCTTGATCAATGATAGATGCTGACTATTATCCTCGTCAGGTGTCAGATTAAATGCATAAAGAGTGTACCCTCTCAGGAAATCGTTTCGATCAATGGCCATAGCACTGTTCTTTAAATGTCTCCCTGTTGATAACACCAGTTGATAGAATTCACGAGTTACGCAACCATTAGGGAAGTCCGGTTGTAATGGTTTGGTGGGGAACTGGACACCGTCAACATATATTGCCAGATATTCTAGATTATAATTCTTAAAATTGAATGGGTTCTTGCCATAGTCGCCCGTAAAAGAGTCATTATCAACCATCGCTACCACCACAGACTATGTTATTGTTTGACTAAAACCCCTTGCTTGACTAAATAAAAATGATTGTAATGATACATGAACTCTGATAATTTATTTGACCAACATTTTATTGACTTGCACAATCTTACACAATTGTCTGAACATGTTGAACACAACTAAACACATTATGAACACACACACACGGTTGCAACTTTTTCACAAAACGTGTTACCATTGTGTCATTTTTAAACAGATTAGAAGAATATTTAGATATCAACATATCATAGGTGATGCCTCTACACATGTGATTTAAGAAGTAGATACAGTGTTCACCACATGTGACCGATGTGACATCCTGAACTTGTTTGTCTGATAAATGTATCTCATCACATGACATGTTTAAAAAGTCATAAATCGATTTAGGAAATATTGAATGATTTGGAGCATTTCCAAAACTGTCAAAAAAACACCCAACTCTCTCCAATATATAAAATGCCAGCCAATGCTCTCCAGGCTGGTCAGAGGGGTGTGTGTTAATTATCATAGCACTAGGTCTTATTTGTAGAGGTTGCTGGGGCAGTTTATCACAAGCCAAAACACCTGGCTGTCAGTTCCACAGTATTCATGATGCTTAATAGTAATCAACTAAAACCTGTCTGCGATGGGACACTTCAATCATACTATCATATACCGCATAAATTATTAGATTGATGGTATTAGGCAGCGGGTTCCTGAAACGTGTCTCCAGGCGTATGTTACCACTCTTGATCAATGATAGATGCTGACTATTATCCTCGTCAGGTGTCAGATTAAATGCATAAAGAGTGTACCCTCTCAGGAAATCGTTTCGATCAATGGCCATAGCACTGTTCTTTAAATGTCTCCCTGTTGATAACACCAGTTGATAGAATTCACGAGTTACGCAACCATTAGGGAAGTCCGGTTGTAATGGTTTGGTGGGGAACTGGACACCGTCAACATATATTGCCAGATATTCTAGATTATAATTCTTAAAATTGAATGGGTTCTTGCCATAGTCGCCCGTAAAAGAGTCATTATCAACCATCGCTACCACCACAGACTATGTTATTGTTTGACTAAAACCCCTTGCTTGACTAAATAAAAATGATTGTAATGATACATGAACTCTGATAATTTATTTGACCAACATTTTATTGACTTGCACAATCTTACACAATTGTCTGAACATGTTGAACACAACTAAACACATTATGAACACACACACACGGTTGCAACTTTTTCACAAAACGTGTTACCATTGTGTCATTTTTAAACAGATTAGAAGAATATTTAGATATCAACATATCATAGGTGATGCCTCTACACATGTGATTTAAGAAGTAGATACAGTGTTCACCACATGTGACCGATGTGACATCCTGAACTTGTTTGTCTGATAAATGTATCTCATCACATGACATGTTTAAAAAGTCATAAATCGATTTAGGAAATATTGAATGATTTGGAGCATTTCCAAAACTGTCAAAAAAACACCCAACTCTCTCCAATATATAAACTGCCAGCCAATGCTCTCCAGGCTGGTCAGAGGGGTGTGTGTTAATTTTCATAGCACTAGGTCTTATTTGTAGAGGTTGCTGGGGCAGTTTATCACAAGCCAAAACACCTGGCTGTCAGTTCCACAGTATTCATGATGCTTAATAGTAATCAACTAAAACCTGTCTGCGATGGGACACTTCAATCATACTATCATATACCGCATAAATTATTAGATTGATGGTATTAGGCAGCGGGTTCCTGAAACGTGTCTCCAGGCGTATGTTACCACTCTTGATCAATGATAGATGCTGACTATTATCCTCGTCAGGTGTCAGATTAAATGCATAAAGAGTGTACCCTCTCAGGAAATCGTTTCGATCAATGGCCATAGCACTGTTCTTTAAATGTCTCCCTGTTGATAACACCAGTTGATAGAATTCACGAGTTACGCAACCATTAGGGAAGTCCG
The DNA here is from genome assembly GCF_963989245.1 of Nansenia antarctica. Classification (NCBI taxonomy): domain Eukaryota; kingdom Metazoa; phylum Chordata; class Actinopteri; order Argentiniformes; family Microstomatidae; genus Nansenia; species Nansenia antarctica. The sequence goes on along the minus strand of NC_137688.1, from coordinate 54,479,796 downwards.
GTTGTAATGGTTTGGTGGGGAACTGGACACCGTCAACATATATTGCCAGATATTCTAGATTATAATTCTTAAAATTGAATGGGTTCTTGCCATAGTCGCCCGTAAAAGAGTCATTATCAACCATCGCTACCACCACAGACTATGTTATTGTTTGACTAAAACCCCTTGCTTGACTAAATAAAAATGATTGTAATGATACATGAACTCTGATAATTTATTTGACCAACATTTTATTGACTTGCACAATCTTACACAATTGTCTGAACATGTTGAACACAACTAAACACATTATGAACACACACACACGGTTGCAACTTTTTCACAAAACGTGTTACCATTGTGTCATTTTTAAACAGATTAGAAGAATATTTAGATATCAACATATCATAGGTGATGCCTCTACACATGTGATTTAAGAAGTAGATACAGTGTTCACCACATGTGACCGATGTGACATCCTGAACTTGTTTGTCTGATAAATGTATCTCATCACATGACATGTTTAAAAAGTCATAAATCGATTTAGGAAATATTGAATGATTTGGAGCATTTCCAAAACTGTCAAAAAAACACCCAACTCTCTCCAATATATAAACTGCCAGCCAATGCTCTCCAGGCTGGTCAGAGGGGTGTGTGTTAATTTTCATAGCACTAGGTCTTATTTGTAGAGGTTGCTGGGGCAGTTTATCACAAGCCAAAACACCTGGCTGTCAGTTCCACAGTATTCATGATGCTTAATAGTAATCAACTAAAACCTGTCTGCGATGGGACACTTCAATCATACTATCATATACCGCATAAATTATTAGATTGATGGTATTAGGCAGCGGGTTCCTGAAACGTGTCTCCAGGCGTATGTTACCACTCTTGATCAATGATAGATGCTGACTATTATCCTCGTCAGGTGTCAGATTAAATGCATAAAGAGTGTACCCTCTCAGGAAATCGTTTTGATCAATGGCCATAGCACTGTTCTTTAAATGTCTCCCTGTTGATAACACCAGTTGATAGAATTCACGAGTTACGCAACCATTAGGGAAGTCCGGTTGTAATGGTTTGGTGGGGAACTGGACACCGTCAACATATATTGCCAGATATTCTAGATTATAATTCTTAAAATTGAATGGGTTCTTGCCATAGTCGCCCGTAAAAGAGTCATTATCAACCATAGCTACCACCACAGACTATGTTATTGTTTGACTAAAACCCCTTGCTTGACTAAATAAAAATGATTGTAATGATACATGAACTCTGATAATTTATTTGACCAACATTTTATTGACTTGCACAATCTTACACAATTGTCTGAACATGTTGAACACAACTAAACACATTATGAACACACACACACGGTTGCAACTTTTTCACAAAACGTGTTACCATTGTGTCATTTTTAAACAGATTAGAAGAATATTTAGATATCAACATATCATAGGTGATGCCTCTACACATGTGATTTAAGAAGTAGATACAGTGTTCACCACATGTGACCGATGTGACATCCTGAACTTGTTTGTCTGATAAATGTATCTCATCACATGACATGTTTAAAAAGTCATAAATCGATTTAGGAAATATTGAATGATTTGGAGCATTTCCAAAACTGTCAAAAAAACACCCAACTCTCTCCAATATATAAACTGCCAGCCAATGCTCTCCAGGCTGGTCAGAGGGGTGTGTGTTAATTATCATAGCACTAGGTCTTATTTGTAGAGGTTGCTGGGGCAGTTTATCACAAGCCAAAACACCTGGCTGTCAGTTCCACAGTATTCATGATGCTTAATAGTAATCAACTAAAACCTGTCTGCGATGGGACACTTCAATCATACTATCATATACCGCATAAATTATTAGATTGATGGTATTAGGCAGCGGGTTCCTGAAACGTGTCTCCAGGCGTATGTTACCACTCTTGATCAATGATAGATGCTGACTATTATCCTCGTCAGGTGTCAGATTAAATGCATAAAGAGTGTACCCTCTCAGGAAATCGTTTCGATCAATGGCCATAGCACTGTTCTTTAAATGTCTCCCTGTTGATAACACCAGTTGATAGAATTCACGAGTTACGCAACCATTAGGGAAGTCCGGTTGTAATGGTTTGGTGGGGAACTGGACACCGTCAACATATATTGCCAGATATTCTAGATTATAATTCTTAAAATTGAATGGGTTCTTGCCATAGTCGCCCGTAAAAGAGTCATTATCAACCATCGCTACCACCACAGACTATGTTATTGTTTGACTGAAACCCCTTGCTTGACTAAATAAAAATGATTGTAATGATACATGAACTCTGATAATTTATTTGACCAACATTTTATTGACTTGCACAATCTTACACAATTGTCTGAACATGTTGAACACAACTAAACACATTATGAACACACACACACACGGTTGCAACTTTTTCACAAAACGTGTTACCATTGTGTCATTTTTAAACAGATTAGAAGAATATTTAGATATCAACATATCATAGGTGATGCCTCTACACATGTGATTTAAGAAGTAGATACAGTGTTCACCACATGTGACCGATGTGACATCCTGAACTTGTTTGTCTGATAAATGTATCTCATCACATGACATGTTTAAAAAGGCATAAATCGATTTAGGAAATATTGAATGATTTGGAGCATTTCCAAAACTGTCAAAAAAACACCCAACTCTCTCCAATATATAAACTGCCAGCCAATGCTCTCCAGGCTGGTCAGAGGGGTGTGTGTTAATTATCATAGCACTAGGTCTTATTTGTAGAGGTTGCTGGGGCAGTTTATCACAAGCCAAAACACCTGGCTGTCAGTTCCACAGTATTCATGATGCTTAATAGTAATCAACTAAAACCTGTCTGCGATGGGACACTTCAATCATACTATCATATACCGCATAAATTATTAGATTGATGGTATTAGGCAGCGGGTTCCTGAAACGTGTCTCCAGGCGTATGTTACCACTCTTGATCAATGATAGATGCTGACTATTATCCTCGTCAGGTGTCAGATTAAATGCATAAAGAGTGTACCCTCTCAGGAAATCGTTTCGATCAATGGCCATAGCACTGTTCTTTAAATGTCTCCCTGTTGATAACACCAGTTGATAGAATTCACGAGTTACGCAACCATTAGGGAAGTCCGGTTGTAATGGTTTGGTGGGGAACTGGACACCGTCAACATATATTGCCAGATATTCTAGATTATAATTCTTAAAATTGAATGGGTTCTTGCCATAGTCGCCCGTAAAAGAGTCATTATCAACCATCGCTACCACCACAGACTATGTTATTGTTTGACTAAAACCCCTTGCTTGACTAAATAAAAATGATTGTAATGATACATGAACTCTGATAATTTATTTGACCAACATTTTATTGACTTGCACAATCTTACACAATTGTCTGAACATGTTGAACACAACTAAACACATTATGAACACACACACACACACGGTTGCAACTTTTTCACAAAACGTGTTACCATTGTGTCATTTTTAAACAGATTAGAAGAATATTTAGATATCAACATATCATAGGTGATGCCTCTACACATGTGATTTAAGAAGTAGATACAGTGTTCACCACATGTGACCGATGTGACATCCTGAACTTGTTTGTCTGATAAATGTATCTCATCACATGACATGTTTAAAAAGTCATAAATCGATTTAGGAAATATTGAATGATTTGGAGCATTTCCAAAACTGTCAAAAAAACACCCAACTCTCTCCAATATATAAACTGCCAGCCAATGCTCTCCAGGCTGGTCAGAGGGGTGTGTGTTAATTATCATAGCACTAGGTCTTATTTGTAGAGGTTGCTGGGGCAGTTTATCACAAGCCAAAACACCTGGCTGTCAGTTCCACAGTATTCATGATGCTTAATAGTAATCAACTAAAACCTGTCTGCGATGGGACACTTCAATCATACTATCATATACCGCATAAATTATTAGATTGATGGTATTAGGCAGCGGGTTCCTGAAACGTGTCTCCAGGCGTATGTTACCACTCTTGATCAATGATAGATGCTGACTATTATCCTCGTCAGGTGTCAGATTAAATGCATAAAGAGTGTACCCTCTCAGGAAATCGTTTCGATCAATGGCCATAGCACTGTTCTTTAAATGTCTCCCTGTTGATAACACCAGTTGATAGAATTCACGAGTTACGCAACCATTAGGGAAGTCCGGTTGTAATGGTTTGGTGGGGAACTGGACACCGTCAACATATATTGCCAGATATTCTAGATTATAATTCTTAAAATTGAATGGGTTCTTGCCATAGTCGCCCGTAAAAGAGTCATTATCAACCATCGCTACCACCACAGACTATGTTATTGTTTGACTAAAACCCCTTGCTTGACTAAATAAAAATGATTGTAATGATACATGAACTCTGATAATTTATTTGACCAACATTTTATTGACTTGCACAATCTTACACAATTGTCTGAACATGTTGAACACAACTAAACACATTATGAACACACACACACACGGTTGCAACTTTTTCACAAAACGTGTTACCATTGTGTCATTTTTAAACAGATTAGAAGAATATTTAGATATCAACATATCATAGGTGATGCCTCTACACATGTGATTTAAGAAGTAGATACAGTGTTCACCACATGTGACCGATGTGACATCCTGAACTTGTTTGTCTGATAAATGTATCTCATCACATGACATGTTTAAAAAGGCATAAATCGATTTAGGAAATATTGAATGATTTGGAGCATTTCCAAAACTGTCAAAAAAACACCCAACTCTCTCCAATATATAAACTGCCAGCCAATGCTCTCCAGGCTGGTCAGAGGGGTGTGTGTTAATTATCATAGCACTAGGTCTTATTTGTAGAGGTTGCTGGGGCAGTTTATCACAAGCCAAAACACCTGGCTGTCAGTTCCACAGTATTCATGATGCTTAATAGTAATCAACTAAAACCTGTCTGCGATGGGACACTTCAATCATACTATCATATACCGCATAAATTATTAGATTGATGGTATTAGGCAGCGGGTTCCTGAAACGTGTCTCCAGGCGTATGTTACCACTCTTGATCAATGATAGATGCTGACTATTATCCTCGTCAGGTGTCAGATTAAATGCATAAAGAGTGTACCCTCTCAGGAAATCGTTTCGATCAATGGCCATAGCACTGTTCTTTAAATGTCTCCCTGTTGATAACACCAGTTGATAGAATTCACGAGTTACGCAACCATTAGGGAAGTCCGGTTGTAATGGTTTGGTGGGGAACTGGACACCGTCAACATATATTGCCAGATATTCTAGATTATAATTCTTAAAATTGAATGGGTTCTTGCCATAGTCGCCCGTAAAAGAGTCATTATCAACCATCGCTACCACCACAGACTATGTTATTGTTTGACTAAAACCCCTTGCTTGACTAAATAAAAATGATTGTAATGATACATGAACTCTGATAATTTATTTGACCAACATTTTATTGACTTGCACAATCTTACACAATTGTCTGAACATGTTGAACACAACTAAACACATTATGAACACACACACACGGTTGCAACTTTTTCACAAAACGTGTTACCATTGTGTCATTTTTAAACAGATTAGAAGAATATTTAGATATCAACATATCATAGGTGATGCCTCTACACATGTGATTTAAGAAGTAGATACAGTGTTCACCACATGTGACCGATGTGACATCCTGAACTTGTTTGTCTGATAAATGTATCTCATCACATGACATGTTTAAAAAGGCATAAATCGATTTAGGAAATATTGAATGATTTGGAGCATTTCCAAAACTGTCAAAAAAACACCCAACTCTCTCCAATATATAAACTGCCAGCCAATGCTCTCCAGGCTGGTCAGAGGGGTGTGTGTTAATTATCATAGCACTAGGTCTTATTTGTAGAGGTTGCTGGGGCAGTTTATCACAAGCCAAAACACCTGGCTGTCAGTTCCACAGTATTCATGATGCTTAATAGTAATCAACTAAAACCTGTCTGCGATGGGACACTTCAATCATACTATCATATACCGCATAAATTATTAGATTGATGGTATTAGGCAGCGGGTTCCTGAAACGTGTCTCCAGGCGTATGTTACCACTCTTGATCAATGATAGATGCTGACTATTATCCTCGTCAGGTGTCAGATTAAATGCATAAAGAGTGTACCCTCTCAGGAAATCGTTTCGATCAATGGCCATAGCACTGTTCTTTAAATGTCTCCCTGTTGATAACACCAGTTGATAGAATTCACGAGTTACGCAACCATTAGGGAAGTCCGGTTGTAATGGTTTGGTGGGGAACTGGACACCGTCAACATATATTGCCAGATATTCTAGATTATAATTCTTAAAATTGAATGGGTTCTTGCCATAGTCGCCCGTAAAAGAGTCATTATCAACCATCGCTACCACCACAGACTATGTTATTGTTTGACTAAAACCCCTTGCTTGACTAAATAAAAATGATTGTAATGATACATGAACTCTGATAATTTATTTGACCAACATTTTATTGACTTGCACAATCTTACACAATTGTCTGAACATGTTGAACACAACTAAACACATTATGAACACACACACACGGTTGCAACTTTTTCACAAAACGTGTTACCATCGTGTCATTTTTAAACAGATTAGAAGAATATTTAGATATCAACATATCATAGGTGATGCCTCTACACATGTGATTTAAGAAGTAGATACAGTGTTCACCACATGTGACCGATGTGACATCCTGAACTTGTTTGTCTGATAAATGTATCTCATCACATGACATGTTTAAAAAGTCATAAATCGATTTAGGAAATATTGAATGATTTGGAGCATTTCCAAAACTGTCAAAAAAACACCCAACTCTCTCCAATATATAAACTGCCAGCCAATGCTCTCCAGGCTGGTCAGAGGGGTGTGTGTTAATTATCATAGCACTAGGTCTTATTTGTAGAGGTTGCTGGGGCAGTTTATCACAAGCCAAAACACCTGGCTGTCAGTTCCACAGTATTCATGATGCTTAATAGTAATCAACTAAAACCTGTCTGCGATGGGACACTTCAATCATACTATCATATACCGCATAAATTATTAGATTGATGGTATTAGGCAGCGGGTTCCTGAAACGTGTCTCCAGGCGTATGTTACCACTCTTGATCAATGATAGATGCTGACTATTATCCTCGTCAGGTGTCAGATTAAATGCATAAAGAGTGTACCCTCTCAGGAAATCGTTTCGATCAATGGCCATAGCACTGTTCTTTAAATGTCTCCCTGTTGATAACACCAGTTGATAGAATTCACGAGTTACGCAACCATTAGGGAAGTCCGGTTGTAATGGTTTGGTGGGGAACTGGACACCGTCAACATATATTGCCAGATATTCTAGATTATAATTCTTAAAATTGAATGGGTTCTTGCCATAGTCGCCCGTAAAAGAGTCATTATCAACCATCGCTACCACCACAGACTATGTTATTGTTTGACTAAAACCCCTTGCTTGACTAAATAAAAATGATTGTAATGATACATGAACTCTGATAATTTATTTGACCAACATTTTATTGACTTGCACAATCTTACACAATTGTCTGAACATGTTGAACACAACTAAACACATTATGAACACACACACACGGTTGCAACTTTTTCACAAAACGTGTTACCATTGTGTCATTTTTAAACAGATTAGAAGAATATTTAGATATCAACATATCATAGGTGATGCCTCTACACATGTGATTTAAGAAGTAGATACAGTGTTCACCACATGTGACCGATGTGACATCCTGAACTTGTTTGTCTGATAAATGTATCTCATCACATGACATGTTTAAAAAGTCATAAATCGATTTAGGAAATATTGAATGATTTGGAGCATTTCCAAAACTGTCAAAAAAACACCCAACTCTCTCCAATATATAAACTGCCAGCCAATGCTCTCCAGGCTGGTCAGAGGGGTGTGTGTTAATTATCATAGCACTAGGTCTTATTTGTAGAGGTTGCTGGGGCAGTTTATCACAAGCCAAAACACCTGGCTGTCAGTTCCACAGTATTCATGATGCTTAATAGTAATCAACTAAAACCTGTCTGCGATGGGACACTTCAATCATACTATCATATACCGCATAAATTATTAGATTGATGGTATTAGGCAGCGGGTTCCTGAAACGTGTCTCCAGGCGTATGTTACCACTCTTGATCAATGATAGATGCTGACTATTATCCTCGTCAGGTGTCAGATTAAATGCATAAAGAGTGTACCCTCTCAGGAAATCGTTTCGATCAATGGCCATAGCACTGTTCTTTAAATGTCTCCCTGTTGATAACACCAGTTGATAGAATTCACGAGTTACGCAACCATTAGGGAAGTCCGGTTGTAATGGTTTGGTGGGGAACTGGACACCGTCAACATATATTGCCAGATATTCTAGATTATAATTCTTAAAATTGAATGGGTTCTTGCCATAGTCGCCCGTAAAAGAGTCATTATCAACCATCGCTACCACCACAGACTATGTTATTGTTTGACTAAAACCCCTCGCTTGACTAAATAAAAATGATTGTAATGATACATGAACTCTGATAATTTATTTGACCAACATTTTATTGACTTGCACAATCTTACACAATTGTCTGAACATGTTGAACACAACTAAACACATTATGAACACACACACACACGGTTGCAACTTTTTCACAAAACGTGTTACCATTGTGTCATTTTTAAACAGATTAGAAGAATATTTAGATATCAACATATCATAGGTGATGCCTCTACACATGTGATTTAAGAAGTAGATACAGTGTTCACCACATGTGACCGATGTGACATCCTGAACTTGTTTGTCTGATAAATGTATCTCATCACATGACATGTTTAAAAAGTCATAAATCGATTTAGGAAATATTGAATGATTTGGAGCATTTCCAAAACTGTCAAAAAAACACCCAACTCTCTCCAATATATAAACTGCCAGCCAATGCTCTCCAGGCTGGTCAGAGGGGTGTGTGTTAATTATCATAGCACTAGGTCTTATTTGTAGAGGTTGCTGGGGCAGTTTATCACAAGCCAAAACACCTGGCTGTCAGTTCCACAGTATTCATGATGCTTAATAGTAATCAACTAAAACCTGTCTGCGATGGGACACTTCAATCATACTATCATATACCGCATAAATTATTAGATTGATGGTATTAGGCAGCGGGTTCCTGAAACGTGTCTTCAGGCGTATGTTACCACTCTTGATCAATGATAGATGCTGACTATTATCCTCGTCAGGTGTCAGATTAAATGCATAAAGAGTGTACCCTCTCAGGAAATCGTTTCGATCAATGGCCATAGCACTGTTCTTTAAATGTCTCCCTGTTGATAACACCAGTTGATAGAATTCACGAGTTACGCAACCATTAGGGAAGTCCGGTTGTAATGGTTTGGTGGGGAACTGGACACCGTCAACATATATTGCCAGATATTCTAGATTATAATTCTTAAAATTGAATGGGTTCTTGCCATAGTCGCCCGTAAAAGAGTCATTATCAACCATCGCTACCACCACAGACTATGTTATTGTTTGACTAAAACCCCTTGCTTGACTAAATAAAAATGATTGTAATGATACATGAACTCTGATAATTTATTTGACCAACATTTTATTGACTTGCACAATCTTACACAATTGTCTGAACATGTTGAACACAACTAAACACATTATGAACACACACACACACGGTTGCAACTTTTTCACAAAACGTGTTACCATTGTGTCATTTTTAAACAGATTAGAAGAATATTTAGATATCAACATATCATAGGTGATGCCTCTACACATGTGATTTAAGAAGTAGATACAGTGTTCACCACATGTGACCGATGTGACATCCTGAACTTGTTTGTCTGATAAATGTATCTCATCACATGACATGTTTAAAAAGTAATAAATCGATTTAGGAAATATTGAATGATTTGGAGCATTTCCAAAACTGTCAAAAAAACACCCAACTCCCTCCAATATATAAACTGCCAGCCAATGCTCTCCAGGCTGGTCAGAGGGGTGTGTGTTAATTATCATAGCACTAGGTCTTATTTGTAGAGGTTGCTGGGGCAGTTTATCACAAGCCAAAACACCTGGCTGTCAGTTCCACAGTATTCATGATGCTTAATAGTAATCAACTAAAACCTGTCTGCGATGGGACACTTCAATCATACTATCATATACCGCATAAATTATTAGATTGATGGTATTAGGCAGCGGGTTCCTGAAACGTGTCTCCAGGCGTATGTTACCACTCTTGATCAATGATAGATGCTGACTATTATCCTCGTCAGGTGTCAGATTAAATGCATAAAGAGTGTACCCTCTCAGGAAATCGTTTCGATCAATGGCCATAGCACTGTTCTTTAAATGTCTCCCTGTTGATAACACCAGTTGATAGAATTCACGAGTTACGCAACCATTAGGGAAGTCCGGTTGTAATGGTTTGGTGGGGAACTGGACACCGTCAACATATATTGCCAGATATTCTAGATTATAATTCTTAAAATTGAATGGGTTCTTGCCATAGTCGCCCGTAAAAGAGTCATTATCAACCATCGCTACCACCACAGACTATGTTATTGTTTGACTAAAACCCCTTGCTTGACTAAATAAAAATGATTGTAATGATACATGAACTCTGATAATTTATTTGACCAACATTTTATTGACTTGCACAATCTTACACAATTGTCTGAACATGTTGAACACAACTAAACACATTATGAACACACACACACGGTTGCAACTTTTTCACAAAACGTGTTACCATTGTGTCATTTTTAAACAGATTAGAAGAATATTTAGATATCAACATATCATAGGTGATGCCTCTACACATGTGATTTAAGAAGTAGATACAGTGTTCACCACATGTGACCGATGTGACATCCTGAACTTGTTTGTCTGATAAATGTATCTCATCACATGACATGTTTAAAAAGTCATAAATCGATTTAGGAAATATTGAATGATTTGGAGCATTTCCAAAACTGTCAAAAAACACCCAACTCTCTCCAATATATAAACTGCCAGCCAATGCTCTCCAGGCTGGTCAGAGGGGTGTGTGTTAATTATCATAGCACTAGGTCTTATTTGTAGAGGTTGCTGGGGCAGTTTATCACAAGCCAAAACACCTGGCTGTCAGTTCCACAGTATTCATGATGCTTAATAGTAATCAACTAAAACCTGTCTGCGATGGGACACTTCAATCATACTATCATATACCGCATAAATTATTAGATTGATGGTATTAGGCAGCGGGTTCCTGAAACGTGTCTCCAGGCGTATGTTACCACTCTTGATCAATGATAGATGCTGACTATTATCCTCGTCAGGTGTCAGATTAAATGCATAAAGAGTGTACCCTCTCAGGAAATCGTTTCGATCAATGGCCATAGCACTGTTCTTTAAATGTCTCCCTGTTGATAACACCAGTTGATAGAATTCACGAGTTACGCAACCATTAGGGAAGTCCGGTTGTAATGGTTTGGTGGGGAACTGGACACCGTCAACATATATTGCCAGATATTCTAGATTATAATTCTTAAAATTGAATGGGTTCTTGCCATAGTCGCCCGTAAAAGAGTCATTATCAACCATCGCTACCACCACAGACTATGTTATTGTTTGACTAAAACCCCTTGCTTGACTAAATAAAAATGATTGTAATGATACATGAACTCTGATAATTTATTTGACCAACATTTTATTGACTTGCACAATCTTACACAATTGTCTGAACATGTTGAACACAACTAAACACATTATGAACACACACACACGGTTGCAACTTTTTCACAAAACGTGTTACCATTGTGTCATTTTTAAACAGATTAGAAGAATATTTAGATATCAACATATCATAGGTGATGCCTCTACACATGTGATTTAAGAAGTAGATACAGTGTTCACCACATGTGACCGATGTGACATCCTGAACTTGTTTGTCTGATAAATGTATCTCATCACATGACATGTTTAAAAAGTCATAAATCGATTTAGGAAATATTGAATGATTTGGAGCATTTCCAAAACTGTCAAAAAAACACCCAACTCTCTCCAATATATAAACTGCCAGCCAATGCTCTCCAGGCTGGTCAGAGGGGTGTGTGTTAATTATCATAGCACTAGGTCTTATTTGTAGAGGTTGCTGGGGCAGTTTATCACAAGCCAAAACACCTGGCTGTCAGTTCCACAGTATTCATGATGCTTAATAGTAATCAACTAAAACCTGTCTGCGATGGGACACTTCAATCATACTATCATATACCGCATAAATTATTAGATTGATGGTATTAGGCAGCGGGTTCCTGAAACGTGTCTCCAGGCGTATGTTACCACTCTTGATCAATGATAGATGCTGACTATTATCCTCGTCAGGTGTCAGATTAAATGCATAAAGAGTGTACCCTCTCAGGAAATCGTTTCGATCAATGGCCATAGCACTGTTCTTTAAATGTCTCCCTGTTGATAACACCAGTTGATAGAATTCACGAGTTACGCAACCATTAGGGAAGTCCGGTTGTAATGGTTTGGTGGGGAACTGGACACCGTCAACATATATTGCCAGATATTCTAGATTATAATTCTTAAAATTGAATGGGTTCTTGCCATAGTCGCCCGTAAAAGAGTCATTATCAACCATCGCTACCACCACAGACTATGTTATTGTTTGACTAAAACCCCTTGCTTGACTAAATAAAAATGATTGTAATGATACATGAACTCTGATAATTTATTTGACCAACATTTTATTGACTTGCACAATCTTACACAATTGTCTGAACATGTTGAACACAACTAAACACATTATGAACACACACACACGGTTGCAACTTTTTCACAAAACGTGTTACCATTGTGTCATTTTTAAACAGATTAGAAGAATATTTAGATATCAACATATCATAGGTGATGCCTCTACACATGTGATTTAAGAAGTAGATACAGTGTTCACCACATGTGACCGATGTGACATCCTGAACTTGTTTGTCTGATAAATGTATCTCATCACATGACATGTTTAAAAAGTCATAAATCGATTTAGGAAATATTGAATGATTTGGAGCATTTCCAAAACTGTCAAAAAAACACCCAACTCTCTCCAATATATAAACTGCCAGCCAATGCTCTCCAGGCTGGTCAGAGGGGTGTGTGTTAATTATCATAGCACTAGGTCTTATTTGTAGAGGTTGCTGGGGCAGTTTATCACAAGCCAAAACACCTGGCTGTCAGTTCCACAGTATTCATGATGCTTAATAGTAATCAACTAAAACCTGTCTGCGATGGGACACTTCAATCATACTATCATATACCGCATAAATTATTAGATTGATGGTATTAGGCAGCGGGTTCCTGAAACGTGTCTCCAGGCGTATGTTACCACTCTTGATCAATGATAGATGCTGACTATTATCCTCGTCAGGTGTCAGATTAAATGCATAAAGAGTGTACCCTCTCAGGAAATCGTTTCGATCAATGGCCATAGCACTGTTCTTTAAATGTCTCCCTGTTGATAACACCAGTTGATAGAATTCACGAGTTACGCAACCATTAGGGAAGTCCGGTTGTAATGGTTTGGTGGGGAACTGGACACCGTCAACATATATTGCCAGATATTCTAGATTATAATTCTTAAAATTGAATGGGTTCTTGCCATAGTCGCCCGTAAAAGAGTCATTATCAACCATCGCTACCACCACAGACTATGTTATTGTTTGACTAAAACCCCTTGCTTGACTAAATAAAAATGATTGTAATGATACATGAACTCTGATAATTTATTTGACCAACATTTTATTGACTTGCACAATCTTACACAATTGTCTGAACATGTTGAACACAACTAAACACATTATGAACACACACACACACGGTTGCAACTTTTTCACAAAACGTGTTACCATTGTGTCATTTTTAAACAGATTAGAAGAATATTTAGATATCAACATATCATAGGTGATGCCTCTACACATGTGATTTAAGAAGTAGATACAGTGTTCACCACATGTGACCGATGTGACATCCTGAACTTGTTTGTCTGATAAATGTATCTCATCACATGACATGTTTAAAAAGTCATAAATCGATTTAGGAAATATTGAATGATTTGGAGCATTTCCAAAACTGTCAAAAAAACACCCAACTCTCTCCAATATATAAACTGCCAGCCAATGCTCTCGCAGGGGCGGCGCTAGGGGGTGGCTACTGGGGCTCAAGCCCCGGATGTTTTCTGAAAAGCCCCGAATGTTTTACTTTAAAAAAAAAAAAAAAAAAAAAAAAAAAGAAATCTCGTGAGTAACGTGCAGTACCGGAGTCCAACAGAGAGGCAGCAGCTGCGCGACATTAGCCTGCGTACTGGGTAGCCTACCCTGCCCTGAAGAAGAAGTGATCTCAATCAGTGCCTGACTTGCAAAATTGTAAGGATGGATATCCCAAAGTTGTTTCAACAAAACAAGCGCCTTGTTGCAGCAGCAGTATCAGCAGCTGACAACAATGACATCACCAGCAGTAATGACATAGATGATGTTTCAGGTTTGTGAATCTTATTAGAAAGGTGACTGACTCACTGACACTACTTTTCCGGTTTGCTAATGCTAGCTGGCTATCATAACATAACGTTATGTTATAATGAAAATGAAACATAGCAAGGTACTGTTACGGTACATGGTAAGAAATCAAACAAAGGATAATACTTATACAAATAAAGTGAATAACAGGCTGATAGTCTTTGATATCTGTACTCTGGTTGACTGAGTAACAAGTGAAAAAGAATGATGTAACGTTAATGTTACAGCTAGTAAACATGGAGTAACCACATTAAGTATGCCCTTATGGTAGTATGTATGTATACAGAACATGACTCAAATCTATCCTAAGATGTAACGCTAACTAACTAAGTTTGTTTAATGTCCCAGGGGGGATTTGATTTCACAGTACTATACACAGGCCAACAATACATGTAATATATCGTCATATAACACAGGACAAGACTCTAAATACAATATAAGTGGTGAGCACAGAGACTGCCCTGATATAATAACTATAGCCATCTCTTTTATCCACTTTTTTATCGTGATCTCGCTGTTTTTTTATATACCGTATATGGCTGGCTCAGTGTTGTTGTCTGTCCTTTATGTTGTGTTGTTATGTGTTGTTTTTAGTGGAGTGGCGTGGCAGAATGAATTTCCCCACGGGGATAAATAAAGTATCATTGAATTGAATTGAATTGATACATACTGTAACATAACTAGCCTCAGCCCATCAATTATGTAATTCTATACAAATATAAATGATGGTGACTGACAGGGGGAGCTACCAGTGGTGTAGTCTAGTTTTTTCTAGTGGGTATACTGTGATTTTGCCCTCCCAGTCAGAGCGACACCTGTCCCGTAGCGACACCCCATACGCACCACCACACTCACTTATGCATACAGTATGCATCTACACCAGTGTTTGCTGCCTTGGGGGGGGGGGGTGGCATGGACTGTACTTGTACATCAAGCTGCCTCACGCTACAGAAACAGGAGATAGGCTCCTGCCCCCTAAGGGCCGTTAGGCTCGAGAACCATCGGTTCTCAAGGCTACTTACGTGGTCTTGACTACATGTCCACTTTCTCACCTGGTTCTTGCTCTCTCTCTCTCTCTGGTGTGCCGACACCATCCTGCTCTCTCTCCTTCTCTCCCTCTCTATCCTCCTCTCTCCCTCTTTTGCTGTCACCCAAAAGGCAAATATAACAACCAGAGTATTTATAATTTAATAAGAGGTATACATTGAATTCATATAAAATCATAACATCATTCTAATTGAATATTGGGTTGCTGTGGGCAATAGAGTCAGATACTGTCTTTAATTACTCTCTCACCTGTAAGAAAATCGTATGTCCAACTACAAAAAACAGACATTTCCAATGAGTGAGGGTTTGTTCCAATGCTTCAATCCACTGTCCATGTACTGTAAATATGCCATTATGGTATTACCATAAAGCCCAATTCTAGCAGAATAAGAAAGATTGTATATCTACTTTAAGTAAAATAATAAAGTGCCTCCAGTTAGCTCTTTAGCTGGCATGTGTGCAGCAGACTAGCTCATCTAATCACCTCTGAGCTAGCTAGCTAGCTTGCTAGTTCTTTGACACTATTATTCACACCATGAAACTATAATCAGACACTTGAATGAATGAATGAATGAATGAATGAATGAATGAATGAATCGTCTTTATTGTCATTGCTACAGTACAGGTACCAAACAACGAAATTTAGGAGGGGTGGCTCCCCTGGTGTTAGGAAAGGGGAAAAAACACTTTTAAAAAAATCACAAGAAGGGAAGGAGCTGGTTTACATAAATAAAGGCTATGTACACTATCCACTATACTATACTGTACAGATAGACGACTAGGGTTGTCATATTGCACAATAGTGTTATTGCACATTTATTTAAAGTGTCGCAGTTTGCAGGCTTGAAATGTACATATTTGTGCCTCAGCACTACACCTGATTTTTTCAGTCCAGCTGGCTGGCGAAATGAGGGAGTGCTTCGCCAACCAATCAGGTAGCGGTATTGCCCTGCCTCCCCCTACCATCCTAGGTTTCGCAAATTCGCGGCCCGCCCACCCCAAGGCTCTGTAGGGGAAATACTGAGACTAGCATTCTGAACGACTGGTTATGTGATAACAAACATGTCAGAAAGTTCGAAGTAAGTGCTTCGTAACACAGGTCTACGGGGTGAATTTTATGAATGAAAGTGAAAGTTCTGTCACAAAACGCCGTTACGTATCCTCGCGCATTTTCTAGTGGGTATACGCAAATCCTTGGCCTTTCCTAGTGGGTATACGGCGTAGTCCTGCGTATCACGTAGACTACACCACTGCTACGTGTGCTGACCTCCCTCTGTGCCCAGAACCACCACAATTAGTTTGCTTCATTAAAGGGTGTGAATGTATATGTGTTCTCCAGTGCCTTTTGTCTGCTTTAAGGTGGTGGTAAGTTGAAGGTTGAAGGCAAAATTTTCCGGCGCGCTCAGCGCGCACATTATATTCTCCCTCTGGGCTAAGCCCCGGATCTCCTACGATCCTAAATCCGCCCCTGAGCATCTATCATTGATCAAGAGTGGTAACATACGCCTGGAGACACGTTTCAGGAACCCGCTGCCTAATACCATCAATCTAATAATTTATGCGGTATATGATAGTATGATTGAAGTGTCCCATCGCAGACAGGTTTTAGTTGATTACTATTAAGCATCATGAATACTGTGGAACTGACAGCCAGGTGTTTTGGCTTGTGATAAACTGCCCCAGCAACCTCTACAAATAAGACCTAGTGCTATGATAATTAACACACACCCCTCTGACCAGCCTGGAGAGCATTGGCTGGCAGTTTATATATTGGAGAGAGTTGGGTGTTTTTTTGACAGTTTTGGAAATGCTCCAAATCATTCAATATTTCCTAAATCGATTTATGACTTTTTAAACATGTCATGTGATGAGATACATTTATCAGACAAACAAGTTCAGGATGTCACATCGGTCACATGTGGTGAACACTGTATCTACTTCTTAAATCACATGTGTAGAGGCATCACCTATGATATGTTGATATCTAAATATTCTTCTAATCTGTTTAAAAATGACACAATGGTAACACGTTTTGTGAAAAAGTTGCAACCGTGTGTGTGTGTTCATAATGTGTTTAGTTGTGTTCAACATGTTCAGACAATTGTGTAAGATTGTGCAAGTCAATAAAATGTTGGTCAAATAAATTATCAGAGTTCATGTATCATTACAATCATTTTTATTTAGTCAAGCAAGGGGTTTTAGTCAAACAATAACATAGTCTGTGGTGGTAGCGATGGTTGATAATGACTCTTTTACGGGCGACTATGGCAAGAACCCATTCAATTTTAAGAATTATAATCTAGAATATCTGGCAATATATGTTGACGGTGTCCAGTTCCCCACCAAACCATTACAACCGGACTTCCCTAATGGTTGCGTAACTCGTGAATTCTATCAACTGGTGTTATCAACAGGGAGACATTTAAAGAACAGTGCTATGGCCATTGATCGAAACGATTTCCTGAGAGGGTACACTCTTTATGCATTTAATCTGACACCTGACGAGGATAATAGTCAGCATCTATCATTGATCAAGAGTGGTAACATACGCCTGGAGACACGTTTCAGGAACCCGCTGCCTAATACCATCAATCTAATAATTTATGCGGTATATGATAGTATGATTGAAGTGTCCCATCGCAGACAGGTTTTAGTTGATTACTATTAAGCATCATGAATACTGTGGAACTGACAGCCAGGTGTTTTGGCTTGTGATAAACTGCCCCAGCAACCTCTACAAATAAGACCTAGTGCTATGATAATTAACACACACCCCTCTGACCAGCCTGGAGAGCATTGGCTGGCAGTTTATATATTGGAGAGAGTTGGGTGTTTTTTTGACAGTTTTGGAAATGCTCCAAATCATTCAATATTTCCTAAATCGATTTATGACTTTTTAAACATGTCATGTGATGAGATACATTTATCAGACAAACAAGTTCAGGATGTCACATCGGTCACATGTGGTGAACACTGTATCTACTTCTTAAATCACATGTGTAGAGGCATCACCTATGATATGTTGATATCTAAATATTCTTCTAATCTGTTTAAAAATGACACAATGGTAACACGTTTTGTGAAAAAGTTGCAACCGTGTGTGTGTGTGTTCATAATGTGTTTAGTTGTGTTCAACATGTTCAGACAATTGTGTAAGATTGTGCAAGTCAATAAAATGTTGGTCAAATAAATTATCAGAGTTCATGTATCATTACAATCATTTTTATTTAGTCAAGCAAGGGGTTTTAGTCAAACAATAACATAGTCTGTGGTGGTAGCGATGGTTGATAATGACTCTTTTACGGGCGACTATGGCAAGAACCCATTCAATTTTAAGAATTATAATCTAGAATATCTGGCAATATATGTTGACGGTGTCCAGTTCCCCACCAAACCATTACAACCGGACTTCCCTAATGGTTGCGTAACTCGTGAATTCTATCAACTGGTGTTATCAACAGGGAGACATTTAAAGAACAGTGCTATGGCCATTGATCGAAACGATTTCCTGAGAGGGTACACTCTTTATGCATTTAATCTGACACCTGACGAGGATAATAGTCAGCATCTATCATTGATCAAGAGTGGTAACATACGCCTGGAGACACGTTTCAGGAACCCGCTGCCTAATACCATCAATCTAATAATTTATGCGGTATATGATAGTATGATTGAAGTGTCCCATCGCAGACAGGTTTTAGTTGATTACTATTAAGCATCATGAATACTGTGGAACTGACAGCCAGGTGTTTTGGCTTGTGATAAACTGCCCCAGCAACCTCTACAAATAAGACCTAGTGCTATGATAATTAACACACACCCCTCTGACCAGCCTGGAGAGCATTGGCTGGCAGTTTATATATTGGAGAGAGTTGGGTGTTTTTTTGACAGTTTTGGAAATGCTCCAAATCATTCAATATTTCCTAAATCGATTTATGACTTTTTAAACATGTCATGTGATGAGATACATTTATCAGACAAACAAGTTCAGGATGTCACATCGGTCACATGTGGTGAACACTGTATCTACTTCTTAAATCACATGTGTAGAGGCATCACCTATGATATGTTGATATCTAAATATTCTTCTAATCTGTTTAAAAATGACACAATGGTAACACGTTTTGTGAAAAAGTTGCAACCGTGTGTGTGTGTGTTCATAATGTGTTTAGTTGTGTTCAACATGTTCAGACAATTGTGTAAGATTGTGCAAGTCAATAAAATGTTGGTCAAATAAATTATCAGAGTTCATGTATCATTACAATCATTTTTATTTAGTCAAGCAAGGGGTTTTAGTCAAACAATAACATAGTCTGTGGTGGTAGCGATGGTTGATAATGACTCTTTTACGGGCGACTATGGCAAGAACCCATTCAATTTTAAGAATTATAATCTAGAATATCTGGCAATATATGTTGACGGTGTCCAGTTCCCCACCAAACCATTACAACCGGACTTCCCTAATGGTTGCGTAACTCGTGAATTCTATCAACTGGTGTTATCAACAGGGAGACATTTAAAGAACAGTGCTATGGCCATTGATCGAAACGATTTCCTGAGAGGGTACACTCTTTATGCATTTAATCTGACACCTGACGAGGATAATAGTCAGCATCTATCATTGATCAAGAGTGGTAACATACGCCTGGAGACACGTTTCAGGAACCCGCTGCCTAATACCATCAATCTAATAATTTATGCGGTATATGATAGTATGATTGAAGTGTCCCATCGCAGACAGGTTTTAGTTGATTACTATTAAGCATCATGAATACTGTGGAACTGACAGCCAGGTGTTTTGGCTTGTGATAAACTGCCCCAGCAACCTCTACAAATAAGACCTAGTGCTATGATAATTAACACACACCCCTCTGACCAGCCTGGAGAGCATTGGCTGGCAGTTTATATATTGGAGAGAGTTGGGTGTTTTTTTGACAGTTTTGGAAATGCTCCAAATCATTCAATATTTCCTAAATCGATTTATGACTTTTTAAACATGTCATGTGATGAGATACATTTATCAGACAAACAAGTTCAGGATGTCACATCGGTCACATGTGGTGAACACTGTATCTACTTCTTAAATCACATGTGTAGAGGCATCACCTATGATATGTTGATATCTAAATATTCTTCTAATCTGTTTAAAAATGACACAATGGTAACACGTTTTGTGAAAAAGTTGCAACCGTGTGTGTGTGTGTTCATAATGTGTTTAGTTGTGTTCAACATGTTCAGACAATTGTGTAAGATTGTGCAAGTCAATAAAATGTTGGTCAAATAAATTATCAGAGTTCATGTATCATTACAATCATTTTTATTTAGTCAAGCAAGGGGTTTTAGTCAAACAATAACATAGTCTGTGGTGGTAGCGATGGTTGATAATGACTCTTTTACGGGCGACTATGGCAAGAACCCATTCAATTTTAAGAATTATAATCTAGAATATCTGGCAATATATGTTGACGGTGTCCAGTTCCCCACCAAACCATTACAACCGGACTTCCCTAATGGTTGCGTAACTCGTGAATTCTATCAACTGGTGTTATCAACAGGGAGACATTTAAAGAACAGTGCTATGGCCATTGATCGAAACGATTTCCTGAGAGGGTACACTCTTTATGCATTTAATCTGACACCTGACGAGGATAATAGTCAGCATCTATCATTGATCAAGAGTGGTAACATACGCCTGGAGACACGTTTCAGGAACCCGCTGCCTAATACCATCAATCTAATAATTTATGCGGTATATGATAGTATGATTGAAGTGTCCCATCGCAGACAGGTTTTAGTTGATTACTATTAAGCATCATGAATACTGTGGAACTGACAGCCAGGTGTTTTGGCTTGTGATAAACTGCCCCAGCAACCTCTACAAATAAGACCTAGTGCTATGATAATTAACACACACCCCTCTGACCAGCCTGGAGAGCATTGGCTGGCAGTTTATATATTGGAGAGAGTTGGGTGTTTTTTTGACAGTTTTGGAAATGCTCCAAATCATTCAATATTTCCTAAATCGATTTATGACTTTTTAAACATGTCATGTGATGAGATACATTTATCAGACAAACAAGTTCAGGATGTCACATCGGTCACATGTGGTGAACACTGTATCTACTTCTTAAATCACATGTGTAGAGGCATCACCTATGATATGTTGATATCTAAATATTCTTCTAATCTGTTTAAAAATGACACAATGGTAACACGTTTTGTGAAAAAGTTGCAACCGTGTGTGTGTGTGTTCATAATGTGTTTAGTTGTGTTCAACATGTTCAGACAATTGTGTAAGATTGTGCAAGTCAATAAAATGTTGGTCAAATAAATTATCAGAGTTCATGTATCATTACAATCATTTTTATTTAGTCAAGCAAGGGGTTTTAGTCAAACAATAACATAGTCTGTGGTGGTAGCGATGGTTGATAATGACTCTTTTACGGGCGACTATGGCAAGAACCCATTCAATTTTAAGAATTATAATCTAGAATATCTGGCAATATATGTTGACGGTGTCCAGTTCCCCACCAAACCATTACAACCGGACTTCCCTAATGGTTGCGTAACTCGTGAATTCTATCAACTGGTGTTATCAACAGGGAGACATTTAAAGAACAGTGCTATGGCCATTGATCGAAACGATTTCCTGAGAGGGTACACTCTTTATGCATTTAATCTGACACCTGACGAGGATAATAGTCAGCATCTATCATTGATCAAGAGTGGTAACATACGCCTGAAGACACGTTTCAGGAACCCGCTGCCTAATACCATCAATCTAATAATTTATGCGGTATATGATAGTATGATTGAAGTGTCCCATCGCAGACAGGTTTTAGTTGATTACTATTAAGCATCATGAATACTGTGGAACTGACAGCCAGGTGTTTTGGCTTGTGATAAACTGCCCCAGCAACCTCTACAAATAAGACCTAGTGCTATGATAATTAACACACACCCCTCTGACCAGCCTGGAGAGCATTGGCTGGCAGTTTATATATTGGAGAGAGTTGGGTGTTTTTTTGACAGTTTTGGAAATGCTCCAAATCATTCAATATTTCCTAAATCGATTTATGACTTTTTAAACATGTCATGTGATGAGATACATTTATCAGACAAACAAGTTCAGGATGTCACATCGGTCACATGTGGTGAACACTGTATCTACTTCTTAAATCACATGTGTAGAGGCATCACCTATGATATGTTGATATCTAAATATTCTTCTAATCTGTTTAAAAATGACACAATGGTAACACGTTTTGTGAAAAAGTTGCAACCGTGTGTGTGTGTGTTCATAATGTGTTTAGTTGTGTTCAACATGTTCAGACAATTGTGTAAGATTGTGCAAGTCAATAAAATGTTGGTCAAATAAATTATCAGAGTTCATGTATCATTACAATCATTTTTATTTAGTCAAGCAAGGGGTTTTAGTCAAACAATAACATAGTCTGTGGTGGTAGCGATGGTTGATAATGACTCTTTTACGGGCGACTATGGCAAGAACCCATTCAATTTTAAGAATTATAATCTAGAATATCTGGCAATATATGTTGACGGTGTCCAGTTCCCCACCAAACCATTACAACCGGACTTCCCTAATGGTTGCGTAACTCGTGAATTCTATCAACTGGTGTTATCAACAGGGAGACATTTAAAGAACAGTGCTATGGCCATTGATCGAAACGATTTCCTGAGAGGGTACACTCTTTATGCATTTAATCTGACACCTGACGAGGATAATAGTCAGCATCTATCATTGATCAAGAGTGGTAACATACGCCTGGAGACACGTTTCAGGAACCCGCTGCCTAATACCATCAATCTAATAATTTATGCGGTATATGATAGTATGATTGAAGTGTCCCATCGCAGACAGGTTTTAGTTGATTACTATTAAGCATCATGAATACTGTGGAACTGACAGCCAGGTGTTTTGGCTTGTGATAAACTGCCCCAGCAACCTCTACAAATAAGACCTAGTGCTATGATAATTAACACACACCCCTCTGACCAGCCTGGAGAGCATTGGCTGGCAGTTTATATATTGGAGAGAGTTGGGTGTTTTTTTGACAGTTTTGGAAATGCTCCAAATCATTCAATATTTCCTAAATCGATTTATGACTTTTTAAACATGTCATGTGATGAGATACATTTATCAGACAAACAAGTTCAGGATGTCACATCGGTCACATGTGGTGAACACTGTATCTACTTCTTAAATCACATGTGTAGAGGCATCACCTATGATATGTTGATATCTAAATATTCTTCTAATCTGTTTAAAAATGACACAATGGTAACACGTTTTGTGAAAAAGTTGCAACCGTGTGTGTGTGTGTTCATAATGTGTTTAGTTGTGTTCAACATGTTCAGACAATTGTGTAAGATTGTGCAAGTCAATAAAATGTTGGTCAAATAAATTATCAGAGTTCATGTATCATTACAATCATTTTTATTTAGTCAAGCAAGGGGTTTTAGTCAAACAATAACATAGTCTGTGGTGGTAGCGATGGTTGATAATGACTC
The DNA here is from genome assembly GCF_963989245.1 of Nansenia antarctica. Classification (NCBI taxonomy): domain Eukaryota; kingdom Metazoa; phylum Chordata; class Actinopteri; order Argentiniformes; family Microstomatidae; genus Nansenia; species Nansenia antarctica. The sequence goes on along the minus strand of NC_137688.1, from coordinate 54,455,618 downwards.
TTTTACGGGCGACTATGGCAAGAACCCATTCAATTTTAAGAATTATAATCTAGAATATCTGGCAATATATGTTGACGGTGTCCAGTTCCCCACCAAACCATTACAACCGGACTTCCCTAATGGTTGCGTAACTCGTGAATTCTATCAACTGGTGTTATCAACAGGGAGACATTTAAAGAACAGTGCTATGGCCATTGATCGAAACGATTTCCTGAGAGGGTACACTCTTTATGCATTTAATCTGACACCTGACGAGGATAATAGTCAGCATCTATCATTGATCAAGAGTGGTAACATACGCCTGGAGACACGTTTCAGGAACCCGCTGCCTAATACCATCAATCTAATAATTTATGCGGTATATGATAGTATGATTGAAGTGTCCCATCGCAGACAGGTTTTAGTTGATTACTATTAAGCATCATGAATACTGTGGAACTGACAGCCAGGTGTTTTGGCTTGTGATAAACTGCCCCAGCAACCTCTACAAATAAGACCTAGTGCTATGATAATTAACACACACCCCTCTGACCAGCCTGGAGAGCATTGGCTGGCAGTTTATATATTGGAGAGAGTTGGGTGTTTTTTTGACAGTTTTGGAAATGCTCCAAATCATTCAATATTTCCTAAATCGATTTATGACTTTTTAAACATGTCATGTGATGAGATACATTTATCAGACAAACAAGTTCAGGATGTCACATCGGTCACATGTGGTGAACACTGTATCTACTTCTTAAATCACATGTGTAGAGGCATCACCTATGATATGTTGATATCTAAATATTCTTCTAATCTGTTTAAAAATGACACAATGGTAACACGTTTTGTGAAAAAGTTGCAACCGTGTGTGTGTGTGTTCATAATGTGTTTAGTTGTGTTCAACATGTTCAGACAATTGTGTAAGATTGTGCAAGTCAATAAAATGTTGGTCAAATAAATTATCAGAGTTCATGTATCATTACAATCATTTTTATTTAGTCAAGCAAGGGGTTTTAGTCAAACAATAACATAGTCTGTGGTGGTAGCGATGGTTGATAATGACTCTTTTACGGGCGACTATGGCAAGAACCCATTCAATTTTAAGAATTATAATCTAGAATATCTGGCAATATATGTTGACGGTGTCCAGTTCCCCACCAAACCATTACAACCGGACTTCCCTAATGGTTGCGTAACTCGTGAATTCTATCAACTGGTGTTATCAACAGGGAGACATTTAAAGAACAGTGCTATGGCCATTGATCGAAACGATTTCCTGAGAGGGTACACTCTTTATGCATTTAATCTGACACCTGACGAGGATAATAGTCAGCATCTATCATTGATCAAGAGTGGTAACATACGCCTGGAGACACGTTTCAGGAACCCGCTGCCTAATACCATCAATCTAATAATTTATGCGGTATATGATAGTATGATTGAAGTGTCCCATCGCAGACAGGTTTTAGTTGATTACTATTAAGCATCATGAATACTGTGGAACTGACAGCCAGGTGTTTTGGCTTGTGATAAACTGCCCCAGCAACCTCTACAAATAAGACCTAGTGCTATGATAATTAACACACACCCCTCTGACCAGCCTGGAGAGCATTGGCTGGCAGTTTATATATTGGAGAGAGTTGGGTGTTTTTTTGACAGTTTTGGAAATGCTCCAAATCATTCAATATTTCCTAAATCGATTTATGACTTTTTAAACATGTCATGTGATGAGATACATTTATCAGACAAACAAGTTCAGGATGTCACATCGGTCACATGTGGTGAACACTGTATCTACTTCTTAAATCACATGTGTAGAGGCATCACCTATGATATGTTGATATCTAAATATTCTTCTAATCTGTTTAAAAATGACACAATGGTAACACGTTTTGTGAAAAAGTTGCAACCGTGTGTGTGTGTGTTCATAATGTGTTTAGTTGTGTTCAACATGTTCAGACAATTGTGTAAGATTGTGCAAGTCAATAAAATGTTGGTCAAATAAATTATCAGAGTTCATGTATCATTACAATCATTTTTATTTAGTCAAGCAAGGGGTTTTAGTCAAACAATAACATAGTCTGTGGTGGTAGCGATGGTTGATAATGACTCTTTTACGGGCGACTATGGCAAGAACCCATTCAATTTTAAGAATTATAATCTAGAATATCTGGCAATATATGTTGACGGTGTCCAGTTCCCCACCAAACCATTACAACCGGACTTCCCTAATGGTTGCGTAACTCGTGAATTCTATCAACTGGTGTTATCAACAGGGAGACATTTAAAGAACAGTGCTATGGCCATTGATCGAAACGATTTCCTGAGAGGGTACACTCTTTATGCATTTAATCTGACACCTGACGAGGATAATAGTCAGCATCTATCATTGATCAAGAGTGGTAACATACGCCTGGAGACACGTTTCAGGAACCCGCTGCCTAATACCATCAATCTAATAATTTATGCGGTATATGATAGTATGATTGAAGTGTCCCATCGCAGACAGGTTTTAGTTGATTACTATTAAGCATCATGAATACTGTGGAACTGACAGCCAGGTGTTTTGGCTTGTGATAAACTGCCCCAGCAACCTCTACAAATAAGACCTAGTGCTATGATAATTAACACACACCCCTCTGACCAGCCTGGAGAGCATTGGCTGGCAGTTTATATATTGGAGAGAGTTGGGTGTTTTTTTGACAGTTTTGGAAATGCTCCAAATCATTCAATATTTCCTAAATCGATTTATGACTTTTTAAACATGTCATGTGATGAGATACATTTATCAGACAAACAAGTTCAGGATGTCACATCGGTCACATGTGGTGAACACTGTATCTACTTCTTAAATCACATGTGTAGAGGCATCACCTATGATATGTTGATATCTAAATATTCTTCTAATCTGTTTAAAAATGACACAATGGTAACACGTTTTGTGAAAAAGTTGCAACCGTGTGTGTGTGTTCATAATGTGTTTAGTTGTGTTCAACATGTTCAGACAATTGTGTAAGATTGTGCAAGTCAATAAAATGTTGGTCAAATAAATTATCAGAGTTCATGTATCATTACAATCATTTTTATTTAGTCAAGCGAGGGGTTTTAGTCAAACAATAACATAGTCTGTGGTGGTAGCGATGGTTGATAATGACTCTTTTACGGGCGACTATGGCAAGAACCCATTCAATTTTAAGAATTATAATCTAGAATATCTGGCAATATATGTTGACGGTGTCCAGTTCCCCACCAAACCATTACAACCGGACTTCCCTAATGGTTGCGTAACTCGTGAATTCTATCAACTGGTGTTATCAACAGGGAGACATTTAAAGAACAGTGCTATGGCCATTGATCGAAACGATTTCCTGAGAGGGTACACTCTTTATGCATTTAATCTGACACCTGACGAGGATAATAGTCAGCATCTATCATTGATCAAGAGTGGTAACATACGCCTGGAGACACGTTTCAGGAACCCGCTGCCTAATACCATCAATCTAATAATTTATGCGGTATATGATAGTATGATTGAAGTGTCCCATCGCAGACAGGTTTTAGTTGATTACTATTAAGCATCATGAATACTGTGGAACTGACAGCCAGGTGTTTTGGCTTGTGATAAACTGCCCCAGCAACCTCTACAAATAAGACCTAGTGCTATGATAATTAACACACACCCCTCTGACCAGCCTGGAGAGCATTGGCTGGCAGTTTATATATTGGAGAGAGTTGGGTGTTTTTTGACAGTTTTGGAAATGCTCCAAATCATTCAATATTTCCTAAATCGATTTATGACTTTTTAAACATGTCATGTGATGAGATACATTTATCAGACAAACAAGTTCAGGATGTCACATCGGTCACATGTGGTGAACACTGTATCTACTTCTTAAATCACATGTGTAGAGGCATCACCTATGATATGTTGATATCTAAATATTCTTCTAATCTGTTTAAAAATGACACAATGGTAACACGTTTTGTGAAAAAGTTGCAACCGTGTGTGTGTGTTCATAATGTGTTTAGTTGTGTTCAACATGTTCAGACAATTGTGTAAGATTGTGCAAGTCAATAAAATGTTGGTCAAATAAATTATCAGAGTTCATGTATCATTACAATCATTTTTATTTAGTCAAGCAAGGGGTTTTAGTCAAACAATAACATAGTCTGTGGTGGTAGCGATGGTTGATAATGACTCTTTTACGGGCGACTATGGCAAGAACTAATTCAATTTTAAGAATTATAATCTAGAATATCTGGCAATATATGTTGACGGTGTCCAGTTCCCCACCAAACCATTACAACCGGACTTCCCTAATGGTTGCGTAACTCGTGAATTCTATCAACTGGTGTTATCAACAGGGAGACGTTTAAAGAACAGTGCTATGGCCATTGATCGAAACGATTTCCTGAGAGGGTACACTCTTTATGCATTTAATCTGACACCTGACGAGGATAATAGTCAGCATCTATCATTGATCAAGAGTGGTAACATACGCCTGGAGACACGTTTCAGGAACCCGCTGCCTAATACCATCAATCTAATAATTTATGCGGTATATGATAGTATGATTGAAGTGTCCCATCGCAGACAGGTTTTAGTTGATTACTATTAAGCATCATGAATACTGTGGAACTGACAGCCAGGTGTTTTGGCTTGTGATAAACTGCCCCAGCAACCTCTACAAATAAGACCTAGTGCTATGATAATTAACACACACCCCTCTGACCAGCCTGGAGAGCATTGGCTGGCAGTTTATATATTGGAGGGAGTTGGGTGTTTTTTTGACAGTTTTGGAAATGCTCCAAATCATTCAATATTTCCTAAATCGATTTATGACTTTTTAAACATGTCATGTGATGAGATACATTTATCAGACAAACAAGTTCAGGATGTCACATCGGTCACATGTGGTGAACACTGTATCTACTTCTTAAATCACATGTGTAGAGGCATCACCTATGATATGTTGATATCTAAATATTCTTCTAATCTGTTTAAAAATGACACAATGGTAACACGTTTTGTGAAAAAGTTGCAACCGTGTGTGTGTGTGTTCATAATGTGTTTAGTTGTGTTCAACATGTTCAGACAATTGTGTAAGATTGTGCAAGTCAATAAAATGTTGGTCAAATAAATTATCAGAGTTCATGTATCATTACAATCATTTTTATTTAGTCAAGCAAGGGGTTTTAGTCAAACAATAACATAGTCTGTGGTGGTAGCGATGGTTGATAATGACTCTTTTACGGGCGACTATGGCAAGAACCCATTCAATTTTAAGAATTATAATCTAGAATATCTGGCAATATATGTTGACGGTGTCCAGTTCCCCACCAAACCATTACAACCGGACTTCCCTAATGGTTGCGTAACTCGTGAATTCTATCAACTGGTGTTATCAACAGGGAGACATTTAAAGAACAGTGCTATGGCCATTGATCGAAACGATTTCCTGAGAGGGTACACTCTTTATGCATTTAATCTGACACCTGACGAGGATAATAGTCAGCATCTATCATTGATCAAGAGTGGTAACATACGCCTGGAGACACGTTTCAGGAACCCGCTGCCTAATACCATCAATCTAATAATTTATGCGGTATATGATAGTATGATTGAAGTGTCCCATCGCAGACAGGTTTTAGTTGATTACTATTAAGCATCATGAATACTGTGGAACTGACAGCCAGGTGTTTTGGCTTGTGATAAACTGCCCCAGCAACCTCTACAAATAAGACCTAGTGCTATGATAATTAACACACACCCCTCTGACCAGCCTGGAGAGCATTGGCTGGCAGTTTATATATTGGAGAGAGTTGGGTGTTTTTTTGACAGTTTTGGAAATGCTCCAAATCATTCAATATTTCCTAAATCGATTTATGACTTTTTAAACATGTCATGTGATGAGATACATTTATCAGACAAACAAGTTCAGGATGTCACATCGGTCACATGTGGTGAACACTGTATCTACTTCTTAAATCACATGTGTAGAGGCATCACCTATGATATGTTGATATCTAAATATTCTTCTAATCTGTTTAAAAATGACACAATGGTAACACGTTTTGTGAAAAAGTTGCAACCGTGTGTGTGTGTGTTCATAATGTGTTTAGTTGTGTTCAACATGTTCAGACAATTGTGTAAGATTGTGCAAGTCAATAAAATGTTGGTCAAATAAATTATCAGAGTTCATGTATCATTACAATCATTTTTATTTAGTCAAGCAAGGGGTTTTAGTCAAACAATAACATAGTCTGTGGTGGTAGCGATGGTTGATAATGACTCTTTTACGGGCGACTATGGCAAGAACCCATTCAATTTTAAGAATTATAATCTAGAATATCTGGCAATATATGTTGACGGTGTCCAGTTCCCCACCAAACCATTACAACCGGACTTCCCTAATGGTTGCGTAACTCGTGAATTCTATCAACTGGTGTTATCAACAGGGAGACATTTAAAGAACAGTGCTATGGCCATTGATCGAAACGATTTCCTGAGAGGGTACACTCTTTATGCATTTAATCTGACACCTGACGAGGATAATAGTCAGCATCTATCATTGATCAAGAGTGGTAACATACGCCTGGAGACACGTTTCAGGAACCCGCTGCCTAATACCATCAATCTAATAATTTATGCGGTATATGATAGTATGATTGAAGTGTCCCATCGCAGACAGGTTTTAGTTGATTACTATTAAGCATCATGAATACTGTGGAACTGACAGCCAGGTGTTTTGGCTTGTGATAAACTGCCCCAGCAACCTCTACAAATAAGACCTAGTGCTATGATAATTAACACACACCCCTCTGACCAGCCTGGAGAGCATTGGCTGGCAGTTTATATATTGGAGAGAGTTGGGTGTTTTTTTGACAGTTTTGGAAATGCTCCAAATCATTCAATATTTCCTAAATCGATTTATGACTTTTTAAACATGTCATGTGATGAGATACATTTATCAGACAAACAAGTTCAGGATGTCACATCGGTCACATGTGGTGAACACTGTATCTACTTCTTAAATCACATGTGTAGAGGCATCACCTATGATATGTTGATATCTAAATATTCTTCTAATCTGTTTAAAAATGACACAATGGTAACACGTTTTGTGAAAAAGTTGCAACCGTGTGTGTGTGTTCATAATGTGTTTAGTTGTGTTCAACATGTTCAGACAATTGTGTAAGATTGTGCCAGTCAATAAAATGTTGGTCAAATAAATTATCAGAGTTCATGTATCATTACAATCATTTTTATTTAGTCAAGCAAGGGGTTTTAGTCAAACAATAACATAGTCTGTGGTGGTAGCGATGGTTGATAATGACTCTTTTACGGGCGACTATGGCAAGAACCCATTCAATTTTAAGAATTATAATCTAGAATATCTGGCAATATATGTTGACGGTGTCCAGTTCCCCACCAAACCATTACAACCGGACTTCCCTAATGGTTGCGTAACTCGTGAATTCTATCAACTGGTGTTATCAACAGGGAGACATTTAAAGAACAGTGCTATGGCCATTGATCGAAACGATTTCCTGAGAGGGTACACTCTTTATGCATTTAATCTGACACCTGACGAGGATAATAGTCAGCATCTATCATTGATCAAGAGTGGTAACATACGCCTGGAGACACGTTTCAGGAACCCGCTGCCTAATACCATCAATCTAATAATTTATGCGGTATATGATAGTATGATTGAAGTGTCCCATCGCAGACAGGTTTTAGTTGATTACTATTAAGCATCATGAATACTGTGGAACTGACAGCCAGGTGTTTTGGCTTGTGATAAACTGCCCCAGCAACCTCTACAAATAAGACCTAGTGCTATGATAATTAACACACACCCCTCTGACCAGCCTGGAGAGCATTGGCTGGCAGTTTATATATTGGAGAGAGTTGGGTGTTTTTTTGACAGTTTTGGAAATGCTCCAAATCATTCAATATTTCCTAAATCGATTTATGACTTTTTAAACATGTCATGTGATGAGATACATTTATCAGACAAACAAGTTCAGGATGTCACATCGGTCACATGTGGTGAACACTGTATCTACTTCTTAAATCACATGTGTAGAGGCATCACCTATGATATGTTGATATCTAAATATTCTTCTAATCTGTTTAAAAATGACACAATGGTAACACGTTTTGTGAAAAAGTTGCAACCGTGTGTGTGTGTGTTCATAATGTGTTTAGTTGTGTTCAACATGTTCAGACAATTGTGTAAGATTGTGCAAGTCAATAAAATGTTGGTCAAATAAATTATCAGAGTTCATGTATCATTACAATCATTTTTATTTAGTCAAGCAAGGGGTTTTAGTCAAACAATAACATAGTCTGTGGTGGTAGCGATGGTTGATAATGACTCTTTTACGGGCGACTATGGCAAGAACCCATTCAATTTTAAGAATTATAATCTAGAATATCTGGCAATATATGTTGACGGTGTCCAGTTCCCCACCAAACCATTACAACCGGACTTCCCTAATGGTTGCGTAACTCGTGAATTCTATCAACTGGTGTTATCAACAGGGAGACATTTAAAGAACAGTGCTATGGCCATTGATCGAAACGATTTCCTGAGAGGGTACACTCTTTATGCATTTAATCTGACACCTGACGAGGATAATAGTCAGCATCTATCATTGATCAAGAGTGGTAACATACGCCTGGAGACACGTTTCAGGAACCCGCTGCCTAATACCATCAATCTAATAATTTATGCGGTATATGATAGTATGATTGAAGTGTCCCATCGCAGACAGGTTTTAGTTGATTACTATTAAGCATCATGAATACTGTGGAACTGACAGCCAGGTGTTTTGGCTTGTGATAAACTGCCCCAGCAACCTCTACAAATAAGACCTAGTGCTATGATAATTAACACACACCCCTCTGACCAGCCTGGAGAGCATTGGCTGGCAGTTTATATATTGGAGAGAGTTGGGTGTTTTTTTGACAGTTTTGGAAATGCTCCAAATCATTCAATATTTCCTAAATCGATTTATGACTTTTTAAACATGTCATGTGATGAGATACATTTATCAGACAAACAAGTTCAGGATGTCACATCGGTCACATGTGGTGAACACTGTATCTACTTCTTAAATCACATGTGTAGAGGCATCACCTATGATATGTTGATATCTAAATATTCTTCTAATCTGTTTAAAAATGACACAATGGTAACACGTTTTGTGAAAAAGTTGCAACCGTGTGTGTGTGTTCATAATGTGTTTAGTTGTGTTCAACATGTTCAGACAATTGTGTAAGATTGTGCAAGTCAATAAAATGTTGGTCAAATAAATTATCAGAGTTCATGTATCATTACAATCATTTTTATTTAGTCAAGCAAGGGGTTTTAGTCAAACAATAACATAGTCTGTGGTGGTAGCGATGGTTGATAATGACTCTTTTACGGGCGACTATGGCAAGAACCCATTCAATTTTAAGAATTATAATCTAGAATATCTGGCAATATATGTTGACGGTGTCCAGTTCCCCACCAAACCATTACAACCGGACTTCCCTAATGGTTGCGTAACTCGTGAATTCTATCAACTGGTGTTATCAACAGGGAGACATTTAAAGAACAGTGCTATGGCCATTGATCGAAACGATTTCCTGAGAGGGTACACTCTTTATGCATTTAATCTGACACCTGACGAGGATAATAGTCAGCATCTATCATTGATCAAGAGTGGTAACATACGCCTGGAGACACGTTTCAGGAACCCGCTGCCTAATACCATCAATCTAATAATTTATGCGGTATATGATAGTATGATTGAAGTGTCCCATCGCAGACAGGTTTTAGTTGATTACTATTAAGCATCATGAATACTGTGGAACTGACAGCCAGGTGTTTTGGCTTGTGATAAACTGCCCCAGCAACCTCTACAAATAAGACCTAGTGCTATGATAATTAACACACACCCCTCTGACCAGCCTGGAGAGCATTGGCTGGCAGTTTATATATTGGAGAGAGTTGGGTGTTTTTTTGACAGTTTTGGAAATGCTCCAAATCATTCAATATTTCCTAAATCGATTTATGACTTTTTAAACATGTCATGTGATGAGATACATTTATCAGACAAACAAGTTCAGGATGTCACATCGGTCACATGTGGTGAACACTGTATCTACTTCTTAAATCACATGTGTAGAGGCATCACCTATGATATGTTGATATCTAAATATTCTTCTAATCTGTTTAAAAATGACACAATGGTAACACGTTTTGTGAAAAAGTTGCAACCGTGTGTGTGTGTTCATAATGTGTTTAGTTGTGTTCAACATGTTCAGACAATTGTGTAAGATTGTGCAAGTCAATAAAATGTTGGTCAAATAAATTATCAGAGTTCATGTATCATTACAATCATTTTTATTTAGTCAAGCAAGGGGTTTTAGTCAAACAATAACATAGTCTGTGGTGGTAGCGATGGTTGATAATGACTCTTTTACGGGCGACTATGGCAAGAACCCATTCAATTTTAAGAATTATAATCTAGAATATCTGGCAATATATGTTGACGGTGTCCAGTTCCCCACCAAACCATTACAACCGGACTTCCCTAATGGTTGCGTAACTCGTGAATTCTATCAACTGGTGTTATCAACAGGGAGACATTTAAAGAACAGTGCTATGGCCATTGATCGAAACGATTTCCTGAGAGGGTACACTCTTTATGCATTTAATCTGACACCTGACGAGGATAATAGTCAGCATCTATCATTGATCAAGAGTGGTAACATACGCCTGGAGACACGTTTCAGGAACCCGCTGCCTAATACCATCAATCTAATAATGTATGCGGTATATGATAGTATGATTGAAGTGTCCCATCGCAGACAGGTTTTAGTTGATTACTATTAAGCATCATGAATACTGTGGAACTGACAGCCAGGTGTTTTGGCTTGTGATAAACTGCCCCAGCAACCTCTACAAATAAGACCTAGTGCTATGATAATTAACACACACCCCTCTGACCAGCCTGGAGAGCATTGGCTGGCAGTTTATATATTGGAGAGAGTTGGGTGTTTTTTTGACAGTTTTGGAAATGCTCCAAATCATTCAATATTTCCTAAATCGATTTATGACTTTTTAAACATGTCATGTGATGAGATACATTTATCAGACAAACAAGTTCAGGATGTCACATCGGTCACATGTGGTGAACACTGTATCTACTTCTTAAATCACATGTGTAGAGGCATCACCTATGATATGTTGATATCTAAATATTCTTCTAATCTGTTTAAAAATGACACAATGGTAACACGTTTTGTGAAAAAGTTGCAACCGTGTGTGTGTGTTCATAATGTGTTTAGTTGTGTTCAACATGTTCAGACAATTGTGTAAGATTGTGCAAGTCAATAAAATGTTGGTCAAATAAATTATCAGAGTTCATGTATCATTACAATCATTTTTATTTAGTCAAGCAAGGGGTTTTAGTCAAACAATAACATAGTCTGTGGTGGTAGCGATGGTTGATAATGACTCTTTTACAGGCGACTATGGCAAGAACCCATTCAATTTTAAGAATTATAATCTAGAATATCTGGCAATATATGTTGACGGTGTCCAGTTCCCCACCAAACCATTACAACCGGACTTCCCTAATGGTTGCGTAACTCGTGAATTCTATCAACTGGTGTTATCAACAGGGAGACATTTAAAGAACAGTGCTATGGCCATTGATCGAAACGATTTCCTGAGAGGGTACACTCTTTATGCATTTAATCTGACACCTGACGAGGATAATAGTCAGCATCTATCATTGATCAAGAGTGGTAACATACGCCTGGAGACACGTTTCAGGAACCCGCTGCCTAATACCATCAATCTAATAATTTATGCGGTATATGATAGTATGATTGAAGTGTCCCATCGCAGACAGGTTTTAGTTGATTACTATTAAGCATCATGAATACTGTGGAACTGACAGCCAGGTGTTTTGGCTTGTGATAAACTGCCCCAGCAACCTCTACAAATAAGACCTAGTGCTATGATAATTAACACACACCCCTCTGACCAGCCTGGAGAGCATTGGCTGGCAGTTTATATATTGGAGAGAGTTGGGTGTTTTTTTGACAGTTTTGGAAATGCTCCAAATCATTCAATATTTCCTAAATCGATTTATGACTTTTTAAACATGTCATGTGATGAGATACATTTATCAGACAAACAAGTTCAGGATGTCACATCGGTCACATGTGGTGAACACTGTATCTACTTCTTAAATCACATGTGTAGAGGCATCACCTATGATATGTTGATATCTAAATATTCTTCTAATCTGTTTAAAAATGACACAATGGTAACACGTTTTGTGAAAAAGTTGCAACCGTGTGTGTGTGTTCATAATGTGTTTAGTTGTGTTCAACATGTTCAGACAATTGTGTAAGATTGTGCAAGTCAATAAAATGTTGGTCAAATAAATTATCAGAGTTCATGTATCATTACAATCATTTTTATTTAGTCAAGCAAGGGGTTTTAGTCAAACAATAACATAGTCTGTGGTGGTAGCGATGGTTGATAATGACTCTTTTACGGGCGACTATGGCAAGAACCCATTCAATTTTAAGAATTATAATCTAGAATATCTGGCAATATATGTTGACGGTGTCCAGTTCCCCACCAAACCATTACAACCGGACTTCCCTAATGGTTGCGTAACTCGTGAATTCTATCAACTGGTGTTATCAACAGGGAGACATTTAAAGAACAGTGCTATGGCCATTGATCGAAACGATTTCCTGAGAGGGTACACTCTTTATGCATTTAATCTGACACCTGACGAGGATAATAGTCAGCATCTATCATTGATCAAGAGTGGTAACATACGCCTGGAGACACGTTTCAGGAACCCGCTGCCTAATACCATCAATCTAATAATTTATGCGGTATATGATAGTATGATTGAAGTGTCCCATCGCAGACAGGTTTTAGTTGATTACTATTAAGCATCATGAATACTGTGGAACTGACAGCCAGGTGTTTTGGCTTGTGATAAACTGCCCCAGCAACCTCTACAAATAAGACCTAGTGCTATGATAATTAACACACACCCCTCTGACCAGCCTGGAGAGCATTGGCTGGCAGTTTATATATTGGAGAGAGTTGGGTGTTTTTTTGACAGTTTTGGAAATGCTCCAAATCATTCAATATTTCCTAAATCGATTTATGACTTTTTAAACATGTCATGTGATGAGATACATTTATCAGACAAACAAGTTCAGGATGTCACATCGGTCACATGTGGTGAACACTGTATCTACTTCTTAAATCACATGTGTAGAGGCATCACCTATGATATGTTGATATCTAAATATTCTTCTAATCTGTTTAAAAATGACACAATGGTAACACGTTTTGTGAAAAAGTTGCAACCGTGTGTGTGTGTTCATAATGTGTTTAGTTGTGTTCAACATGTTCAGACAATTGTGTAAGATTGTGCAAGTCAATAAAATGTTGGTCAAATAAATTATCAGAGTTCATGTATCATTACAATCATTTTTATTTAGTCAAGCAAGGGGTTTTAGTCAAACAATAACATAGTCTGTGGTGGTAGCGATGGTTGATAATGACTCTTTTACGGGCGACTATGGCAAGAACCCATTCAATTTTAAGAATTATAATCTAGAATATCTGGCAATATATGTTGACGGTGTCCAGTTCCCCACCAAACCATTACAACCGGACTTCCCTAATGGTTGCGTAACTCGTGAATTCTATCAACTGGTGTTATCAACAGGGAGACATTTAAAGAACAGTGCTATGGCCATTGATCGAAACGATTTCCTGAGAGGGTACACTCTTTATGCATTTAATCTGACACCTGACGAGGATAATAGTCAGCATCTATCATTGATCAAGAGTGGTAACATACGCCTGGAGACACGTTTCAGGAACCCGCTGCCTAATACCATCAATCTAATAATGTATGCGGTATATGATAGTATGATTGAAGTGTCCCATCGCAGACAGGTTTTAGTTGATTACTATTAAGCATCATGAATACTGTGGAACTGACAGCCAGGTGTTTTGGCTTGTGATAAACTGCCCCAGCAACCTCTACAAATAAGACCTAGTGCTATGATAATTAACACACACCCCTCTGACCAGCCTGGAGAGCATTGGCTGGCAGTTTATATATTGGAGAGAGTTGGGTGTTTTTTTGACAGTTTTGGAAATGCTCCAAATCATTCAATATTTCCTAAATCGATTTATGACTTTTTAAACATGTCATGTGATGAGATACATTTATCAGACAAACAAGTTCAGGATGTCACATCGGTCACATGTGGTGAACACTGTATCTACTTCTTAAATCACATGTGTAGAGGCATCACCTATGATATGTTGATATCTAAATATTCTTCTAATCTGTTTAAAAATGACACAATGGTAACACGTTTTGTGAAAAAGTTGCAACCGTGTGTGTGTGTTCATAATGTGTTTAGTTGTGTTCAACATGTTCAGACAATTGTGTAAGATTGTGCAAGTCAATAAAATGTTGGTCAAATAAATTATCAGAGTTCATGTATCATTACAATCATTTTTATTTAGTCAAGCAAGGGGTTTTAGTCAAACAATAACATAGTCTGTGGTGGTAGCGATGGTTGATAATGACTCTTTTACGGGCGACTATGGCAAGAACCCATTCAATTTTAAGAATTATAATCTAGAATATCTGGCAATATATGTTGACGGTGTCCAGTTCCCCACCAAACCATTACAACCGGACTTCCCTAATGGTTGCGTAACTCGTGAATTCTATCAACTGGTGTTATCAACAGGGAGACATTTAAAGAACAGTGCTATGGCCATTGATCGAAACGATTTCCTGAGAGGGTACACTCTTTATGCATTTAATCTGACACCTGACGAGGATAATAGTCAGCATCTATCATTGATCAAGAGTGGTAACATACGCCTGGAGACACGTTTCAGGAACCCGCTGCCTAATACCATCAATCTAATAATTTATGCGGTATATGATAGTATGATTGAAGTGTCCCATCGCAGACAGGTTTTAGTTGATTACTATTAAGCATCATGAATACTGTGGAACTGACAGCCAGGTGTTTTGGCTTGTGATAAACTGCCCCAGCAACCTCTACAAATAAGACCTAGTGCTATGATAATTAACACACACCCCTCTGACCAGCCTGGAGAGCATTGGCTGGCAGTTTATATATTGGAGAGAGTTGGGTGTTTTTTTGACAGTTTTGGAAATGCTCCAAATCATTCAATATTTCCTAAATCGATTTATGACTTTTTAAACATGTCATGTGATGAGATACATTTATCAGACAAACAAGTTCAGGATGTCACATCGGTCACATGTGGTGAACACTGTATCTACTTCTTAAATCACATGTGTAGAGGCATCACCTATGATATGTTGATATCTAAATATTCTTCTAATCTGTTTAAAAATGACACAATGGTAACACGTTTTGTGAAAAAGTTGCAACCGTGTGTGTGTGTTCATAATGTGTTTAGTTGTGTTCAACATGTTCAGACAATTGTGTAAGATTGTGCAAGTCAATAAAATGTTGGTCAAATAAATTATCAGAGTTCATGTATCATTACAATCATTTTTATTTAGTCAAGCAAGGGGTTTTAGTCAAACAATAACATAGTCTGTGGTGGTAGCGATGGTTGATAATGACTCTTTTACGGGCGACTATGGCAAGAACCCATTCAATTTTAAGAATTATAATCTAGAATATCTGGCAATATATGTTGACGGTGTCCAGTTCCCCACCAAACCATTACAACCGGACTTCCCTAATGGTTGCGTAACTCGTGAATTCTATCAACTGGTGTTATCAACAGGGAGACATTTAAAGAACAGTGCTATGGCCATTGATCGAAACGATTTCCTGAGAGGGTACACTCTTTATGCATTTAATCTGACACCTGACGAGGATAATAGTCAGCATCTATCATTGATCAAGAGTGGTAACATACGCCTGGAGACACGTTTCAGGAACCCGCTGCCTAATACCATCAATCTAATAATGTATGCGGTATATGATAGTATGATTGAAGTGTCCCATCGCAGACAGGTTTTAGTTGATTACTATTAAGCATCATGAATACTGTGGAACTGACAGCCAGGTGTTTTGGCTTGTGATAAACTGCCCCAGCAACCTCTACAAATAAGACCTAGTGCTATGATAATTAACACACACCCCTCTGACCAGCCTGGAGAGCATTGGCTGGCAGTTTATATATTGGAGAGAGTTGGGTGTTTTTTTGACAGTTTTGGAAATGCTCCAAATCATTCAATATTTCCTAAATCGATTTATGACTTTTTAAACATGTCATGTGATGAGATACATTTATCAGACAAACAAGTTCAGGATGTCACATCGGTCACATGTGGTGAACACTGTATCTACTTCTTAAATCACATGTGTAGAGGCATCACCTATGATATGTTGATATCTAAATATTCTTCTAATCTGTTTAAAAATGACACAATGGTAACACGTTTTGTGAAAAAGTTGCAACCGTGTGTGTGTGTTCATAATGTGTTTAGTTGTGTTCAACATGTTCAGACAATTGTGTAAGATTGTGCAAGTCAATAAAATGTTGGTCAAATAAATTATCAGAGTTCATGTATCATTACAATCATTTTTATTTAGTCAAGCAAGGGGTTTTAGTCAAACAATAACATAGTCTGTGGTGGTAGCGATGGTTGATAATGACTCTTTTACGGGCGACTATGGCAAGAACCCATTCAATTTTAAGAATTATAATCTAGAATATCTGGCAATATATGTTGACGGTGTCCAGTTCCCCACCAAACCATTACAACCGGACTTCCCTAATGGTTGCGTAACTCGTGAATTCTATCAACTGGTGTTATCAACAGGGAGACATTTAAAGAACAGTGCTATGGCCATTGATCGAAACGATTTCCTGAGAGGGTACACTCTTTATGCATTTAATCTGACACCTGACGAGGATAATAGTCAGCATCTATCATTGATCAAGAGTGGTAACATACGCCTGGAGACACGTTTCAGGAACCCGCTGCCTAATACCATCAATCTAATAATTTATGCGGTATATGATAGTATGATTGAAGTGTCCCATCGCAGACAGGTTTTAGTTGATTACTATTAAGCATCATGAATACTGTGGAACTGACAGCCAGGTGTTTTGGCTTGTGATAAACTGCCCCAGCAACCTCTACAAATAAGACCTAGTGCTATGATAATTAACACACACCCCTCTGACCAGCCTGGAGAGCATTGGCTGGCAGTTTATATATTGGAGAGAGTTGGGTGTTTTTTTGACAGTTTTGGAAATGCTCCAAATCATTCAATATTTCCTAAATCGATTTATGACTTTTTAAACATGTCATGTGATGAGATACATTTATCAGACAAACAAGTTCAGGATGTCACATCGGTCACATGTGGTGAACACTGTATCTACTTCTTAAATCACATGTGTAGAGGCATCACCTATGATATGTTGATATCTAAATATTCTTCTAATCTGTTTAAAAATGACACAATGGTAACACGTTTTGTGAACAAGTTGCAACCGTGTGTGTGTGTTCATAATGTGTTTAGTTGTGTTCAACATGTTCAGACAATTGTGTAAGATTGTGCAAGTCAATAAAATGTTGGTCAAATAAATTATCAGAGTTCATGTATCATTACAATCATTTTTATTTAGTCAAGCAAGGGGTTTTAGTCAAACAATAACATAGTCTGTGGTGGTAGCGATGGTTGATAATGACTCTTTTACGGGCGACTATGGCAAGAACCCATTCAATTTTAAGAATTATAATCTAGAATATCTGGCAATATATGTTGACGGTGTCCAGTTCCCCACCAAACCATTACAACCGGACTTCCCTAATGGTTGCGTAACTCGTGAATTCTATCAACTGGTGTTATCAACAGGGAGACATTTAAAGAACAGTGCTATGGCCATTGATCGAAACGATTTCCTGAGAGGGTACACTCTTTATGCATTTAATCTGACACCTGACGAGGATAATAGTCAGCATCTATCATTGATCAAGAGTGGTAACATACGCCTGGAGACACGTTTCAGGAACCCGCTGCCTAATACCATCAATCTAATAATTTATGCGGTATATGATAGTATGATTGAAGTGTCCCATCGCAGACAGGTTTTAGTTGATTACTATTAAGCATCATGAATACTGTGGAACTGACAGCCAGGTGTTTTGGCTTGTGATAAACTGCCCCAGCAACCTCTACAAATAAGACCTAGTGCTATGATAATTAACACACACCCCTCTGACCAGCCTGGAGAGCATTGGCTGGCAGTTTATATATTGGAGAGAGTTGGGTGTTTTTTTGACAGTTTTGGAAATGCTCCAAATCATTCAATATTTCCTAAATCGATTTATGACTTTTTAAACATGTCATGTGATGAGATACATTTATCAGACAAACAAGTTCAGGATGTCACATCGGTCACATGTGGTGAACACTGTATCTACTTCTTAAATCACATGTGTAGAGGCATCACCTATGATATGTTGATATCTAAATATTCTTCTAATCTGTTTAAAAATGACACAATGGTAACACGTTTTGTGAACAAGTTGCAACCGTGTGTGTGTGTTCATAATGTGTTTAGTTGTGTTCAACATGTTCAGACAATTGTGTAAGATTGTGCAAGTCAATAAAATGTTGGTCAAATAAATTATCAGAGTTCATGTATCATTACAATCATTTTTATTTAGTCAAGCAAGGGGTTTTAGTCAAACAATAACATAGTCTGTGGTGGTAGCGATGGTTGATAATGACTCTTTTACGGGCGACTATGGCAAGAACCCATTCAATTTTAAGAATTATAATCTAGAATATCTGGCAATATATGTTGACGGTGTCCAGTTCCCCACCAAACCATTACAACCGGACTTCCCTAATGGTTGCGTAACTCGTGAATTCTATCAACTGGTGTTATCAACAGGGAGACATTTAAAGAACAGTGCTATGGCCATTGACCGAAACGATTTCCTGAGAGGGTACACTCTTTATGCATTTAATCTGACACCTGACGAGGATAATAGTCAGCATCTATCATTGATCAAGAGTGGTAACATACGCCTGGAGACACGTTTCAGGAACCCGCTGCCTAATACCATCAATCTAATAATTTATGCGGTATATGATAGTATGATTGAAGTGTCCCATCGCAGACAGGTTTTAGTTGATTACTATTAAGCATCATGAATACTGTGGAACTGACAGCCAGGTGTTTTGGCTTGTGATAAACTGCCCCAGCAACCTCTACAAATAAGACCTAGTGCTATGATAATTAACACACACCCCTCTGACCAGCCTGGAGAGCATTGGCTGGCAGTTTATATATTGGAGAGAGTTGGGTGTTTTTTTGACAGTTTTGGAAATGCTCCAAATCATTCAATATTTCCTAAATCGATTTATGACTTTTTAAACATGTCATGTGATGAGATACATTTATCAGACAAACAAGTTCAGGATGTCACATCGGTCACATGTGGTGAACACTGTATCTACTTCTTAAATCACATGTGTAGAGGCATCACCTATGATATGTTGATATCTAAATATTCTTCTAATCTGTTTAAAAATGACACAATGGTAACACGTTTTGTGAAAAAGTTGCAACCGTGTGTGTGTGTGTGTTCATAATGTGTTTAGTTGTGTTCAACATGTTCAGACAATTGTGTAAGATTGTGCAAGTCAATAAAATGTTGGTCAAATAAATTATCAGAGTTCATGTATCATTACAATCATTTTTATTTAGTCAAGCAAGGGGTTTTAGTCAAACAATAACATAGTCTGTGGTGGTAGCGATGGTTGATAATGACTCTTTTACGGGCGACTATGGCAAGAACCCATTAAATTTTAAGAATTATAATCTAGAATATCTGGCAATATATGTTGACGGTGTCCAGTTCCCCACCAAACCATTACAACCGGACTTCCCTAATGGTTGCGTAACTCGTGAATTCTATCAACTGGTGTTATCAACAGGGAGACATTTAAAGAACAGTGCTATGGCCATTGATCGAAACGATTTCCTGAGAGGGTACACTCTTTATGCATTTAATCTGACACCTGACGAGGATAATAGTCAGCATCTATCATTGATCAAGAGTGGTAACATACGCCTGGAGACACGTTTCAGGAACCCGCTGCCTAATACCATCAATCTAATAATTTATGCGGTATATGATAGTATGATTGAAGTGTCCCATCGCAGACAGGTTTTAGTTGATTACTATTAAGCATCATGAATACTGTGGAACTGACAGCCAGGTGTTTTGGCTTGTGATAAACTGCCCCAGCAACCTCTACAAATAAGACCTAGTGCTATGATAATTAACACACACCCCTCTGACCAGCCTGGAGAGCATTGGCTGGCAGTTTATATATTGGAGAGAGTTGGGTGTTTTTTTGACAGTTTTGGAAATGCTCCAAATCATTCAATATTTCCTAAATCGATTTATGACTTTTTAAACATGTCATGTGATGAGATACATTTATCAGACAAACAAGTTCAGGATGTCACATCGGTCACATGTGGTGAACACTGTATCTACTTCTTAAATCACATGTGTAGAGGCATCACCTATGATATGTTGATATCTAAATATTCTTCTAATCTGTTTAAAAATGACACAATGGTAACACGTTTTGTGAAAAAGTTGCAACCGTGTGTGTGTGTGTTCATAATGTGTTTAGTTGTGTTCAACATGTTCAGACAATTGTGTAAGATTGTGCAAGTCAATAAAATGTTGGTCAAATAAATTATCAGAGTTCATGTATCATTACAATCATTTTTATTTAGTCAAGCAAGGGGTTTTAGTCAAACAATAACATAGTCTGTGGTGGTAGCGATGGTTGATAATGACTCTTTTACGGGCGACTATGGCAAGAACCCATTCAATTTTAAGAATTATAATCTAGAATATCTGGCAATATATGTTGACGGTGTCCAGTTCCCCACCAAACCATTACAACCGGACTTCCCTAATGGTTGCGTAACTCGTGAATTCTATCAACTGGTGTTATCAACAGGGAGACATTTAAAGAACAGTGCTATGGCCATTGATCGAAACGATTTCCTGAGAGGGTACACTCTTTATGCATTTAATCTGACACCTGACGAGGATAATAGTCAGCATCTATCATTGATCAAGAGTGGTAACATACGCCTGGAGACACGTTTCAGGAACCCGCTGCCTAATACCATCAATCTAATAATGTATGCGGTATATGATAGTATGATTGAAGTGTCCCATCGCAGACAGGTTTTAGTTGATTACTATTAAGCATCATGAATACTGTGGAACTGACAGCCAGGTGTTTTGGCTTGTGATAAACTGCCCCAGCAACCTCTACAAATAAGACCTAGTGCTATGATAATTAACACACACCCCTCTGACCAGCCTGGAGAGCATTGGCTGGCAGTTTATATATTGGAGAGAGTTGGGTGTTTTTTTGACAGTTTTGGAAATGCTCCAAATCATTCAATATTTCCTAAATCGATTTATGACTTTTTAAACATGTCATGTGATGAGATACATTTATCAGACAAACAAGTTCAGGATGTCACATCGGTCACATGTGGTGAACACTGTATCTACTTCTTAAATCACATGTGTAGAGGCATCACCTATGATATGTTGATATCTAAATATTCTTCTAATCTGTTTAAAAATGACACAATGGTAACACGTTTTGTGAAAAAGTTGCAACCGTGTGTGTGTGTTCATAATGTGTTTAGTTGTGTTCAACATGTTCAGACAATTGTGTAAGATTGTGCAAGTCAATAAAATGTTGGTCAAATAAATTATCAGAGTTCATGTATCATTACAATCATTTTTATTTAGTCAAGCAAGGGGTTTTAGTCAAACAATAACATAGTCTGTGGTGGTAGCGATGGTTGATAATGACTCTTTTACGGGCGACTATGGCAAGAACCCATTCAATTTTAAGAATTATAATCTAGAATATCTGGCAATATATGTTGACGGTGTCCAGTTCCCCACCAAACCATTACAACCGGACTTCCCTAATGGTTGCGTAACTCGTGAATTCTATCAACTGGTGTTATCAACAGGGAGACATTTAAAGAACAGTGCTATGGCCATTGATCGAAACGATTTCCTGAGAGGGTACACTCTTTATGCATTTAATCTGACACCTGACGAGGATAATAGTCAGCATCTATCATTGATCAAGAGTGGTAACATACGCCTGGAGACACGTTTCAGGAACCCGCTGCCTAATACCATCAATCTAATAATTTATGCGGTATATGATAGTATGATTGAAGTGTCCCATCGCAGACAGGTTTTAGTTGATTACTATTAAGCATCATGAATACTGTGGAACTGACAGCCAGGTGTTTTGGCTTGTGATAAACTGCCCCAGCAACCTCTACAAATAAGACCTAGTGCTATGATAATTAACACACACCCCTCTGACCAGCCTGGAGAGCATTGGCTGGCAGTTTATATATTGGAGAGAGTTGGGTGTTTTTTTGACAGTTTTGGAAATGCTCCAAATCATTCAATATTTCCTAAATCGATTTATGACTTTTTAAACATGTCATGTGATGAGATACATTTATCAGACAAACAAGTTCAGGATGTCACATCGGTCACATGTGGTGAACACTGTATCTACTTCTTAAATCACATGTGTAGAGGCATCACCTATGATATGTTGATATCTAAATATTCTTCTAATCTGTTTAAAAATGACACAATGGTAACACGTTTTGTGAACAAGTTGCAACCGTGTGTGTGTGTTCATAATGTGTTTAGTTGTGTTCAACATGTTCAGACAATTGTGTAAGATTGTGCAAGTCAATAAAATGTTGGTCAAATAAATTATCAGAGTTCATGTATCATTACAATCATTTTTATTTAGTCAAGCAAGGGGTTTTAGTCAAACAATAACATAGTCTGTGGTGGTAGCGATGGTTGATAATGACTCTTTTACGGGCGACTATGGCAAGAACCCATTCAATTTTAAGAATTATAATCTAGAATATCTGGCAATATATGTTGACGGTGTCCAGTTCCCCACCAAACCATTACAACCGGACTTCCCTAATGGTTGCGTAACTCGTGAATTCTATCAACTGGTGTTATCAACAGGGAGACATTTAAAGAACAGTGCTATGGCCATTGATCGAAACGATTTCCTGAGAGGGTACACTCTTTATGCATTTAATCTGACACCTGACGAGGATAATAGTCAGCATCTATCATTGATCAAGAGTGGTAACATACGCCTGGAGACACGTTTCAGGAACCCGCTGCCTAATACCATCAATCTAATAATTTATGCGGTATATGATAGTATGATTGAAGTGTCCCATCGCAGACAGGTTTTAGTTGATTACTATTAAGCATCATGAATACTGTGGAACTGACAGCCAGGTGTTTTGGCTTGTGATAAACTGCCCCAGCAACCTCTACAAATAAGACCTAGTGCTATGATAATTAACACACACCCCTCTGACCAGCCTGGAGAGCATTGGCTGGCAGTTTATATATTGGAGAGAGTTGGGTGTTTTTTTGACAGTTTTGGAAATGCTCCAAATCATTCAATATTTCCTAAATCGATTTATGACTTTTTAAACATGTCATGTGATGAGATACATTTATCAGACAAACAAGTTCAGGATGTCACATCGGTCACATGTGGTGAACACTGTATCTACTTCTTAAATCACATGTGTAGAGGCATCACCTATGATATGTTGATATCTAAATATTCTTCTAATCTGTTTAAAAATGACACAATGGTAACACGTTTTGTGAACAAGTTGCAACCGTGTGTGTGTGTTCATAATGTGTTTAGTTGTGTTCAACATGTTCAGACAATTGTGTAAGATTGTGCAAGTCAATAAAATGTTGGTCAAATAAATTATCAGAGTTCATGTATCATTACAATCATTTTTATTTAGTCAAGCAAGGGGTTTTAGTCAAACAATAACATAGTCTGTGGTGGTAGCGATGGTTGATAATGACTCTTTTACGGGCGACTATGGCAAGAACCCATTCAATTTTAAGAATTATAATCTAGAATATCTGGCAATATATGTTGACGGTGTCCAGTTCCCCACCAAACCATTACAACCGGACTTCCCTAATGGTTGCGTAACTCGTGAATTCTATCAACTGGTGTTATCAACAGGGAGACATTTAAAGAACAGTGCTATGGCCATTGACCGAAACGATTTCCTGAGAGGGTACACTCTTTATGCATTTAATCTGACACCTGACGAGGATAATAGTCAGCATCTATCATTGATCAAGAGTGGTAACATACGCCTGGAGACACGTTTCAGGAACCCGCTGCCTAATACCATCAATCTAATAATTTATGCGGTATATGATAGTATGATTGAAGTGTCCCATCGCAGACAGGTTTTAGTTGATTACTATTAAGCATCATGAATACTGTGGAACTGACAGCCAGGTGTTTTGGCTTGTGATAAACTGCCCCAGCAACCTCTACAAATAAGACCTAGTGCTATGATAATTAACACACACCCCTCTGACCAGCCTGGAGAGCATTGGCTGGCAGTTTATATATTGGAGAGAGTTGGGTGTTTTTTTGACAGTTTTGGAAATGCTCCAAATCATTCAATATTTCCTAAATCGATTTATGACTTTTTAAACATGTCATGTGATGAGATACATTTATCAGACAAACAAGTTCAGGATGTCACATCGGTCACATGTGGTGAACACTGTATCTACTTCTTAAATCACATGTGTAGAGGCATCACCTATGATATGTTGATATCTAAATATTCTTCTAATCTGTTTAAAAATGACACAATGGTAACACGTTTTGTGAAAAAGTTGCAACCGTGTGTGTGTGTGTTCATAATGTGTTTAGTTGTGTTCAACATGTTCAGACAATTGTGTAAGATTGTGCAAGTCAATAAAATGTTGGTCAAATAAATTATCAGAGTTCATGTATCATTACAATCATTTTTATTTAGTCAAGCAAGGGGTTTTAGTCAAACAATAACATAGTCTGTGGTGGTAGCGATGGTTGATAATGACTCTTTTACGGGCGACTATGGCAAGAACCCATTCAATTTTAAGAATTATAATCTAGAATATCTGGCAATATATGTTGACGGTGTCCAGTTCCCCACCAAACCATTACAACCGGACTTCCCTAATGGTTGCGTAACTCGTGAATTCTATCAACTGGTGTTATCAACAGGGAGACATTTAAAGAACAGTGCTATGGCCATTGATCGAAACGATTTCCTGAGAGGGTACACTCTTTATGCATTTAATCTGACACCTGACGAGGATAATAGTCAGCATCTATCATTGATCAAGAGTGGTAACATACGCCTGGAGACACGTTTCAGGAACCCGCTGCCTAATACCATCAATCTAATAATTTATGCGGTATATGATAGTATGATTGAAGTGTCCCATCGCAGACAGGTTTTAGTTGATTACTATTAAGCATCATGAATACTGTGGAACTGACAGCCAGGTGTTTTGGCTTGTGATAAACTGCCCCAGCAACCTCTACAAATAAGACCTAGTGCTATGATAATTAACACACACCCCTCTGACCAGCCTGGAGAGCATTGGCTGGCAGTTTATATATTGGAGAGAGTTGGGTGTTTTTTTGACAGTTTTGGAAATGCTCCAAATCATTCAATATTTCCTAAATCGATTTATGACTTTTTAAACATGTCATGTGATGAGATACATTTATCAGACAAACAAGTTCAGGATGTCACATCGGTCACATGTGGTGAACACTGTATCTACTTCTTAAATCACATGTGTAGAGGCATCACCTATGATATGTTGATATCTAAATATTCTTCTAATCTGTTTAAAAATGACACAATGGTAACACGTTTTGTGAAAAAGTTGCAACCGTGTGTGTGTGTTCATAATGTGTTTAGTTGTGTTCAACATGTTCAGACAATTGTGTAAGATTGTGCAAGTCAATAAAATGTTGGTCAAATAAATTATCAGAGTTCATGTATCATTACAATCATTTTTATTTAGTCAAGCAAGGGGTTTTAGTCAAACAATAACATAGTCTGTGGTGGTAGCGATGGTTGATAATGACTCTTTTACGGGCGACTATGGCAAGAACCCATTCAATTTTAAGAATTATAATCTAGAATATCTGGCAATATATGTTGACGGTGTCCAGTTCCCCACCAAACCATTACAACCGGACTTCCCTAATGGTTGCGTAACTCGTGAATTCTATCAACTGGTGTTATCAACAGGGAGACATTTAAAGAACAGTGCTATGGCCATTGATCGAAACGATTTCCTGAGAGGGTACACTCTTTATGCATTTAATCTGACACCTGACGAGGATAATAGTCAGCATCTATCATTGATCAAGAGTGGTAACATACGCCTGGAGACACGTTTCAGGAACCCGCTGCCTAATACCATCAATCTAATAATTTATGCGGTATATGATAGTATGATTGAAGTGTCCCATCGCAGACAGGTTTTAGTTGATTACTATTAAGCATCATGAATACTGTGGAACTGACAGCCAGGTGTTTTGGCTTGTGATAAACTGCCCCAGCAACCTCTACAAATAAGACCTAGTGCTATGATAATTAACACACACCCCTCTGACCAGCCTGGAGAGCATTGGCTGGCAGTTTATATATTGGAGAGAGTTGGGTGTTTTTTTGACAGTTTTGGAAATGCTCCAAATCATTCAATATTTCCTAAATCGATTTATGACTTTTTAAACATGTCATGTGATGAGATACATTTATCAGACAAACAAGTTCAGGATGTCACATCGGTCACATGTGGTGAACACTGTATCTACTTCTTAAATCACATGTGTAGAGGCATCACCTATGATATGTTGATATCTAAATATTCTTCTAATCTGTTTAAAAATGACACAATGGTAACACGTTTTGTGAAAAAGTTGCAACCGTGTGTGTGTGTTCATAATGTGTTTAGTTGTGTTCAACATGTTCAGACAATTGTGTAAGATTGTGCAAGTCAATAAAATGTTGGTCAAATAAATTATCAGAGTTCATGTATCATTACAATCATTTTTATTTAGTCAAGCAAGGGGTTTTAGTCAAACAATAACATAGTCTGTGGTGGTAGCGATGGTTGATAATGACTCTTTTACGGGCGACTATGGCAAGAACCCATTCAATTTTAAGAATTATAATCTAGAATATCTGGCAATATATGTTGACGGTGTCCAGTTCCCCACCAAACCATTACAACCGGACTTCCCTAATGGTTGCGTAACTCGTGAATTCTATCAACTGGTGTTATCAACAGGGAGACATTTAAAGAACAGTGCTATGGCCATTGATCGAAACGATTTCCTGAGAGGGTACACTCTTTATGCATTTAATCTGACACCTGACGAGGATAATAGTCAGCATCTATCATTGATCAAGAGTGGTAACATACGCCTGGAGACACGTTTCAGGAACCCGCTGCCTAATACCATCAATCTAATAATTTATGCGGTATATGATAGTATGATTGTAGTGTCCCATCGCAGACAGGTTTTAGTTGATTACTATTAAGCATCATGAATACTGTGGAACTGACAGCCAGGTGTTTTGGCTTGTGATAAACTGCCCCAGCAACCTCTACAAATAAGACCTAGTGCTATGATAATTAACACACACCCCTCTGACCAGCCTGGAGAGCATTGGCTGGCAGTTTATATATTGGAGAGAGTTGGGTGTTTTTTTGACAGTTTTGGAAATGCTCCAAATCATTCAATATTTCCTAAATCGATTTATGACTTTTTAAACATGTCATGTGATGAGATACATTTATCAGACAAACAAGTTCAGGATGTCACATCGGTCACATGTGGTGAACACTGTATCTACTTCTTAAATCACATGTTTAGGCATCACCTATGATATGTTGATATCTAAATATTCTTCTAATCTGTTTAAAAATGACACAATGGTAACACGTTTTGTGAAAAAGTTGCAACCGTGTGTGTGTGTTCATAATGTGTTTAGTTGTGTTCAACATGTTCAGACAATTGTGTAAGATTGTGCAAGTCAATAAAATGTTGGTCAAATAAATTATCAGAGTTCATGTATCATTACAATCATTTTTATTTAGTCAAGCAAGGGGTTTTAGTCAAACAATAACATAGTCTGTGGTGGTAGCGATGGTTGATAATGACTCTTTTACGGGCGACTATGGCAAGAACCCATTCAATTTTAAGAATTATAATCTAGAATATCTGGCAATATATGTTGACGGTGTCCAGTTCCCCACCAAACCATTACAACCGGACTTCCCTAATGGTTGCGTAACTCGTGAATTCTATCAACTGGTGTTATCAACAGGGAGACATTTAAAGAACAGTGCTATGGCCATTGATCGAAACGATTTCCTGAGAGGGTACACTCTTTATGCATTTAATCTGACACCTGACGAGGATAATAGTCAGCATCTATCATTGATCAAGAGTGGTAACATACGCCTGGAGACACGTTTCAGGAACCCGCTGCCTAATACCATCAATCTAATAATTTATGCGGTATATGATAGTATGATTGAAGTGTCCCATCGCAGACAGGTTTTAGTTGATTACTATTAAGCATCATGAATACTGTGGAACTGACAGCCAGGTGTTTTGGCTTGTGATAAACTGCCCCAGCAACCTCTACAAATAAGACCTAGTGCTATGATAATTAACACACACCCCTCTGACCAGCCTGGAGAGCATTGGCTGGCAGTTTATATATTGGAGAGAGTTGGGTGTTTTTTTGACAGTTTTGGAAATGCTCCAAATCATTCAATATTTCCTAAATCGATTTATGACTTTTTAAACATGTCATGTGATGAGATACATTTATCAGACAAACAAGTTCAGGATGTCACATCGGTCACATGTGGTGAACACTGTATCTACTTCTTAAATCACATGTGTAGAGGCATCACCTATGATATGTTGATATCTAAATATTCTTCTAATCTGTTTAAAAATGACACAATGGTAACACGTTTTGTGAAAAAGTTGCAACCGTGTGTGTGTGTGTTCATAATGTGTTTAGTTGTGTTCAACATGTTCAGACAATTGTGTAAGATTGTGCAAGTCAATAAAATGTTGGTCAAATAAATTATCAGAGTTCATGTATCATTACAATCATTTTTATTTAGTCAAGCAAGGGGTTTTAGTCAAACAATAACATAGTCTGTGGTGGTAGCGATGGTTGATAATGACTCTTTTACGGGCGACTATGGCAAGAACCCATTCAATTTTAAGAATTATAATCTAGAATATCTGGCAATATATGTTGACGGTGTCCAGTTCCCCACCAAACCATTACAACCGGACTTCCCTAATGGTTGCGTAACTCGTGAATTCTATCAACTGGTGTTATCAACAGGGAGACATTTAAAGAACAGTGCTATGGCCATTGATCGAAACGATTTCCTGAGAGGGTACACTCTTTATGCATTTAATCTGACACCTGACGAGGATAATAGTCAGCATCTATCATTGATCAAGAGTGGTAACATACGCCTGGAGACACGTTTCAGGAACCCGCTGCCTAATACCATCAATCTAATAATTTATGCGGTATATGATAGTATGATTGAAGTGTCCCATCGCAGACAGGTTTTAGTTGATTACTATTAAGCATCATGAATACTGTGGAACTGACAGCCAGGTGTTTTGGCTTGTGATAAACTGCCCCAGCAACCTCTACAAATAAGACCTAGTGCTA
The DNA here is from genome assembly GCF_963989245.1 of Nansenia antarctica. NCBI lineage: Eukaryota > Metazoa > Chordata > Actinopteri > Argentiniformes > Microstomatidae > Nansenia > Nansenia antarctica. Next base: position 54,425,835 of record NC_137688.1, on the reverse strand, counting down.
TGATAATTAACACACACCCCTCTGACCAGCCTGGAGAGCATTGGCTGGCAGTTTATATATTGGAGAGAGTTGGGTGTTTTTTTGACAGTTTTGGAAATGCTCCAAATCATTCAATATTTCCTAAATCGATTTATGACTTTTTAAACATGTCATGTGATGAGATACATTTATCAGACAAACAAGTTCAGGATGTCACATCGGTCACATGTGGTGAACACTGTATCTACTTCTTAAATCACATGTGTAGAGGCATCACCTATGATATGTTGATATCTAAATATTCTTCTAATCTGTTTAAAAATGACACAATGGTAACACGTTTTGTGAAAAAGTTGCAACCGTGTGTGTGTGTGTTCATAATGTGTTTAGTTGTGTTCAACATGTTCAGACAATTGTGTAAGATTGTGCAAGTCAATAAAATGTTGGTCAAATAAATTATCAGAGTTCATGTATCATTACAATCATTTTTATTTAGTCAAGCAAGGGGTTTTAGTCAAACAATAACATAGTCTGTGGTGGTAGCGATGGTTGATAATGACTCTTTTACGGGCGACTATGGCAAGAACCCATTCAATTTTAAGAATTATAATCTAGAATATCTGGCAATATATGTTGACGGTGTCCAGTTCCCCACCAAACCATTACAACCGGACTTCCCTAATGGTTGCGTAACTCGTGAATTCTATCAACTGGTGTTATCAACAGGGAGACATTTAAAGAACAGTGCTATGGCCATTGATCGAAACGATTTCCTGAGAGGGTACACTCTTTATGCATTTAATCTGACACCTGACGAGGATAATAGTCAGCATCTATCATTGATCAAGAGTGGTAACATACGCCTGGAGACACGTTTCAGGAACCCGCTGCCTAATACCATCAATCTAATAATTTATGCGGTATATGATAGTATGATTGAAGTGTCCCATCGCAGACAGGTTTTAGTTGATTACTATTAAGCATCATGAATACTGTGGAACTGACAGCCAGGTGTTTTGGCTTGTGATAAACTGCCCCAGCAACCTCTACAAATAAGACCTAGTGCTATGATAATTAACACACACCCCTCTGACCAGCCTGGAGAGCATTGGCTGGCAGTTTATATATTGGAGAGAGTTGGGTGTTTTTTTGACAGTTTTGGAAATGCTCCAAATCATTCAATATTTCCTAAATCGATTTATGACTTTTTAAACATGTCATGTGATGAGATACATTTATCAGACAAACAAGTTCAGGATGTCACATCGGTCACATGTGGTGAACACTGTATCTACTTCTTAAATCACATGTGTAGAGGCATCACCTATGATATGTTGATATCTAAATATTCTTCTAATCTGTTTAAAAATGACACAATGGTAACACGTTTTGTGAAAAAGTTGCAACCGTGTGTGTGTGTTCATAATGTGTTTAGTTGTGTTCAACATGTTCAGACAATTGTGTAAGATTGTGCAAGTCAATAAAATGTTGGTCAAATAAATTATCAGAGTTCATGTATCATTACAATCATTTTTATTTAGTCAAGCAAGGGGTTTTAGTCAAACAATAACATAGTCTGTGGTGGTAGCGATGGTTGATAATGACTCTTTTACGGGCGACTATGGCAAGAACCCATTCAATTTTAAGAATTATAATCTAGAATATCTGGCAATATATGTTGACGGTGTCCAGTTCCCCACCAAACCATTACAACCGGACTTCCCTAATGGTTGCGTAACTCGTGAATTCTATCAACTGGTGTTATCAACAGGGAGACATTTAAAGAACAGTGCTATGGCCATTGATCGAAACGATTTCCTGAGAGGGTACACTCTTTATGCATTTAATCTGACACCTGACGAGGATAATAGTCAGCATCTATCATTGATCAAGAGTGGTAACATACGCCTGGAGACACGTTTCAGGAACCCGCTGCCTAATACCATCAATCTAATAATTTATGCGGTATATGATAGTATGATTGAAGTGTCCCATCGCAGACAGGTTTTAGTTGATTACTATTAAGCATCATGAATACTGTGGAACTGACAGCCAGGTGTTTTGGCTTGTGATAAACTGCCCCAGCAACCTCTACAAATAAGACCTAGTGCTATGATAATTAACACACACCCCTCTGACCAGCCTGGAGAGCATTGGCTGGCAGTTTATATATTGGAGAGAGTTGGGTGTTTTTTTGACAGTTTTGGAAATGCTCCAAATCATTCAATATTTCCTAAATCGATTTATGACTTTTTAAACATGTCATGTGATGAGATACATTTATCAGACAAACAAGTTCAGGATGTCACATCGGTCACATGTGGTGAACACTGTATCTACTTCTTAAATCACATGTGTAGAGGCATCACCTATGATATGTTGATATCTAAATATTCTTCTAATCTGTTTAAAAATGACACAATGGTAACACGTTTTGTGAACAAGTTGCAACCGTGTGTGTGTGTTCATAATGTGTTTAGTTGTGTTCAACATGTTCAGACAATTGTGTAAGATTGTGCAAGTCAATAAAATGTTGGTCAAATAAATTATCAGAGTTCATGTATCATTACAATCATTTTTATTTAGTCAAGCAAGGGGTTTTAGTCAAACAATAACATAGTCTGTGGTGGTAGCGATGGTTGATAATGACTCTTTTACGGGCGACTATGGCAAGAACCCATTCAATTTTAAGAATTATAATCTAGAATATCTGGCAATATATGTTGACGGTGTCCAGTTCCCCACCAAACCATTACAACCGGACTTCCCTAATGGTTGCGTAACTCGTGAATTCTATCAACTGGTGTTATCAACAGGGAGACATTTAAAGAACAGTGCTATGGCCATTGACCGAAACGATTTCCTGAGAGGGTACACTCTTTATGCATTTAATCTGACACCTGACGAGGATAATAGTCAGCATCTATCATTGATCAAGAGTGGTAACATACGCCTGGAGACACGTTTCAGGAACCCGCTGCCTAATACCATCAATCTAATAATTTATGCGGTATATGATAGTATGATTGAAGTGTCCCATCGCAGACAGGTTTTAGTTGATTACTATTAAGCATCATGAATACTGTGGAACTGACAGCCAGGTGTTTTGGCTTGTGATAAACTGCCCCAGCAACCTCTACAAATAAGACCTAGTGCTATGATAATTAACACACACCCCTCTGACCAGCCTGGAGAGCATTGGCTGGCAGTTTATATATTGGAGAGAGTTGGGTGTTTTTTTGACAGTTTTGGAAATGCTCCAAATCATTCAATATTTCCTAAATCGATTTATGACTTTTTAAACATGTCATGTGATGAGATACATTTATCAGACAAACAAGTTCAGGATGTCACATCGGTCACATGTGGTGAACACTGTATCTACTTCTTAAATCACATGTGTAGAGGCATCACCTATGATATGTTGATATCTAAATATTCTTCTAATCTGTTTAAAAATGACACAATGGTAACACGTTTTGTGAAAAAGTTGCAACCGTGTGTGTGTGTTCATAATGTGTTTAGTTGTGTTCAACATGTTCAGACAATTGTGTAAGATTGTGCAAGTCAATAAAATGTTGGTCAAATAAATTATCAGAGTTCATGTATCATTACAATCATTTTTATTTAGTCAAGCAAGGGGTTTTAGTCAAACAATAACATAGTCTGTGGTGGTAGCGATGGTTGATAATGACTCTTTTACGGGCGACTATGGCAAGAACCCATTCAATTTTAAGAATTATAATCTAGAATATCTGGCAATATATGTTGACGGTGTCCAGTTCCCCACCAAACCATTACAACCGGACTTCCCTAATGGTTGCGTAACTCGTGAATTCTATCAACTGGTGTTATCAACAGGGAGACATTTAAAGAACAGTGCTATGGCCATTGATCGAAACGATTTCCTGAGAGGGTACACTCTTTATGCATTTAATCTGACACCTGACGAGGATAATAGTCAGCATCTATCATTGATCAAGAGTGGTAACATACGCCTGGAGACACGTTTCAGGAACCCGCTGCCTAATACCATCAATCTAATAATTTATGCGGTATATGATAGTATGATTGAAGTGTCCCATCGCAGACAGGTTTTAGTTGATTACTATTAAGCATCATGAATACTGTGGAACTGACAGCCAGGTGTTTTGGCTTGTGATAAACTGCCCCAGCAACCTCTACAAATAAGACCTAGTGCTATGATAATTAACACACACCCCTCTGACCAGCCTGGAGAGCATTGGCTGGCAGTTTATATATTGGAGAGAGTTGGGTGTTTTTTTGACAGTTTTGGAAATGCTCCAAATCATTCAATATTTCCTAAATCGATTTATGACTTTTTAAACATGTCATGTGATGAGATACATTTATCAGACAAACAAGTTCAGGATGTCACATCGGTCACATGTGGTGAACACTGTATCTACTTCTTAAATCACATGTGTAGAGGCATCACCTATGATATGTTGATATCTAAATATTCTTCTAATCTGTTTAAAAATGACACAATGGTAACACGTTTTGTGAAAAAGTTGCAACCGTGTGTGTGTGTTCATAATGTGTTTAGTTGTGTTCAACATGTTCAGACAATTGTGTAAGATTGTGCAAGTCAATAAAATGTTGGTCAAATAAATTATCAGAGTTCATGTATCATTACAATCATTTTTATTTAGTCAAGCAAGGGGTTTTAGTCAAACAATAACATAGTCTGTGGTGGTAGCGATGGTTGATAATGACTCTTTTACGGGCGACTATGGCAAGAACCCATTCAATTTTAAGAATTATAATCTAGAATATCTGGCAATATATGTTGACGGTGTCCAGTTCCCCACCAAACCATTACAACCGGACTTCCCTAATGGTTGCGTAACTCGTGAATTCTATCAACTGGTGTTATCAACAGGGAGACATTTAAAGAACAGTGCTATGGCCATTGATCGAAACGATTTCCTGAGAGGGTACACTCTTTATGCATTTAATCTGACACCTGACGAGGATAATAGTCAGCATCTATCATTGATCAAGAGTGGTAACATACGCCTGGAGACACGTTTCAGGAACCCGCTGCCTAATACCATCAATCTAATAATTTATGCGGTATATGATAGTATGATTGAAGTGTCCCATCGCAGACAGGTTTTAGTTGATTACTATTAAGCATCATGAATACTGTGGAACTGACAGCCAGGTGTTTTGGCTTGTGATAAACTGCCCCAGCAACCTCTACAAATAAGACCTAGTGCTATGATAATTAACACACACCCCTCTGACCAGCCTGGAGAGCATTGGCTGGCAGTTTATATATTGGAGAGAGTTGGGTGTTTTTTTGACAGTTTTGGAAATGCTCCAAATCATTCAATATTTCCTAAATCGATTTATGACTTTTTAAACATGTCATGTGATGAGATACATTTATCAGACAAACAAGTTCAGGATGTCACATCGGTCACATGTGGTGAACACTGTATCTACTTCTTAAATCACATGTGTAGAGGCATCACCTATGATATGTTGATATCTAAATATTCTTCTAATCTGTTTAAAAATGACACAATGGTAACACGTTTTGTGAAAAAGTTGCAACCGTGTGTGTGTGTTCATAATGTGTTTAGTTGTGTTCAACATGTTCAGACAATTGTGTAAGATTGTGCAAGTCAATAAAATGTTGGTCAAATAAATTATCAGAGTTCATGTATCATTACAATCATTTTTATTTAGTCAAGCAAGGGGTTTTAGTCAAACAATAACATAGTCTGTGGTGGTAGCGATGGTTGATAATGACTCTTTTACGGGCGACTATGGCAAGAACCCATTCAATTTTAAGAATTATAATCTAGAATATCTGGCAATATATGTTGACGGTGTCCAGTTCCCCACCAAACCATTACAACCGGACTTCCCTAATGGTTGCGTAACTCGTGAATTCTATCAACTGGTGTTATCAACAGGGAGACATTTAAAGAACAGTGCTATGGCCATTGATCGAAACGATTTCCTGAGAGGGTACACTCTTTATGCATTTAATCTGACACCTGACGAGGATAATAGTCAGCATCTATCATTGATCAAGAGTGGTAACATACGCCTGGAGACACGTTTCAGGAACCCGCTGCCTAATACCATCAATCTAATAATTTATGCGGTATATGATAGTATGATTGTAGTGTCCCATCGCAGACAGGTTTTAGTTGATTACTATTAAGCATCATGAATACTGTGGAACTGACAGCCAGGTGTTTTGGCTTGTGATAAACTGCCCCAGCAACCTCTACAAATAAGACCTAGTGCTATGATAATTAACACACACCCCTCTGACCAGCCTGGAGAGCATTGGCTGGCAGTTTATATATTGGAGAGAGTTGGGTGTTTTTTTGACAGTTTTGGAAATGCTCCAAATCATTCAATATTTCCTAAATCGATTTATGACTTTTTAAACATGTCATGTGATGAGATACATTTATCAGACAAACAAGTTCAGGATGTCACATCGGTCACATGTGGTGAACACTGTATCTACTTCTTAAATCACATGTTTAGGCATCACCTATGATATGTTGATATCTAAATATTCTTCTAATCTGTTTAAAAATGACACAATGGTAACACGTTTTGTGAAAAAGTTGCAACCGTGTGTGTGTGTTCATAATGTGTTTAGTTGTGTTCAACATGTTCAGACAATTGTGTAAGATTGTGCAAGTCAATAAAATGTTGGTCAAATAAATTATCAGAGTTCATGTATCATTACAATCATTTTTATTTAGTCAAGCAAGGGGTTTTAGTCAAACAATAACATAGTCTGTGGTGGTAGCGATGGTTGATAATGACTCTTTTACGGGCGACTATGGCAAGAACCCATTCAATTTTAAGAATTATAATCTAGAATATCTGGCAATATATGTTGACGGTGTCCAGTTCCCCACCAAACCATTACAACCGGACTTCCCTAATGGTTGCGTAACTCGTGAATTCTATCAACTGGTGTTATCAACAGGGAGACATTTAAAGAACAGTGCTATGGCCATTGATCGAAACGATTTCCTGAGAGGGTACACTCTTTATGCATTTAATCTGACACCTGACGAGGATAATAGTCAGCATCTATCATTGATCAAGAGTGGTAACATACGCCTGGAGACACGTTTCAGGAACCCGCTGCCTAATACCATCAATCTAATAATTTATGCGGTATATGATAGTATGATTGAAGTGTCCCATCGCAGACAGGTTTTAGTTGATTACTATTAAGCATCATGAATACTGTGGAACTGACAGCCAGGTGTTTTGGCTTGTGATAAACTGCCCCAGCAACCTCTACAAATAAGACCTAGTGCTATGATAATTAACACACACCCCTCTGACCAGCCTGGAGAGCATTGGCTGGCAGTTTATATATTGGAGAGAGTTGGGTGTTTTTTTGACAGTTTTGGAAATGCTCCAAATCATTCAATATTTCCTAAATCGATTTATGACTTTTTAAACATGTCATGTGATGAGATACATTTATCAGACAAACAAGTTCAGGATGTCACATCGGTCACATGTGGTGAACACTGTATCTACTTCTTAAATCACATGTGTAGAGGCATCACCTATGATATGTTGATATCTAAATATTCTTCTAATCTGTTTAAAAATGACACAATGGTAACACGTTTTGTGAAAAAGTTGCAACCGTGTGTGTGTGTGTGTTCATAATGTGTTTAGTTGTGTTCAACATGTTCAGACAATTGTGTAAGATTGTGCAAGTCAATAAAATGTTGGTCAAATAAATTATCAGAGTTCATGTATCATTACAATCATTTTTATTTAGTCAAGCAAGGGGTTTTAGTCAAACAATAACATAGTCTGTGGTGGTAGCGATGGTTGATAATGACTCTTTTACGGGCGACTATGGCAAGAACCCATTCAATTTTAAGAATTATAATCTAGAATATCTGGCAATATATGTTGACGGTGTCCAGTTCCCCACCAAACCATTACAACCGGACTTCCCTAATGGTTGCGTAACTCGTGAATTCTATCAACTGGTGTTATCAACAGGGAGACATTTAAAGAACAGTGCTATGGCCATTGATCGAAACGATTTCCTGAGAGGGTACACTCTTTATGCATTTAATCTGACACCTGACGAGGATAATAGTCAGCATCTATCATTGATCAAGAGTGGTAACATACGCCTGGAGACACGTTTCAGGAACCCGCTGCCTAATACCATCAATCTAATAATTTATGCGGTATATGATAGTATGATTGTAGTGTCCCATCGCAGACAGGTTTTAGTTGATTACTATTAAGCATCATGAATACTGTGGAACTGACAGCCAGGTGTTTTGGCTTGTGATAAACTGCCCCAGCAACCTCTACAAATAAGACCTAGTGCTATGATAATTAACACACACCCCTCTGACCAGCCTGGAGAGCATTGGCTGGCAGTTTATATATTGGAGAGAGTTGGGTGTTTTTTTGACAGTTTTGGAAATGCTCCAAATCATTCAATATTTCCTAAATCGATTTATGACTTTTTAAACATGTCATGTGATGAGATACATTTATCAGACAAACAAGTTCAGGATGTCACATCGGTCACATGTGGTGAACACTGTATCTACTTCTTAAATCACATGTTTAGGCATCACCTATGATATGTTGATATCTAAATATTCTTCTAATCTGTTTAAAAATGACACAATGGTAACACGTTTTGTGAAAAAGTTGCAACCGTGTGTGTGTGTTCATAATGTGTTTAGTTGTGTTCAACATGTTCAGACAATTGTGTAAGATTGTGCAAGTCAATAAAATGTTGGTCAAATAAATTATCAGAGTTCATGTATCATTACAATCATTTTTATTTAGTCAAGCAAGGGGTTTTAGTCAAACAATAACATAGTCTGTGGTGGTAGCGATGGTTGATAATGACTCTTTTACGGGCGACTATGGCAAGAACCCATTCAATTTTAAGAATTATAATCTAGAATATCTGGCAATATATGTTGACGGTGTCCAGTTCCCCACCAAACCATTACAACCGGACTTCCCTAATGGTTGCGTAACTCGTGAATTCTATCAACTGGTGTTATCAACAGGGAGACATTTAAAGAACAGTGCTATGGCCATTGATCGAAACGATTTCCTGAGAGGGTACACTCTTTATGCATTTAATCTGACACCTGACGAGGATAATAGTCAGCATCTATCATTGATCAAGAGTGGTAACATACGCCTGGAGACACGTTTCAGGAACCCGCTGCCTAATACCATCAATCTAATAATTTATGCGGTATATGATAGTATGATTGAAGTGTCCCATCGCAGACAGGTTTTAGTTGATTACTATTAAGCATCATGAATACTGTGGAACTGACAGCCAGGTGTTTTGGCTTGTGATAAACTGCCCCAGCAACCTCTACAAATAAGACCTAGTGCTATGATAATTAACACACACCCCTCTGACCAGCCTGGAGAGCATTGGCTGGCAGTTTATATATTGGAGAGAGTTGGGTGTTTTTTTGACAGTTTTGGAAATGCTCCAAATCATTCAATATTTCCTAAATCGATTTATGACTTTTTAAACATGTCATGTGATGAGATACATTTATCAGACAAACAAGTTCAGGATGTCACATCGGTCACATGTGGTGAACACTGTATCTACTTCTTAAATCACATGTGTAGAGGCATCACCTATGATATGTTGATATCTAAATATTCTTCTAATCTGTTTAAAAATGACACAATGGTAACACGTTTTGTGAAAAAGTTGCAACCGTGTGTGTGTGTGTGTTCATAATGTGTTTAGTTGTGTTCAACATGTTCAGACAATTGTGTAAGATTGTGCAAGTCAATAAAATGTTGGTCAAATAAATTATCAGAGTTCATGTATCATTACAATCATTTTTATTTAGTCAAGCAAGGGGTTTTAGTCAAACAATAACATAGTCTGTGGTGGTAGCGATGGTTGATAATGACTCTTTTACGGGCGACTATGGCAAGAACCCATTCAATTTTAAGAATTATAATCTAGAATATCTGGCAATATATGTTGACGGTGTCCAGTTCCCCACCAAACCATTACAACCGGACTTCCCTAATGGTTGCGTAACTCGTGAATTCTATCAACTGGTGTTATCAACAGGGAGACATTTAAAGAACAGTGCTATGGCCATTGATCGAAACGATTTCCTGAGAGGGTACACTCTTTATGCATTTAATCTGACACCTGACGAGGATAATAGTCAGCATCTATCATTGATCAAGAGTGGTAACATACGCCTGGAGACACGTTTCAGGAACCCGCTGCCTAATACCATCAATCTAATAATTTATGCGGTATATGATAGTATGATTGAAGTGTCCCATCGCAGACAGGTTTTAGTTGATTACTATTAAGCATCATGAATACTGTGGAACTGACAGCCAGGTGTTTTGGCTTGTGATAAACTGCCCCAGCAACCTCTACAAATAAGACCTAGTGCTATGATAATTAACACACACCCCTCTGACCAGCCTGGAGAGCATTGGCTGGCAGTTTATATATTGGAGAGAGTTGGGTGTTTTTTTGACAGTTTTGGAAATGCTCCAAATCATTCAATATTTCCTAAATCGATTTATGACTTTTTAAACATGTCATGTGATGAGATACATTTATCAGACAAACAAGTTCAGGATGTCACATCGGTCACATGTGGTGAACACTGTATCTACTTCTTAAATCACATGTGTAGAGGCATCACCTATGATATGTTGATATCTAAATATTCTTCTAATCTGTTTAAAAATGACACAATGGTAACACGTTTTGTGAAAAAGTTGCAACCGTGTGTGTGTGTGTTCATAATGTGTTTAGTTGTGTTCAACATGTTCAGACAATTGTGTAAGATTGTGCAAGTCAATAAAATGTTGGTCAAATAAATTATCAGAGTTCATGTATCATTACAATCATTTTTATTTAGTCAAGCAAGGGGTTTTAGTCAAACAATAACATAGTCTGTGGTGGTAGCGATGGTTGATAATGACTCTTTTACGGGCGACTATGGCAAGAACCCATTCAATTTTAAGAATTATAATCTAGAATATCTGGCAATATATGTTGACGGTGTCCAGTTCCCCACCAAACCATTACAACCGGACTTCCCTAATGGTTGCGTAACTCGTGAATTCTATCAACTGGTGTTATCAACAGGGAGACATTTAAAGAACAGTGCTATGGCCATTGATCGAAACGATTTCCTGAGAGGGTACACTCTTTATGCATTTAATCTGACACCTGACGAGGATAATAGTCAGCATCTATCATTGATCAAGAGTGGTAACATACGCCTGGAGACACGTTTCAGGAACCCGCTGCCTAATACCATCAATCTAATAATTTATGCGGTATATGATAGTATGATTGAAGTGTCCCATCGCAGACAGGTTTTAGTTGATTACTATTAAGCATCATGAATACTGTGGAACTGACAGCCAGGTGTTTTGGCTTGTGATAAACTGCCCCAGCAACCTCTACAAATAAGACCTAGTGCTATGATAATTAACACACACCCCTCTGACCAGCCTGGAGAGCATTGGCTGGCAGTTTATATATTGGAGAGAGTTGGGTGTTTTTTTGACAGTTTTGGAAATGCTCCAAATCATTCAATATTTCCTAAATCGATTTATGACTTTTTAAACATGTCATGTGATGAGATACATTTATCAGACAAACAAGTTCAGGATGTCACATCGGTCACATGTGGTGAACACTGTATCTACTTCTTAAATCACATGTGTAGAGGCATCACCTATGATATGTTGATATCTAAATATTCTTCTAATCTGTTTAAAAATGACACAATGGTAACACGTTTTGTGAAAAAGTTGCAACCGTGTGTGTGTGTGTTCATAATGTGTTTAGTTGTGTTCAACATGTTCAGACAATTGTGTAAGATTGTGCAAGTCAATAAAATGTTGGTCAAATAAATTATCAGAGTTCATGTATCATTACAATCATTTTTATTTAGTCAAGCAAGGGGTTTTAGTCAAACAATAACATAGTCTGTGGTGGTAGCGATGGTTGATAATGACTCTTTTACGGGCGACTATGGCAAGAACCCATTCAATTTTAAGAATTATAATCTAGAATATCTGGCAATATATGTTGACGGTGTCCAGTTCCCCACCAAACCATTACAACCGGACTTCCCTAATGGTTGCGTAACTCGTGAATTCTATCAACTGGTGTTATCAACAGGGAGACATTTAAAGAACAGTGCTATGGCCATTGATCGAAACGATTTCCTGAGAGGGTACACTCTTTATGCATTTAATCTGACACCTGACGAGGATAATAGTCAGCATCTATCATTGATCAAGAGTGGTAACATACGCCTGGAGACACGTTTCAGGAACCCGCTGCCTAATACCATCAATCTAATAATTTATGCGGTATATGATAGTATGATTGAAGTGTCCCATCGCAGACAGGTTTTAGTTGATTACTATTAAGCATCATGAATACTGTGGAACTGACAGCCAGGTGTTTTGGCTTGTGATAAACTGCCCCAGCAACCTCTACAAATAAGACCTAGTGCTATGATAATTAACACACACCCCTCTGACCAGCCTGGAGAGCATTGGCTGGCAGTTTATATATTGGAGAGAGTTGGGTGTTTTTTTGACAGTTTTGGAAATGCTCCAAATCATTCAATATTTCCTAAATCGATTTATGACTTTTTAAACATGTCATGTGATGAGATACATTTATCAGACAAACAAGTTCAGGATGTCACATCGGTCACATGTGGTGAACACTGTATCTACTTCTTAAATCACATGTGTAGAGGCATCACCTATGATATGTTGATATCTAAATATTCTTCTAATCTGTTTAAAAATGACACAATGGTAACACGTTTTGTGAAAAAGTTGCAACCGTGTGTGTGTGTGTTCATAATGTGTTTAGTTGTGTTCAACATGTTCAGACAATTGTGTAAGATTGTGCAAGTCAATAAAATGTTGGTCAAATAAATTATCAGAGTTCATGTATCATTACAATCATTTTTATTTAGTCAAGCAAGGGGTTTTAGTCAAACAATAACATAGTCTGTGGTGGTAGCGATGGTTGATAATGACTCTTTTACGGGCGACTATGGCAAGAACCCATTCAATTTTAAGAATTATAATCTAGAATATCTGGCAATATATGTTGACGGTGTCCAGTTCCCCACCAAACCATTACAACCGGACTTCCCTAATGGTTGCGTAACTCGTGAATTCTATCAACTGGTGTTATCAACAGGGAGACATTTAAAGAACAGTGCTATGGCCATTGATCGAAACGATTTCCTGAGAGGGTACACTCTTTATGCATTTAATCTGACACCTGACGAGGATAATAGTCAGCATCTATCATTGATCAAGAGTGGTAACATACGCCTGGAGACACGTTTCAGGAACCCGCTGCCTAATACCATCAATCTAATAATTTATGCGGTATATGATAGTATGATTGAAGTGTCCCATCGCAGACAGGTTTTAGTTGATTACTATTAAGCATCATGAATACTGTGGAACTGACAGCCAGGTGTTTTGGCTTGTGATAAACTGCCCCAGCAACCTCTACAAATAAGACCTAGTGCTATGATAATTAACACACACCCCTCTGACCAGCCTGGAGAGCATTGGCTGGCAGTTTATATATTGGAGAGAGTTGGGTGTTTTTTTGACAGTTTTGGAAATGCTCCAAATCATTCAATATTTCCTAAATCGATTTATGACTTTTTAAACATGTCATGTGATGAGATACATTTATCAGACAAACAAGTTCAGGATGTCACATCGGTCACATGTGGTGAACACTGTATCTACTTCTTAAATCACATGTGTAGAGGCATCACCTATGATATGTTGATATCTAAATATTCTTCTAATCTGTTTAAAAATGACACAATGGTAACACGTTTTGTGAAAAAGTTGCAACCGTGTGTGTGTGTGTTCATAATGTGTTTAGTTGTGTTCAACATGTTCAGACAATTGTGTAAGATTGTGCAAGTCAATAAAATGTTGGTCAAATAAATTATCAGAGTTCATGTATCATTACAATCATTTTTATTTAGTCAAGCAAGGGGTTTTAGTCAAACAATAACATAGTCTGTGGTGGTAGCGATGGTTGATAATGACTCTTTTACGGGCGACTATGGCAAGAACCCATTCAATTTTAAGAATTATAATCTAGAATATCTGGCAATATATGTTGACGGTGTCCAGTTCCCCACCAAACCATTACAACCGGACTTCCCTAATGGTTGCGTAACTCGTGAATTCTATCAACTGGTGTTATCAACAGGGAGACATTTAAAGAACAGTGCTATGGCCATTGATCGAAACGATTTCCTGAGAGGGTACACTCTTTATGCATTTAATCTGACACCTGACGAGGATAATAGTCAGCATCTATCATTGATCAAGAGTGGTAACATACGCCTGGAGACACGTTTCAGGAACCCGCTGCCTAATACCATCAATCTAATAATTTATGCGGTATATGATAGTATGATTGAAGTGTCCCATCGCAGACAGGTTTTAGTTGATTACTATTAAGCATCATGAATACTGTGGAACTGACAGCCAGGTGTTTTGGCTTGTGATAAACTGCCCCAGCAACCTCTACAAATAAGACCTAGTGCTATGATAATTAACACACACCCCTCTGACCAGCCTGGAGAGCATTGGCTGGCAGTTTATATATTGGAGAGAGTTGGGTGTTTTTTTGACAGTTTTGGAAATGCTCCAAATCATTCAATATTTCCTAAATCGATTTATGACTTTTTAAACATGTCATGTGATGAGATACATTTATCAGACAAACAAGTTCAGGATGTCACATCGGTCACATGTGGTGAACACTGTATCTACTTCTTAAATCACATGTGTAGAGGCATCACCTATGATATGTTGATATCTAAATATTCTTCTAATCTGTTTAAAAATGACACAATGGTAACACGTTTTGTGAACAAGTTGCAACCGTGTGTGTGTGTTCATAATGTGTTTAGTTGTGTTCAACATGTTCAGACAATTGTGTAAGATTGTGCAAGTCAATAAAATGTTGGTCAAATAAATTATCAGAGTTCATGTATCATTACAATCATTTTTATTTAGTCAAGCAAGGGGTTTTAGTCAAACAATAACATAGTCTGTGGTGGTAGCGATGGTTGATAATGACTCTTTTACGGGCGACTATGGCAAGAACCCATTCAATTTTAAGAATTATAATCTAGAATATCTGGCAATATATGTTGACGGTGTCCAGTTCCCCACCAAACCATTACAACCGGACTTCCCTAATGGTTGCGTAACTCGTGAATTCTATCAACTGGTGTTATCAACAGGGAGACATTTAAAGAACAGTGCTATGGCCATTGACCGAAACGATTTCCTGAGAGGGTACACTCTTTATGCATTTAATCTGACACCTGACGAGGATAATAGTCAGCATCTATCATTGATCAAGAGTGGTAACATACGCCTGGAGACACGTTTCAGGAACCCGCTGCCTAATACCATCAATCTAATAATTTATGCGGTATATGATAGTATGATTGAAGTGTCCCATCGCAGACAGGTTTTAGTTGATTACTATTAAGCATCATGAATACTGTGGAACTGACAGCCAGGTGTTTTGGCTTGTGATAAACTGCCCCAGCAACCTCTACAAATAAGACCTAGTGCTATGATAATTAACACACACCCCTCTGACCAGCCTGGAGAGCATTGGCTGGCAGTTTATATATTGGAGAGAGTTGGGTGTTTTTTTGACAGTTTTGGAAATGCTCCAAATCATTCAATATTTCCTAAATCGATTTATGACTTTTTAAACATGTCATGTGATGAGATACATTTATCAGACAAACAAGTTCAGGATGTCACATCGGTCACATGTGGTGAACACTGTATCTACTTCTTAAATCACATGTGTAGAGGCATCACCTATGATATGTTGATATCTAAATATTCTTCTAATCTGTTTAAAAATGACACAATGGTAACACGTTTTGTGAACAAGTTGCAACCGTGTGTGTGTGTTCATAATGTGTTTAGTTGTGTTCAACATGTTCAGACAATTGTGTAAGATTGTGCAAGTCAATAAAATGTTGGTCAAATAAATTATCAGAGTTCATGTATCATTACAATCATTTTTATTTAGTCAAGCAAGGGGTTTTAGTCAAACAATAACATAGTCTGTGGTGGTAGCGATGGTTGATAATGACTCTTTTACGGGCGACTATGGCAAGAACCCATTCAATTTTAAGAATTATAATCTAGAATATCTGGCAATATATGTTGACGGTGTCCAGTTCCCCACCAAACCATTACAACCGGACTTCCCTAATGGTTGCGTAACTCGTGAATTCTATCAACTGGTGTTATCAACAGGGAGACATTTAAAGAACAGTGCTATGGCCATTGACCGAAACGATTTCCTGAGAGGGTACACTCTTTATGCATTTAATCTGACACCTGACGAGGATAATAGTCAGCATCTATCATTGATCAAGAGTGGTAACATACGCCTGGAGACACGTTTCAGGAACCCGCTGCCTAATACCATCAATCTAATAATTTATGCGGTATATGATAGTATGATTGAAGTGTCCCATCGCAGACAGGTTTTAGTTGATTACTATTAAGCATCATGAATACTGTGGAACTGACAGCCAGGTGTTTTGGCTTGTGATAAACTGCCCCAGCAACCTCTACAAATAAGACCTAGTGCTATGATAATTAACACACACCCCTCTGACCAGCCTGGAGAGCATTGGCTGGCAGTTTATATATTGGAGAGAGTTGGGTGTTTTTTTGACAGTTTTGGAAATGCTCCAAATCATTCAATATTTCCTAAATCGATTTATGACTTTTTAAACATGTCATGTGATGAGATACATTTATCAGACAAACAAGTTCAGGATGTCACATCGGTCACATGTGGTGAACACTGTATCTACTTCTTAAATCACATGTGTAGAGGCATCACCTATGATATGTTGATATCTAAATATTCTTCTAATCTGTTTAAAAATGACACAATGGTAACACGTTTTGTGAACAAGTTGCAACCGTGTGTGTGTGTTCATAATGTGTTTAGTTGTGTTCAACATGTTCAGACAATTGTGTAAGATTGTGCAAGTCAATAAAATGTTGGTCAAATAAATTATCAGAGTTCATGTATCATTACAATCATTTTTATTTAGTCAAGCAAGGGGTTTTAGTCAAACAATAACATAGTCTGTGGTGGTAGCGATGGTTGATAATGACTCTTTTACGGGCGACTATGGCAAGAACCCATTCAATTTTAAGAATTATAATCTAGAATATCTGGCAATATATGTTGACGGTGTCCAGTTCCCCACCAAACCATTACAACCGGACTTCCCTAATGGTTGCGTAACTCGTGAATTCTATCAACTGGTGTTATCAACAGGGAGACATTTAAAGAACAGTGCTATGGCCATTGATCGAAACGATTTCCTGAGAGGGTACACTCTTTATGCATTTAATCTGACACCTGACGAGGATAATAGTCAGCATCTATCATTGATCAAGAGTGGTAACATACGCCTGGAGACACGTTTCAGGAACCCGCTGCCTAATACCATCAATCTAATAATTTATGCGGTATATGATAGTATGATTGAAGTGTCCCATCGCAGACAGGTTTTAGTTGATTACTATTAAGCATCATGAATACTGTGGAACTGACAGCCAGGTGTTTTGGCTTGTGATAAACTGCCCCAGCAACCTCTACAAATAAGACCTAGTGCTATGATAATTAACACACACCCCTCTGACCAGCCTGGAGAGCATTGGCTGGCAGTTTATATATTGGAGAGAGTTGGGTGTTTTTTTGACAGTTTTGGAAATGCTCCAAATCATTCAATATTTCCTAAATCGATTTATGACTTTTTAAACATGTCATGTGATGAGATACATTTATCAGACAAACAAGTTCAGGATGTCACATCGGTCACATGTGGTGAACACTGTATCTACTTCTTAAATCACATGTGTAGAGGCATCACCTATGATATGTTGATATCTAAATATTCTTCTAATCTGTTTAAAAATGACACAATGGTAACACGTTTTGTGAACAAGTTGCAACCGTGTGTGTGTGTTCATAATGTGTTTAGTTGTGTTCAACATGTTCAGACAATTGTGTAAGATTGTGCAAGTCAATAAAATGTTGGTCAAATAAATTATCAGAGTTCATGTATCATTACAATCATTTTTATTTAGTCAAGCAAGGGGTTTTAGTCAAACAATAACATAGTCTGTGGTGGTAGCGATGGTTGATAATGACTCTTTTACGGGCGACTATGGCAAGAAGCCATTCAATTTTAAGAATTATAATCTAGAATATCTGGCAATATATGTTGACGGTGTCCAGTTCCCCACCAAACCATTACAACCGGACTTCCCTAATGGTTGCGTAACTCGTGAATTCTATCAACTGGTGTTATCAACAGGGAGACATTTAAAGAACAGTGCTATGGCCATTGACCGAAACGATTTCCTGAGAGGGTACACTCTTTATGCATTTAATCTGACACCTGACGAGGATAATAGTCAGCATCTATCATTGATCAAGAGTGGTAACATACGCCTGGAGACACGTTTCAGGAACCCGCTGCCTAATACCATCAATCTAATAATTTATGCGGTATATGATAGTATGATTGAAGTGTCCCATCGCAGACAGGTTTTAGTTGATTACTATTAAGCATCATGAATACTGTGGAACTGACAGCCAGGTGTTTTGGCTTGTGATAAACTGCCCCAGCAACCTCTACAAATAAGACCTAGTGCTATGATAATTAACACACACCCCTCTGACCAGCCTGGAGAGCATTGGCTGGCAGTTTATATATTGGAGAGAGTTGGGTGTTTTTTTGACAGTTTTGGAAATGCTCCAAATCATTCAATATTTCCTAAATCGATTTATGACTTTTTAAACATGTCATGTGATGAGATACATTTATCAGACAAACAAGTTCAGGATGTCACATCGGTCACATGTGGTGAACACTGTATCTACTTCTTAAATCACATGTGTAGAGGCATCACCTATGATATGTTGATATCTAAATATTCTTCTAATCTGTTTAAAAATGACACAATGGTAACACGTTTTGTGAAAAAGTTGCAACCGTGTGTGTGTGTTCATAATGTGTTTAGTTGTGTTCAACATGTTCAGACAATTGTGTAAGATTGTGCAAGTCAATAAAATGTTGGTCAAATAAATTATCAGAGTTCATGTATCATTACAATCATTTTTATTTAGTCAAGCAAGGGGTTTTAGTCAAACAATAACATAGTCTGTGGTGGTAGCGATGGTTGATAATGACTCTTTTACGGGCGACTATGGCAAGAACCCATTCAATTTTAAGAATTATAATCTAGAATATCTGGCAATATATGTTGACGGTGTCCAGTTCCCCACCAAACCATTACAACCGGACTTCCCTAATGGTTGCGTAACTCGTGAATTCTATCAACTGGTGTTATCAACAGGGAGACATTTAAAGAACAGTGCTATGGCCATTGATCGAAACGATTTCCTGAGAGGGTACACTCTTTATGCATTTAATCTGACACCTGACGAGGATAATAGTCAGCATCTATCATTGATCAAGAGTGGTAACATACGCCTGGAGACACGTTTCAGGAACCCGCTGCCTAATACCATCAATCTAATAATTTATGCGGTATATGATAGTATGATTGAAGTGTCCCATCGCAGACAGGTTTTAGTTGATTACTATTAAGCATCATGAATACTGTGGAACTGACAGCCAGGTGTTTTGGCTTGTGATAAACTGCCCCAGCAACCTCTACAAATAAGACCTAGTGCTATGATAATTAACACACACCCCTCTGACCAGCCTGGAGAGCATTGGCTGGCAGTTTATATATTGGAGAGAGTTGGGTGTTTTTTTGACAGTTTTGGAAATGCTCCAAATCATTCAATATTTCCTAAATCGATTTATGACTTTTTAAACATGTCATGTGATGAGATACATTTATCAGACAAACAAGTTCAGGATGTCACATCGGTCACATGTGGTGAACACTGTATCTACTTCTTAAATCACATGTGTAGAGGCATCACCTATGATATGTTGATATCTAAATATTCTTCTAATCTGTTTAAAAATGACACAATGGTAACACGTTTTGTGAAAAAGTTGCAACCGTGTGTGTGTGTTCATAATGTGTTTAGTTGTGTTCAACATGTTCAGACAATTGTGTAAGATTGTGCAAGTCAATAAAATGTTGGTCAAATAAATTATCAGAGTTCATGTATCATTACAATCATTTTTATTTAGTCAAGCAAGGGGTTTTAGTCAAACAATAACATAGTCTGTGGTGGTAGCGATGGTTGATAATGACTCTTTTACGGGCGACTATGGCAAGAACCCATTCAATTTTAAGAATTATAATCTAGAATATCTGGCAATATATGTTGACGGTGTCCAGTTCCCCACCAAACCATTACAACCGGACTTCCCTAATGGTTGCGTAACTCGTGAATTCTATCAACTGGTGTTATCAACAGGGAGACATTTAAAGAACAGTGCTATGGCCATTGATCGAAACGATTTCCTGAGAGGGTACACTCTTTATGCATTTAATCTGACACCTGACGAGGATAATAGTCAGCATCTATCATTGATCAAGAGTGGTAACATACGCCTGGAGACACGTTTCAGGAACCCGCTGCCTAATACCATCAATCTAATAATTTATGCGGTATATGATAGTATGATTGAAGTGTCCCATCGCAGACAGGTTTTAGTTGATTACTATTAAGCATCATGAATACTGTGGAACTGACAGCCAGGTGTTTTGGCTTGTGATAAACTGCCCCAGCAACCTCTACAAATAAGACCTAGTGCTATGATAATTAACACACACCCCTCTGACCAGCCTGGAGAGCATTGGCTGGCAGTTTATATATTGGAGAGAGTTGGGTGTTTTTTTGACAGTTTTGGAAATGCTCCAAATCATTCAATATTTCCTAAATCGATTTATGACTTTTTAAACATGTCATGTGATGAGATACATTTATCAGACAAACAAGTTCAGGATGTCACATCGGTCACATGTGGTGAACACTGTATCTACTTCTTAAATCACATGTGTAGAGGCATCACCTATGATATGTTGATATCTAAATATTCTTCTAATCTGTTTAAAAATGACACAATGGTAACACGTTTTGTGAAAAAGTTGCAACCGTGTGTGTGTGTGTTCATAATGTGTTTAGTTGTGTTCAACATGTTCAGACAATTGTGTAAGATTGTGCAAGTCAATAAAATGTTGGTCAAATAAATTATCAGAGTTCATGTATCATTACAATCATTTTTATTTAGTCAAGCAAGGGGTTTTAGTCAAACAATAACATAGTCTGTGGTGGTAGCGATGGTTGATAATGACTCTTTTACGGGCGACTATGGCAAGAACCCATTCAATTTTAAGAATTATAATCTAGAATATCTGGCAATATATGTTGACGGTGTCCAGTTCCCCACCAAACCATTACAACCGGACTTCCCTAATGGTTGCGTAACTCGTGAATTCTATCAACTGGTGTTATCAACAGGGAGACATTTAAAGAACAGTGCTATGGCCATTGATCGAAACGATTTCCTGAGAGGGTACACTCTTTATGCATTTAATCTGACACCTGACGAGGATAATAGTCAGCATCTATCATTGATCAAGAGTGGTAACATACGCCTGGAGACACGTTTCAGGAACCCGCTGCCTAATACCATCAATCTAATAATTTATGCGGTATATGATAGTATGATTGAAGTGTCCCATCGCAGACAGGTTTTAGTTGATTACTATTAAGCATCATGAATACTGTGGAACTGACAGCCAGGTGTTTTGGCTTGTGATAAACTGCCCCAGCAACCTCTACAAATAAGACCTAGTGCTATGATAATTAACACACACCCCTCTGACCAGCCTGGAGAGCATTGGCTGGCAGTTTATATATTGGAGAGAGTTGGGTGTTTTTTTGACAGTTTTGGAAATGCTCCAAATCATTCAATATTTCCTAAATCGATTTATGACTTTTTAAACATGTCATGTGATGAGATACATTTATCAGACAAACAAGTTCAGGATGTCACATCGGTCACATGTGGTGAACACTGTATCTACTTCTTAAATCACATGTGTAGAGGCATCACCTATGATATGTTGATATCTAAATATTCTTCTAATCTGTTTAAAAATGACACAATGGTAACACGTTTTGTGAACAAGTTGCAACCGTGTGTGTGTGTTCATAATGTGTTTAGTTGTGTTCAACATGTTCAGACAATTGTGTAAGATTGTGCAAGTCAATAAAATGTTGGTCAAATAAATTATCAGAGTTCATGTATCATTACAATCATTTTTATTTAGTCAAGCAAGGGGTTTTAGTCAAACAATAACATAGTCTGTGGTGGTAGCGATGGTTGATAATGACTCTTTTACGGGCGACTATGGCAAGAACCCATTCAATTTTAAGAATTATAATCTAGAATATCTGGCAATATATGTTGACGGTGTCCAGTTCCCCACCAAACCATTACAACCGGACTTCCCTAATGGTTGCGTAACTCGTGAATTCTATCAACTGGTGTTATCAACAGGGAGACATTTAAAGAACAGTGCTATGGCCATTGATCGAAACGATTTCCTGAGAGGGTACACTCTTTATGCATTTAATCTGACACCTGACGAGGATAATAGTCAGCATCTATCATTGATCAAGAGTGGTAACATACGCCTGGAGACACGTTTCAGGAACCCGCTGCCTAATACCATCAATCTAATAATTTATGCGGTATATGATAGTATGATTGAAGTGTCCCATCGCAGACAGGTTTTAGTTGATTACTATTAAGCATCATGAATACTGTGGAACTGACAGCCAGGTGTTTTGGCTTGTGATAAACTGCCCCAGCAACCTCTACAAATAAGACCTAGTGCTATGATAATTAACACACACCCCTCTGACCAGCCTGGAGAGCATTGGCTGGCAGTTTATATATTGGAGAGAGTTGGGTGTTTTTTTGACAGTTTTGGAAATGCTCCAAATCATTCAATATTTCCTAAATCGATTTATGACTTTTTAAACATGTCATGTGATGAGATACATTTATCAGACAAACAAGTTCAGGATGTCACATCGGTCACATGTGGTGAACACTGTATCTACTTCTTAAATCACATGTGTAGAGGCATCACCTATGATATGTTGATATCTAAATATTCTTCTAATCTGTTTAAGAATGACACAATGGTAACACGTTTTGTGAAAAAGTTGCAACCGTGTGTGTGTGTTCATAATGTGTTTAGTTGTGTTCAACATGTTCAGACAATTGTGTAAGATTGTGCAAGTCAATAAAATGTTGGTCAAATAAATTATCAGAGTTCATGTATCATTACAATCATTTTTATTTAGTCAAGCAAGGGGTTTTAGTCAAACAATAACATAGTCTGTGGTGGTAGCGATGGTTGATAATGACTCTTTTACGGGCGACTATGGCAAGAACCCATTCAATTTTAAGAATTATAATCTAGAATATCTGGCAATATATGTTGACGGTGTCCAGTTCCCCACCAAACCATTACAACCGGACTTCCCTAATGGTTGCGTAACTCGTGAATTCTATCAACTGGTGTTATCAACAGGGAGACATTTAAAGAACAGTGCTATGGCCATTGATCGAAACGATTTCCTGAGAGGGTACACTCTTTATGCATTTAATCTGACACCTGACGAGGATAATAGTCAGCATCTATCATTGATCAAGAGTGGTAACATACGCCTGGAAACACGTTTCAGGAACCCGCTGCCTAATACCATCAATCTAATAATTTATGCGGTATATGATAGTATGATTGAAGTGTCCCATCGCAGACAGGTTTTAGTTGATTACTATTAAGCATCATGAATACTGTGGAACTGACAGCCAGGTGTTTTGGCTTGTGATAAACTGCCCCAGCAACCTCTACAAATAAGACCTAGTGCTATGATAATTAACACACACCCCTCTGACCAGCCTGGAGAGCATTGGCTGGCAGTTTATATATTGGAGAGAGTTGGGTGTTTTTTTGACAGTTTTGGAAATGCTCCAAATCATTCAATATTTCCTCAATCGATTTATGACTTTTTAAACATGTCATGTGATGAGATACATTTATCAGACAAACAAGTTCAGGATGTCACATCGGTCACATGTGGTGAACACTGTATCTACTTCTTAAATCACATGTGTAGAGGCATCACCTATGATATGTTGATATCTAAATATTCTTCTAATCTGTTTAAAAATGACACAATGGTAACACGTTTTGTGAAAAAGTTGCAACCGTGTGTGTGTGTTCATAATGTGTTTAGTTGTGTTCAACATGTTCAGACAATTGTGTAAGATTGTGCAAGTCAATAAAATGTTGGTCAAATAAATTATCAGAGTTCATGTATCATTACAATCATTTTTATTTAGTCAAGCAAGGGGTTTTAGTCAAACAATAACATAGTCTGTGGTGGTAGCGATGGTTGATAATGACTCTTTTACGGGCGACTATGGCAAGAACCCATTCAATTTTAAGAATTATAATCTAGAATATCTGGCAATATATGTTGACGGTGTCCAGTTCCCCACCAAACCATTACAACCGGACTTCCCTAATGGTTGCGTAACTCGTGAATTCTATCAACTGGTGTTATCAACAGGGAGACATTTAAAGAACAGTGCTATGGCCATTGATCGAAACGATTTCCTGAGAGGGTACACTCTTTATGCATTTAATCTGACACCTGACGAGGATAATAGTCAGCATCTATCATTGATCAAGAGTGGTAACATACGCCTGGAGACACGTTTCAGGAACCCGCTGCCTAATACCATCAATCTAATAATTTATGCGGTATATGATAGTATGATTGAAGTGTCCCATCGCAGACAGGTTTTAGTTGATTACTATTAAGCATCATGAATACTGTGGAACTGACAGCCAGGTGTTTTGGCTTGTGATAAACTGCCCCAGCAACCTCTACAAATAAGACCTAGTGCTATGATAATTAACACACACCCCTCTGACCAGCCTGGAGAGCATTGGCTGGCAGTTTATATATTGGAGAGAGTTGGGTGTTTTTTTGACAGTTTTGGAAATGCTCCAAATCATTCAATATTTCCTCAATCGATTTATGACTTTTTAAACATGTCATGTGATGAGATACATTTATCAGACAAACAAGTTCAGGATGTCACATCGGTCACATGTGGTGAACACTGTATCTACTTCTTAAATCACATGTGTAGAGGCATCACCTATGATATGTTGATATCTAAATATTCTTCTAATCTGTTTAAAAATGACACAATGG
This sequence comes from Nansenia antarctica, assembly GCF_963989245.1. Classification (NCBI taxonomy): domain Eukaryota; kingdom Metazoa; phylum Chordata; class Actinopteri; order Argentiniformes; family Microstomatidae; genus Nansenia; species Nansenia antarctica. The sequence continues at coordinate 54,400,427 of NC_137688.1, read as the reverse complement.
TAACACGTTTTGTGAAAAAGTTGCAACCGTGTGTGTGTGTTCATAATGTGTTTAGTTGTGTTCAACATGTTCAGACAATTGTGTAAGATTGTGCAAGTCAATAAAATGTTGGTCAAATAAATTATCAGAGTTCATGTATCATTACAATCATTTTTATTTAGTCAAGCAAGGGGTTTTAGTCAAACAATAACATAGTCTGTGGTGGTAGCGATGGTTGATAATGACTCTTTTACGGGCGACTATGGCAAGAACCCATTCAATTTTAAGAATTATAATCTAGAATATCTGGCAATATATGTTGACGGTGTCCAGTTCCCCACCAAACCATTACAACCGGACTTCCCTAATGGTTGCGTAACTCGTGAATTCTATCAACTGGTGTTATCAACAGGGAGACATTTAAAGAACAGTGCTATGGCCATTGATCGAAACGATTTCCTGAGAGGGTACACTCTTTATGCATTTAATCTGACACCTGACGAGGATAATAGTCAGCATCTATCATTGATCAAGAGTGGTAACATACGCCTGGAGACACGTTTCAGGAACCCGCTGCCTAATACCATCAATCTAATAATTTATGCGGTATATGATAGTATGATTGAAGTGTCCCATCGCAGACAGGTTTTAGTTGATTACTATTAAGCATCATGAATACTGTGGAACTGACAGCCAGGTGTTTTGGCTTGTGATAAACTGCCCCAGCAACCTCTACAAATAAGACCTAGTGCTATGATAATTAACACACACCCCTCTGACCAGCCTGGAGAGCATTGGCTGGCAGTTTATATATTGGAGAGAGTTGGGTGTTTTTTTGACAGTTTTGGAAATGCTCCAAATCATTCAATATTTCCTAAATCGATTTATGACTTTTTAAACATGTCATGTGATGAGATACATTTATCAGACAAACAAGTTCAGGATGTCACATCGGTCACATGTGGTGAACACTGTATCTACTTCTTAAATCACATGTGTAGAGGCATCACCTATGATATGTTGATATCTAAATATTCTTCTAATCTGTTTAAAAATGACACAATGGTAACACGTTTTGTGAAAAAGTTGCAACCGTGTGTGTGTGTGTTCATAATGTGTTTAGTTGTGTTCAACATGTTCAGACAATTGTGTAAGATTGTGCAAGTCAATAAAATGTTGGTCAAATAAATTATCAGAGTTCATGTATCATTACAATCATTTTTATTTAGTCAAGCAAGGGGTTTTAGTCAAACAATAACATAGTCTGTGGTGGTAGCGATGGTTGATAATGACTCTTTTACGGGCGACTATGGCAAGAACCCATTCAATTTTAAGAATTATAATCTAGAATATCTGGCAATATATGTTGACGGTGTCCAGTTCCCCACCAAACCATTACAACCGGACTTCCCTAATGGTTGCGTAACTCGTGAATTCTATCAACTGGTGTTATCAACAGGGAGACATTTAAAGAACAGTGCTATGGCCATTGATCGAAACGATTTCCTGAGAGGGTACACTCTTTATGCATTTAATCTGACACCTGACGAGGATAATAGTCAGCATCTATCATTGATCAAGAGTGGTAACATACGCCTGGAGACACGTTTCAGGAACCCGCTGCCTAATACCATCAATCTAATAATTTATGCGGTATATGATAGTATGATTGAAGTGTCCCATCGCAGACAGGTTTTAGTTGATTACTATTAAGCATCATGAATACTGTGGAACTGACAGCCAGGTGTTTTGGCTTGTGATAAACTGCCCCAGCAACCTCTACAAATAAGACCTAGTGCTATGATAATTAACACACACCCCTCTGACCAGCCTGGAGAGCATTGGCTGGCAGTTCATATATTGGAGAGAGTTGGGTGTTTTTTTGACAGTTTTGGAAATGCTCCAAATCATTCAATATTTCCTAAATCGATTTATGACTTTTTAAACATGTCATGTGATGAGATACATTTATCAGACAAACAAGTTCAGGATGTCACATCGGTCACATGTGGTGAACACTGTATCTACTTCTTAAATCACATGTGTAGAGGCATCACCTATGATATGTTGATATCTAAATATTCTTCTAATCTGTTTAAAAATGACACAATGGTAACACGTTTTGTGAAAAAGTTGCAACCGTGTGTGTGTGTGTGTTCATAATGTGTTTAGTTGTGTTCAACATGTTCAGACAATTGTGTAAGATTGTGCAAGTCAATAAAATGTTGGTCAAATAAATTATCAGAGTTCATGTATCATTACAATCATTTTTATTTAGTCAAGCAAGGGGTTTTAGTCAAACAATAACATAGTCTGTGGTGGTAGCGATGGTTGATAATGACTCTTTTACGGGCGACTATGGCAAGAACCCATTCAATTTTAAGAATTATAATCTAGAATATCTGGCAATATATGTTGACGGTGTCCAGTTCCCCACCAAACCATTACAACCGGACTTCCCTAATGGTTGCGTAACTCGTGAATTCTATCAACTGGTGTTATCAACAGGGAGACATTTAAAGAACAGTGCTATGGCCATTGATCGAAACGATTTCCTGAGAGGGTACACTCTTTATGCATTTAATCTGACACCTGACGAGGATAATAGTCAGCATCTATCATTGATCAAGAGTGGTAACATACGCCTGGAGACACGTTTCAGGAACCCGCTGCCTAATACCATCAATCTAATAATTTATGCGGTATATGATAGTATGATTGAAGTGTCCCATCGCAGACAGGTTTTAGTTGATTACTATTAAGCATCATGAATACTGTGGAACTGACAGCCAGGTGTTTTGGCTTGTGATAAACTGCCCCAGCAACCTCTACAAATAAGACCTAGTGCTATGATAATTAACACACACCCCTCTGACCAGCCTGGAGAGCATTGGCTGGCAGTTTATATATTGGAGAGAGTTGGGTGTTTTTTTGACAGTTTTGGAAATGCTCCAAATCATTCAATATTTCCTAAATCGATTTATGACTTTTTAAACATGTCATGTGATGAGATACATTTATCAGACAAACAAGTTCAGGATGTCACATCGGTCACATGTGGTGAACACTGTATCTACTTCTTAAATCACATGTGTAGAGGCATCACCTATGATATGTTGATATCTAAATATTCTTCTAATCTGTTTAAAAATGACACAATGGTAACACGTTTTGTGAAAAAGTTGCAACCGTGTGTGTGTGTGTTCATAATGTGTTTAGTTGTGTTCAACATGTTCAGACAATTGTGTAAGATTGTGCAAGTCAATAAAATGTTGGTCAAATAAATTATCAGAGTTCATGTATCATTACAATCATTTTTATTTAGTCAAGCAAGGGGTTTTAGTCAAACAATAACATAGTCTGTGGTGGTAGCGATGGTTGATAATGACTCTTTTACGGGCGACTATGGCAAGAACCCATTCAATTTTAAGAATGATAATCTAGAATATCTGGCAATATATGTTGACGGTGTCCAGTTCCCCACCAAACCATTACAACCGGACTTCCCTAATGGTTGCGTAACTCGTGAATTCTATCAACTGGTGTTATCAACAGGGAGACATTTAAAGAACAGTGCTATGGCCATTGATCGAAACGATTTCCTGAGAGGGTACACTCTTTATGCATTTAATCTGACACCTGACGAGGATAATAGTCAGCATCTATCATTGATCAAGAGTGGTAACATACGCCTGGAGACACGTTTCAGGAACCCGCTGCCTAATACCATCAATCTATTAATTTATGCGGTATATGATAGTATGATTGAAGTGTCCCATCGCAGACAGGTTTTAGTTGATTACTATTAAGCATCATGAATACTGTGGAACTGACAGCCAGGTGTTTTGGCTTGTGATAAACTGCCCCAGCAACCTCTACAAATAAGACCTATAGTGCTATGATAATTAACACACACCCCTCTGACCAGCCTGGAGAGCATTGGCTGGCAGTTTATATATTGGAGAGAGTTGGGTGTTTTTTTGACAGTTTTGGAAATGCTCCAAATCATTCAATATTTCCTCAATCGATTTATGACTTTTTAAACATGTCATGTGATGAGATACATTTATCAGACAAACAAGTTCAGGATGTCACATCGGTCACATGTGGTGAACACTGTATCTACTTCTTAAATCACATGTGTAGAGGCATCACCTATGATATGTTGATATCTAAATATTCTTCTAATCTGTTTAAAAATGACACAATGGTAACACGTTTTGTGAAAAAGTTGCAACCGTGTGTGTGTGTTCATAATGTGTTTAGTTGTGTTCAACATGTTCAGACAATTGTGTAAGATTGTGCAAGTCAATAAAATGTTGGTCAAATAAATTATCAGAGTTCATGTATCATTACAATCATTTTTATTTAGTCAAGCAAGGGGTTTTAGTCAAACAATAACATAGTCTGTGGTGGTAGCGATGGTTGATAATGACTCTTTTACGGGCGACTATGGCAAGAACCCATTCAATTTTAAGAATTATAATCTAGAATATCTGGCAATATATGTTGACGGTGTCCAGTTCCCCACCAAACCATTACAACCGGACTTCCCTAATGGTTGCGTAACTCGTGAATTCTATCAACTGGTGTTATCAACAGGGAGACATTTAAAGAACAGTGCTATGGCCATTGATCGAAACGATTTCCTGAGAGGGTACACTCTTTATGCATTTAATCTGACACCTGACGAGGATAATAGTCAGCATCTATCATTGATCAAGAGTGGTAACATACGCCTGGAGACACGTTTCAGGAACCCGCTGCCTAATACCATCAATCTAATAATTTATGCGGTATATGATAGTATGATTGAAGTGTCCCATCGCAGACAGGTTTTAGTTGATTACTATTAAGCATCATGAATACTGTGGAACTGACAGCCAGGTGTTTTGGCTTGTGATAAACTGCCCCAGCAACCTCTACAAATAAGACCTAGTGCTATGATAATTAACACACACCCCTCTGACCAGCCTGGAGAGCATTGGCTGGCAGTTTATATATTGGAGAGAGTTGGGTGTTTTTTTGACAGTTTTGGAAATGCTCCAAATCATTCAATATTTCCTAAATCGATTTATGACTTTTTAAACATGTCATGTGATGAGATACATTTATCAGACAAACAAGTTCAGGATGTCACATCGGTCACATGTGGTGAACACTGTATCTACTTCTTAAATCACATGTGTAGAGGCATCACCTATGATATGTTGATATCTAAATATTCTTCTAATCTGTTTAAAAATGACACAATGGTAACACGTTTTGTGAAAAAGTTGCAACCGTGTGTGTGTGTGTTCATAATGTGTTTAGTTGTGTTCAACATGTTCAGACAATTGTGTAAGATTGTGCAAGTCAATAAAATGTTGGTCAAATAAATTATCAGAGTTCATGTATCATTACAATCATTTTTATTTAGTCAAGCAAGGGGTTTTAGTCAAACAATAACATAGTCTGTGGTGGTAGCGATGGTTGATAATGACTCTTTTACGGGCGACTATGGCAAGAACCCATTCAATTTTAAGAATTATAATCTAGAATATCTGGCAATATATGTTGACGGTGTCCAGTTCCCCACCAAACCATTACAACCGGACTTCCCTAATGGTTGCGTAACTCGTGAATTCTATCAACTGGTGTTATCAACAGGGAGACATTTAAAGAACAGTGCTATGGCCATTGATCGAAACGATTTCCTGAGAGGGTACACTCTTTATGCATTTAATCTGACACCTGACGAGGATAATAGTCAGCATCTATCATTGATCAAGAGTGGTAACATACGCCTGGAGACACGTTTCAGGAACCCGCTGCCTAATACCATCAATCTAATAATTTATGCGGTATATGATAGTATGATTGAAGTGTCCCATCGCAGACAGGTTTTAGTTGATTACTATTAAGCATCATGAATACTGTGGAACTGACAGCCAGGTGTTTTGGCTTGTGATAAACTGCCCCAGCAACCTCTACAAATAAGACCTAGTGCTATGATAATTAACACACACCCCTCTGACCAGCCTGGAGAGCATTGGCTGGCAGTTTATATATTGGAGAGAGTTGGGTGTTTTTTTGACAGTTTTGGAAATGCTCCAAATCATTCAATATTTCCTAAATCGATTTATGACTTTTTAAACATGTCATGTGATGAGATACATTTATCAGACAAACAAGTTCAGGATGTCACATCGGTCACATGTGGTGAACACTGTATCTACTTCTTAAATCACATGTGTAGAGGCATCACCTATGATATGTTGATATCTAAATATTCTTCTAATCTGTTTAAAAATGACACAATGGTAACACGTTTTGTGAAAAAGTTGCAACCGTGTGTGTGTGTGTGTTCATAATGTGTTTAGTTGTGTTCAACATGTTCAGACAATTGTGTAAGATTGTGCAAGTCAATAAAATGTTGGTCAAATAAATTATCAGAGTTCATGTATCATTACAATCATTTTTATTTAGTCAAGCAAGGGGTTTTAGTCAAACAATAACATAGTCTGTGGTGGTAGCGATGGTTGATAATGACTCTTTTACGGGCGACTATGGCAAGAACCCATTCAATTTTAAGAATTATAATCTAGAATATCTGGCAATATATGTTGACGGTGTCCAGTTCCCCACCAAACCATTACAACCGGACTTCCCTAATGGTTGCGTAACTCGTGAATTCTATCAACTGGTGTTATCAACAGGGAGACATTTAAAGAACAGTGCTATGGCCATTGATCGAAACGATTTCCTGAGAGGGTACACTCTTTATGCATTTAATCTGACACCTGACGAGGATAATAGTCAGCATCTATCATTGATCAAGAGTGGTAACATACGCCTGGAGACACGTTTCAGGAACCCGCTGCCTAATACCATCAATCTAATAATTTATGCGGTATATGATAGTATGATTGAAGTGTCCCATCGCAGACAGGTTTTAGTTGATTACTATTAAGCATCATGAATACTGTGGAACTGACAGCCAGGTGTTTTGGCTTGTGATAAACTGCCCCAGCAACCTCTACAAATAAGACCTAGTGCTATGATAATTAACACACACCCCTCTGACCAGCCTGGAGAGCATTGGCTGGCAGTTTATATATTGGAGAGAGTTGGGTGTTTTTTTGACAGTTTTGGAAATGCTCCAAATCATTCAATATTTCCTAAATCGATTTATGACTTTTTAAACATGTCATGTGATGAGATACATTTATCAGACAAACAAGTTCAGGATGTCACATCGGTCACATGTGGTGAACACTGTATCTACTTCTTAAATCACATGTGTAGAGGCATCACCTATGATATGTTGATATCTAAATATTCTTCTAATCTGTTTAAAAATGACACAATGGTAACACGTTTTGTGAAAAAGTTGCAACCGTGTGTGTGTGTGTGTTCATAATGTGTTTAGTTGTGTTCAACATGTTCAGACAATTGTGTAAGATTGTGCAAGTCAATAAAATGTTGGTCAAATAAATTATCAGAGTTCATGTATCATTACAATCATTTTTATTTAGTCAAGCAAGGGGTTTTAGTCAAACAATAACATAGTCTGTGGTGGTAGCGATGGTTGATAATGACTCTTTTACGGGCGACTATGGCAAGAACCCATTCAATTTTAAGAATTATAATCTAGAATATCTGGCAATATATGTTGACGGTGTCCAGTTCCCCACCAAACCATTACAACCGGACTTCCCTAATGGTTGCGTAACTCGTGAATTCTATCAACTGGTGTTATCAACAGGGAGACATTTAAAGAACAGTGCTATGGCCATTGATCGAAACGATTTCCTGAGAGGGTACACTCTTTATGCATTTAATCTGACACCTGACGAGGATAATAGTCAGCATCTATCATTGATCAAGAGTGGTAACATACGCCTGGAGACACGTTTCAGGAACCCGCTGCCTAATACCATCAATCTAATAATTTATGCGGTATATGATAGTATGATTGAAGTGTCCCATCGCAGACAGGTTTTAGTTGATTACTATTAAGCATCATGAATACTGTGGAACTGACAGCCAGGTGTTTTGGCTTGTGATAAACTGCCCCAGCAACCTCTACAAATAAGACCTAGTGCTATGATAATTAACACACACCCCTCTGACCAGCCTGGAGAGCATTGGCTGGCAGTTTATATATTGGAGAGAGTTGGGTGTTTTTTTGACAGTTTTGGAAATGCTCCAAATCATTCAATATTTCCTAAATCGATTTATGACTTTTTAAACATGTCATGTGATGAGATACATTTATCAGACAAACAAGTTCAGGATGTCACATCGGTCACATGTGGTGAACACTGTATCTACTTCTTAAATCACATGTGTAGAGGCATCACCTATGATATGTTGATATCTAAATATTCTTCTAATCTGTTTAAAAATGACACAATGGTAACACGTTTTGTGAAAAAGTTGCAACCGTGTGTGTGTGTGTTCATAATGTGTTTAGTTGTGTTCAACATGTTCAGACAATTGTGTAAGATTGTGCAAGTCAATAAAATGTTGGTCAAATAAATTATCAGAGTTCATGTATCATTACAATCATTTTTATTTAGTCAAGCAAGGGGTTTTAGTCAAACAATAACATAGTCTGTGGTGGTAGCGATGGTTGATAATGACTCTTTTACGGGCGACTATGGCAAGAACCCATTCAATTTTAAGAATTATAATCTAGAATATCTGGCAATATATGTTGACGGTGTCCAGTTCCCCACCAAACCATTACAACCGGACTTCCCTAATGGTTGCGTAACTCGTGAATTCTATCAACTGGTGTTATCAACAGGGAGACATTTAAAGAACAGTGCTATGGCCATTGATCGAAACGATTTCCTGAGAGGGTACACTCTTTATGCATTTAATCTGACACCTGACGAGGATAATAGTCAGCATCTATCATTGATCAAGAGTGGTAACATACGCCTGGAGACACGTTTCAGGAACCCGCTGCCTAATACCATCAATCTAATAATTTATGCGGTATATGATAGTATGATTGAAGTGTCCCATCGCAGACAGGTTTTAGTTGATTACTATTAAGCATCATGAATACTGTGGAACTGACAGCCAGGTGTTTTGGCTTGTGATAAACTGCCCCAGCAACCTCTACAAATAAGACCTAGTGCTATGATAATTAACACACACCCCTCTGACCAGCCTGGAGAGCATTGGCTGGCAGTTTATATATTGGAGAGAGTTGGGTGTTTTTTTGACAGTTTTGGAAATGCTCCAAATCATTCAATATTTCCTAAATCGATTTATGACTTTTTAAACATGTCATGTGATGAGATACATTTATCAGACAAACAAGTTCAGGATGTCACATCGGTCACATGTGGTGAACACTGTATCTACTTCTTAAATCACATGTGTAGAGGCATCACCTATGATATGTTGATATCTAAATATTCTTCTAATCTGTTTAAAAATGACACAATGGTAACACGTTTTGTGAAAAAGTTGCAACCGTGTGTGTGTGTTCATAATGTGTTTAGTTGTGTTCAACATGTTCAGACAATTGTGTAAGATTGTGCAAGTCAATAAAATGTTGGTCAAATAAATTATCAGAGTTCATGTATCATTACAATCATTTTTATTTAGTCAAGCAAGGGGTTTTAGTCAAACAATAACATAGTCTGTGGTGGTAGCGATGGTTGATAATGACTCTTTTACGGGCGACTATGGCAAGAACCCATTCAATTTTAAGAATTATAATCTAGAATATCTGGCAATATATGTTGACGGTGTCCAGTTCCCCACCAAACCATTACAACCGGACTTCCCTAATGGTTGCGTAACTCGTGAATTCTATCAACTGGTGTTATCAACAGGGAGACATTTAAAGAACAGTGCTATGGCCATTGATCGAAACGATTTCCTGAGAGGGTACACTCTTTATGCATTTAATCTGACACCTGACGAGGATAATAGTCAGCATCTATCATTGATCAAGAGTGGTAACATACGCCTGGAGACACGTTTCAGGAACCCGCTGCCTAATACCATCAATCTAATAATTTATGCGGTATATGATAGTATGATTGAAGTGTCCCATCGCAGACAGGTTTTAGTTGATTACTATTAAGCATCATGAATACTGTGGAACTGACAGCCAGGTGTTTTGGCTTGTGATAAACTGCCCCAGCAACCTCTACAAATAAGACCTAGTGCTATGATAATTAACACACACCCCTCTGACCAGCCTGGAGAGCATTGGCTGGCAGTTTATATATTGGAGAGAGTTGGGTGTTTTTTTGACAGTTTTGGAAATGCTCCAAATCATTCAATATTTCCTAAATCGATTTATGACTTTTTAAACATGTCATGTGATGAGATACATTTATCAGACAAACAAGTTCAGGATGTCACATCGGTCACATGTGGTGAACACTGTATCTACTTCTTAAATCACATGTGTAGAGGCATCACCTATGATATGTTGATATCTAAATATTCTTCTAATCTGTTTAAAAATGACACAATGGTAACACGTTTTGTGAAAAAGTTTGCAACCGTGTGTGTGTGTGTTCATAATGTGTTTAGTTGTGTTCAACATGTTCAGACAATTGTGTAAGATTGTGCAAGTCAATAAAATGTTGGTCAAATAAATTATCAGAGTTCATGTATCATTACAATCATTTTTATTTAGTCAAGCAAGGGGTTTTAGTCAAACAATAACATAGTCTGTGGTGGTAGCGATGGTTGATAATGACTCTTTTACGGGCGACTATGGCAAGAACCCATTCAATTTTAAGAATTATAATCTAGAATATCTGGCAATATATGTTGACGGTGTCCAGTTCCCCACCAAACCATTACAACCGGACTTCCCTAATGGTTGCGTAACTCGTGAATTCTATCAACTGGTGTTATCAACAGGGAGACATTTAAAGAACAGTGCTATGGCCATTGATCGAAACGATTTCCTGAGAGGGTACACTCTTTATGCATTTAATCTGACACCTGACGAGGATAATAGTCAGCATCTATCATTGATCAAGAGTGGTAACATACGCCTGGAGACACGTTTCAGGAACCCGCTGCCTAATACCATCAATCTAATAATTTATGCGGTATATGATAGTATGATTGAAGTGTCCCATCGCAGACAGGTTTTAGTTGATTACTATTAAGCATCATGAATACTGTGGAACTGACAGCCAGGTGTTTTGGCTTGTGATAAACTGCCCCAGCAACCTCTACAAATAAGACCTAGTGCTATGATAATTAACACACACCCCTCTGACCAGCCTGGAGAGCATTGGCTGGCAGTTTATATATTGGAGAGAGTTGGGTGTTTTTTTGACAGTTTTGGAAATGCTCCAAATCATTCAATATTTCCTAGATCGATTTATGACTTTTTAAACATGTCATGTGATGAGATACATTTATCAGACAAACAAGTTCAGGATGTCACATCGGTCACATGTGGTGAACACTGTATCTACTTCTTAAATCACATGTGTAGAGGCATCACCTATGATATGTTGATATCTAAATATTCTTCTAATCTGTTTAAAAATGACACAATGGTAACACGTTTTGTGAAAAAGTTGCAACCGTGTGTGTGTGTGTTCATAATGTGTTTAGTTGTGTTCAACATGTTCAGACAATTGTGTAAGATTGTGCAAGTCAATAAAATGTTGGTCAAATAAATTATCAGAGTTCATGTATCATTACAATCATTTTTATTTAGTCAAGCAAGGGGTTTTAGTCAAACAATAACATAGTCTGTGGTGGTAGCGATGGTTGATAATGACTCTTTTACGGGCGACTATGGCAAGAACCCATTCAATTTTAAGAATTATAATCTAGAATATCTGGCAATATATGTTGACGGTGTCCAGTTCCCCACCAAACCATTACAACCGGACTTCCCTAATGGTTGCGTAACTCGTGAATTCTATCAACTGGTGTTATCAACAGGGAGACATTTAAAGAACAGTGCTATGGCCATTGATCGAAACGATTTCCTGAGAGGGTACACTCTTTATGCATTTAATCTGACACCTGACGAGGATAATAGTCAGCATCTATCATTGATCAAGAGTGGTAACATACGCCTGGAGACACGTTTCAGGAACCCGCTGCCTAATACCATCAATCTAATAATTTATGCGGTATATGATAGTATGATTGAAGTGTCCCATCGCAGACAGGTTTTAGTTGATTACTATTAAGCATCATGAATACTGTGGAACTGACAGCCAGGTGTTTTGGCTTGTGATAAACTGCCCCAGCAACCTCTACAAATAAGACCTAGTGCTATGATAATTAACACACACCCCTCTGACCAGCCTGGAGAGCATTGGCTGGCAGTTTATATATTGGAGAGAGTTGGGTGTTTTTTTGACAGTTTTGGAAATGCTCCAAATCATTCAATATTTCCTCAATCGATTTATGACTTTTTAAACATGTCATGTGATGAGATACATTTATCAGACAAACAAGTTCAGGATGTCACATCGGTCACATGTGGTGAACACTGTATCTACTTCTTAAATCACATGTGTAGAGGCATCACCTATGATATGTTGATATCTAAATATTCTTCTAATCTGTTTAAAAATGACACAATGGTAACACGTTTTGTGAAAAAGTTGCAACCGTGTGTGTGTGTTCATAATGTGTTTAGTTGTGTTCAACATGTTCAGACAATTGTGTAAGATTGTGCAAGTCAATAAAATGTTGGTCAAATAAATTATCAGAGTTCATGTATCATTACAATCATTTTTATTTAGTCAAGCAAGGGGTTTTAGTCAAACAATAACATAGTCTGTGGTGGTAGCGATGGTTGATAATGACTCTTTTACGGGCGACTATGGCAAGAACCCATTCAATTTTAAGAATTATAATCTAGAATATCTGGCAATATATGTTGACGGTGTCCAGTTCCCCACCAAACCATTACAACCGGACTTCCCTAATGGTTGCGTAACTCGTGAATTCTATCAACTGGTGTTATCAACAGGGAGACATTTAAAGAACAGTGCTATGGCCATTGATCGAAACGATTTCCTGAGAGGGTACACTCTTTATGCATTTAATCTGACACCTGACGAGGATAATAGTCAGCATCTATCATTGATCAAGAGTGGTAACATACGCCTGGAGACACGTTTCAGGAACCCGCTGCCTAATACCATCAATCTAATAATTTATGCGGTATATGATAGTATGATTGAAGTGTCCCATCGCAGACAGGTTTTAGTTGATTACTATTAAGCATCATGAATACTGTGGAACTGACAGCCAGGTGTTTTGGCTTGTGATAAACTGCCCCAGCAACCTCTACAAATAAGACCTAGTGCTATGATAATTAACACACACCCCTCTGACCAGCCTGGAGAGCATTGGCTGGCAGTTTATATATTGGAGAGAGTTGGGTGTTTTTTTGACAGTTTTGGAAATGCTCCAAATCATTCAATATTTCCTCAATCGATTTATGACTTTTTAAACATGTCATGTGATGAGATACATTTATCAGACAAACAAGTTCAGGATGTCACATCGGTCACATGTGGTGAACACTGTATCTACTTCTTAAATCACATGTGTAGAGGCATCACCTATGATATGTTGATATCTAAATATTCTTCTAATCTGTTTAAAAATGACACAATGGTAACACGTTTTGTGAAAAAGTTGCAACCGTGTGTGTGTGTGTTCATAATGTGTTTAGTTGTGTTCAACATGTTCAGACAATTGTGTAAGATTGTGCAAGCCAATAAAATGTTGGTCAAATAAATTATCAGAGTTCATGTATCATTACAATCATTTTTATTTAGTCAAGCAAGGGGTTTTAGTCAAACAATAACATAGTCTGTGGTGGTAGCGATGGTTGATAATGACTCTTTTACGGGCGACTATGGCAAGAACCCATTCAATTTTAAGAATTATAATCTAGAATATCTGGCAATATATGTTGACGGTGTCCAGTTCCCCACCAAACCATTACAACCGGACTTCCCTAATGGTTGCGTAACTCGTGAATTCTATCAACTGGTGTTATCAACAGGGAGACATTTAAAGAACAGTGCTATGGCCATTGATCGAAACGATTTCCTGAGAGGGTACACTCTTTATGCATTTAATCTGACACCTGACGAGGATAATAGTCAGCATCTATCATTGATCAAGAGTGGTAACATACGCCTGGAGACACGTTTCAGGAACCCGCTGCCTAATACCATCAATCTAATAATTTATGCGGTATATGATAGTATGATTGAAGTGTCCCATCGCAGACAGGTTTTAGTTGATTACTATTAAGCATCATGAATACTGTGGAACTGACAGCCAGGTGTTTTGGCTTGTGATAAACTGCCCCAGCAACCTCTACAAATAAGACCTAGTGCTATGATAATTAACACACACCCCTCTGACCAGCCTGGAGAGCATTGGCTGGCAGTTTATATATTGGAGAGAGTTGGGTGTTTTTTTGACAGTTTTGGAAATGCTCCAAATCATTCAATATTTCCTAAATCGATTTATGACTTTTTAAACATGTCATGTGATGAGATACATTTATCAGACAAACAAGTTCAGGATGTCACATCGGTCACATGTGGTGAACACTGTATCTACTTCTTAAATCACATGTGTAGAGGCATCACCTATGATATGTTGATATCTAAATATTCTTCTAATCTGTTTAAAAATGACACAATGGTAACACGTTTTGTGAAAAAGTTGCAACCGTGTGTGTGTGTGTGTTCATAATGTGTTTAGTTGTGTTCAACATGTTCAGACAATTGTGTAAGATTGTGCAAGTCAATAAAATGTTGGTCAAATAAATTATCAGAGTTCATGTATCATTACAATCATTTTTATTTAGTCAAGCAAGGGGTTTTAGTCAAACAATAACATAGTCTGTGGTGGTAGCGATGGTTGATAATGACTCTTTTACGGGCGACTATGGCAAGAACCCATTCAATTTTAAGAATTATAATCTAGAATATCTGGCAATATATGTTGACGGTGTCCAGTTCCCCACCAAACCATTACAACCGGACTTCCCTAATGGTTGCGTAACTCGTGAATTCTATCAACTGGTGTTATCAACAGGGAGACATTTAAAGAAAAGTGCTATGGCCATTGATCGAAACGATTTCCTGAGAGGGTACACTCTTTATGCATTTAATCTGACACCTGACGAGGATAATAGTCAGCATCTATCATTGATCAAGAGTGGTAACATACGCCTGGAGACACGTTTCAGGAACCCGCTGCCTAATACCATCAATCTAATAATTTATGCGGTATATGATAGTATGATTGAAGTGTCCCATCGCAGACAGGTTTTAGTTGATTACTATTAAGCATCATGAATACTGTGGAACTGACAGCCAGGTGTTTTGGCTTGTGATAAACTGCCCCAGCAACCTCTACAAATAAGACCTAGTGCTATGATAATTAACACACACCCCTCTGACCAGCCTGGAGAGCATTGGCTGGCAGTTTATATATTGGAGAGAGTTGGGTGTTTTTTTGACAGTTTTGGAAATGCTCCAAATCATTCAATATTTCCTAAATCGATTTATGACTTTTTAAACATGTCATGTGATGAGATACATTTATCAGACAAACAAGTTCAGGATGTCACATCGGTCACATGTGGTGAACACTGTATCTACTTCTTAAATCACATGTGTAGAGGCATCACCTATGATATGTTGATATCTAAATATTCTTCTAATCTGTTTAAAAATGACACAATGGTAACACGTTTTGTGAAAAAGTTGCAACCGTGTGTGTGTGTGTGTTCATAATGTGTTTAGTTGTGTTCAACATGTTCAGACAATTGTGTAAGATTGTGCAAGTCAATAAAATGTTGGTCAAATAAATTATCAGAGTTCATGTATCATTACAATCATTTTTATTTAGTCAAGCAAGGGGTTTTAGTCAAACAATAACATAGTCTGTGGTGGTAGCGATGGTTGATAATGACTCTTTTACGGGCGACTATGGCAAGAACCCATTCAATTTTAAGAATTATAATCTAGAATATCTGGCAATATATGTTGACGGTGTCCAGTTCCCCACCAAACCATTACAACCGGACTTCCCTAATGGTTGCGTAACTCGTGAATTCTATCAACTGGTGTTATCAACAGGGAGACATTTAAAGAACAGTGCTATGGCCATTGATCGAAACGATTTCCTGAGAGGGTACACTCTTTATGCATTTAATCTGACACCTGACGAGGATAATAGTCAGCATCTATCATTGATCAAGAGTGGTAACATACGCCTGGAGACACGTTTCAGGAACCCGCTGCCTAATACCATCAATCTAATAATTTATGCGGTATATGATAGTATGATTGAAGTGTCCCATCGCAGACAGGTTTTAGTTGATTACTATTAAGCATCATGAATACTGTGGAACTGACAGCCAGGTGTTTTGGCTTGTGATAAACTGCCCCAGCAACCTCTACAAATAAGACCTAGTGCTATGATAATTAACACACACCCCTCTGACCAGCCTGGAGAGCATTGGCTGGCAGTTTATATATTGGAGAGAGTTGGGTGTTTTTTTGACAGTTTTGGAAATGCTCCAAATCATTCAATATTTCCTAAATCGATTTATGACTTTTTAAACATGTCATGTGATGAGATACATTTATCAGACAAACAAGTTCAGGATGTCACATCGGTCACATGTGGTGAACACTGTATCTACTTCTTAAATCACATGTGTAGAGGCATCACCTATGATATGTTGATATCTAAATATTCTTCTAATCTGTTTAAAAATGACACAATGGTAACACGTTTTGTGAAAAAGTTGCAACCGTGTGTGTGTGTGTGTTCATAATGTGTTTAGTTGTGTTCAACATGTTCAGACAATTGTGTAAGATTGTGCAAGTCAATAAAATGTTGGTCAAATAAATTATCAGAGTTCATGTATCATTACAATCATTTTTATTTAGTCAAGCAAGGGGTTTTAGTCAAACAATAACATAGTCTGTGGTGGTAGCGATGGTTGATAATGACTCTTTTACGGGCGACTATGGCAAGAACCCATTCAATTTTAAGAATTATAATCTAGAATATCTGGCAATATATGTTGACGGTGTCCAGTTCCCCACCAAACCATTACAACCGGACTTCCCTAATGGTTGCGTAACTCGTGAATTCTATCAACTGGTGTTATCAACAGGGAGACATTTAAAGAACAGTGCTATGGCCATTGATCGAAACGATTTCCTGAGAGGGTACACTCTTTATGCATTTAATCTGACACCTGACGAGGATAATAGTCAGCATCTATCATTGATCAAGAGTGGTAACATACGCCTGGAGACACGTTTCAGGAACCCGCTGCCTAATACCATCAATCTAATAATTTATGCGGTATATGATAGTATGATTGAAGTGTCCCATCGCAGACAGGTTTTAGTTGATTACTATTAAGCATCATGAATACTGTGGAACTGACAGCCAGGTGTTTTGGCTTGTGATAAACTGCCCCAGCAACCTCTACAAATAAGACCTAGTGCTATGATAATTAACACACACCCCTCTGACCAGCCTGGAGAGCATTGGCTGGCAGTTTATATATTGGAGAGAGTTGGGTGTTTTTTTGACAGTTTTGGAAATGCTCCAAATCATTCAATATTTCCTAAATCGATTTATGACTTTTTAAACATGTCATGTGATGAGATACATTTATCAGACAAACAAGTTCAGGATGTCACATCGGTCACATGTGGTGAACACTGTATCTACTTCTTAAATCACATGTGTAGAGGCATCACCTATGATATGTTGATATCTAAATATTCTTCTAATCTGTTTAAAAATGACACAATGGTAACACGTTTTGTGAAAAAGTTGCAACCGTGTGTGTGTGTGTTCATAATGTGTTTAGTTGTGTTCAACATGTTCAGACAATTGTGTAAGATTGTGCAAGTCAATAAAATGTTGGTCAAATAAATTATCAGAGTTCATGTATCATTACAATCATTTTTATTTAGTCAAGCAAGGGGTTTTAGTCAAACAATAACATAGTCTGTGGTGGTAGCGATGGTTGATAATGACTCTTTTACGGGCGACTATGGCAAGAACCCATTCAATTTTAAGAATTATAATCTAGAATATCTGGCAATATATGTTGACGGTGTCCAGTTCCCCACCAAACCATTACAACCGGACTTCCCTAATGGTTGCGTAACTCGTGAATTCTATCAACTGGTGTTATCAACAGGGAGACATTTAAAGAACAGTGCTATGGCCATTGATCGAAACGATTTCCTGAGAGGGTACACTCTTTATGCATTTAATCTGACACCTGACGAGGATAATAGTCAGCATCTATCATTGATCAAGAGTGGTAACATACGCCTGGAGACACGTTTCAGGAACCCGCTGCCTAATACCATCAATCTAATAATTTATGCGGTATATGATAGTATGATTGAAGTGTCCCATCGCAGACAGGTTTTAGTTGATTACTATTAAGCATCATGAATACTGTGGAACTGACAGCCAGGTGTTTTGGCTTGTGATAAACTGCCCCAGCAACCTCTACAAATAAGACCTAGTGCTATGATAATTAACACACACCCCTCTGACCAGCCTGGAGAGCATTGGCTGGCAGTCTATATATTGGAGAGAGTTGGGTGTTTTTTTGACAGTTTTGGAAATGCTCCAAATCATTCAATATTTCCTAAATCGATTTATGACTTTTTAAACATGTCATGTGATGAGATACATTTATCAGACAAACAAGTTCAGGATGTCACATCGGTCACATGTGGTGAACACTGTATCTACTTCTTAAATCACATGTGTAGAGGCATCACCTATGATATGTTGATATCTAAATATTCTTCTAATCTGTTTAAAAATGACACAATGGTAACACGTTTTGTGAAAAAGTTGCAACCGTGTGTGTGTGTGTGTTCATAATGTGTTTAGTTGTGTTCAACATGTTCAGACAATTGTGTAAGATTGTGCAAGTCAATAAAATGTTGGTCAAATAAATTATCAGAGTTCATGTATCATTACAATCATTTTTATTTAGTCAAGCAAGGGGTTTTAGTCAAACAATAACATAGTCTGTGGTGGTAGCGATGGTTGATAATGACTCTTTTACGGGCGACTATGGCAAGAACCCATTCAATTTTAAGAATTATAATCTAGAATATCTGGCAATATATCTTGACGGTGTCCAGTTCCCCACCAAACCATTACAACCGGACTTCCCTAATGGTTGCGTAACTCGTGAATTCTATCAACTGGTGTTATCAACAGGGAGACATTTAAAGAACAGTGCTATGGCCATTGATCGAAACGATTTCCTGAGAGGGTACACTCTTTATGCATTTAATCTGACACCTGACGAGGATAATAGTCAGCATCTATCATTGATCAAGAGTGGTAACATACGCCTGGAGACACGTTTCAGGAACCCGCTGCCTAATACCATCAATCTAATAATTTATGCGGTATATGATAGTATGATTGAAGTGTCCCATCGCAGACAGGTTTTAGTTGATTACTATTAAGCATCATGAATACTGTGGAACTGACAGCCAGGTGTTTTGGCTTGTGATAAACTGCCCCAGCAACCTCTACAAATAAGACCTAGTGCTATGATAATTAACACACACCCCTCTGACCAGCCTGGAGAGCATTGGCTGGCAGTTTATATATTGGAGAGAGTTGGGTGTTTTTTTGACAGTTTTGGAAATGCTCCAAATCATTCAATATTTCCTAAATCGATTTATGACTTTTTAAACATGTCATGTGATGAGATACATTTATCAGACAAACAAGTTCAGGATGTCACATCGGTCACATGTGGTGAACACTGTATCTACTTCTTAAATCACATGTGTAGAGGCATCACCTATGATATGTTGATATCTAAATATTCTTCTAATCTGTTTAAAAATGACACAATGGTAACACGTTTTGTGAAAAAGTTGCAACCGTGTGTGTGTGTGTTCATAATGTGTTTAGTTGTGTTCAACATGTTCAGACAATTGTGTAAGATTGTGCAAGTCAATAAAATGTTGGTCAAATAAATTATCAGAGTTCATGTATCATTACAATCATTTTTATTTAGTCAAGCAAGGGGTTTTAGTCAAACAATAACATAGTCTGTGGTGGTAGCGATGGATGATAATGACTCTTTTACGGGCGACTATGGCAAGAACCCATTCAATTTTAAGAATTATAATCTAGAATATCTGGCAATATATTTTGCCGGTGTCCAGTTCCCCACCAAACCATTACAACCGGACTTCCCTAATGGTTGCGTAACTCGTGAATTCTATCAACTGGTGTTATCAACAGGGAGACATTTAAAGAACAGTGCTATGGCCATTGATCGAAACGATTTCCTGAGAGGGTACACTCTTTATGCATTTAATCTGACACCTGACGAGGATAATAGTCAGCATCTATCATTGATCAAGAGTGGTAACATACGCCTGGAGACACGTTTCAGGAACCCGCTGCCTAATACCATCAATCTAATAATTTATGCGGTATATGATAGTATGATTGAAGTGTCCCATCGCAGACAGGTTTTAGTTGATTACTATTAAGCATCATGAATACTGTGGAACTGACAGCCAGGTGTTTTGGCTTGTGATAAACTGCCCCAGCAACCTCTACAAATAAGACCTAGTGCTATGATAATTAACACACACCCCTCTGACCAGCCTGGAGAGCATTGGCTGGCAGTTTATATATTGGAGAGAGTTGGGTGTTTTTTTGACAGTTTTGGAAATGCTCCAAATCATTCAATATTTCCTAAATCGATTTATGACTTTTTAAACATGTCATGTGATGAGATACATTTATCAGACAAACAAGTTCAGGATGTCACATCGGTCACATGTGGTGAACACTGTATCTACTTCTTAAATCACATGTGTAGAGGCATCACCTATGATATGTTGATATCTAAATATTCTTCTAATCTGTTTAAAAATGACACAATGGTAACACGTTTTGTGAAAAAGTTGCAACCGTGTGTGTGTGTGTTCATAATGTGTTTAGTTGTGTTCAACATGTTCAGACAATTGTGTAAGATTGTGCAAGTCAATAAAATGTTGGTCAAATAAATTATCAGAGTTCATGTATCATTACAATCATTTTTATTTAGTCAAGCAAGGGGTTTTAGTCAAACAATAACATAGTCTGTGGTGGTAGCGATGGTTGATAATGACTCTTTTACGGGCGACTATGGCAAGAACCCATTCAATTTTAAGAATTATAATCTAGAATATCTGGCAATATATGTTGACGGTGTCCAGTTCCCCACCAAACCATTACAACCGGACTTCCCTAATGGTTGCGTAACTCGTGAATTCTATCAACTGGTGTTATCAACAGGGAGACATTTAAAGAACAGTGCTATGGCCATTGATCGAAACGATTTCCTGAGAGGGTACACTCTTTATGCATTTAATCTGACACCTGACGAGGATAATAGTCAGCATCTATCATTGATCAAGAGTGGTAACATACGCCTGGAGACACGTTTCAGGAACCCGCTGCCTAATACCATCAATCTAATAATTTATGCGGTATATGATAGTATGATTGAAGTGTCCCATCGCAGACAGGTTTTAGTTGATTACTATTAAGCATCATGAATACTGTGGAACTGACAGCCAGGTGTTTTGGCTTGTGATAAACTGCCCCAGCAACCTCTACAAATAAGACCTAGTGCTATGATAATTAACACACACCCCTCTGACCAGCCTGGAGAGCATTGGCTGGCAGTTTATATATTGGAGAGAGTTGGGTGTTTTTTTGACAGTTTTGGAAATGCTCCAAATCATTCAATATTTCCTAAATCGATTTATGACTTTTTAAACATGTCATGTGATGAGATACATTTATCAGACAAACAAGTTCAGGATGTCACATCGGTCACATGTGGTGAACACTGTATCTACTTCTTAAATCACATGTGTAGAGGCATCACCTATGATATGTTGATATCTAAATATTCTTCTAATCTGTTTAAAAATGACACAATGGTAACACGTTTTGTGAAAAAGTTGCAACCGTGTGTGTGTGTGTTCATAATGTGTTTAGTTGTGTTCAACATGTTCAGACAATTGTGTAAGATTGTGCAAGTCAATAAAATGTTGGTCAAATAAATTATCAGAGTTCATGTATCATTACAATCATTTTTATTTAGTCAAGCAAGGGGTTTTAGTCAAACAATAACATAGTCTGTGGTGGTAGCGATGGTTGATAATGACTCTTTTACGGGCGACTATGGCAAGAACCCATTCAATTTTAAGAATTATAATCTAGAATATCTGGCAATATATGTTGACGGTGTCCAGTTCCCCACCAAACCATTACAACCGGACTTCCCTAATGGTTGCGTAACTCGTGAATTCTATCAACTGGTGTTATCAACAGGGAGACATTTAAAGAACAGTGCTATGGCCATTGATCGAAACGATTTCCTGAGAGGGTACACTCTTTATGCATTTAATCTGACACCTGACGAGGATAATAGTCAGCATCTATCATTGATCAAGAGTGGTAACATACGCCTGGAGACACGTTTCAGGAACCCGCTGCCTAATACCATCAATCTAATAATTTATGCGGTATATGATAGTATGATTGAAGTGTCCCATCGCAGACAGGTTTTAGTTGATTACTATTAAGCATCATGAATACTGTGGAACTGACAGCCAGGTGTTTTGGCTTGTGATAAACTGCCCCAGCAACCTCTACAAATAAGACCTAGTGCTATGATAATTAACACACACCCCTCTGACCAGCCTGGAGAGCATTGGCTGGCAGTTTATATATTGGAGAGAGTTGGGTGTTTTTTTGACAGTTTTGGAAATGCTCCAAATCATTCAATATTTCCTAAATCGATTTATGACTTTTTAAACATGTCATGTGATGAGATACATTTATCAGACAAACAAGTTCAGGATGTCACATCGGTCACATGTGGTGAACACTGTATCTACTTCTTAAATCACATGTGTAGAGGCATCACCTATGATATGTTGATATCTAAATATTCTTCTAATCTGTTTAAAAATGACACAATGGTAACACGTTTTGTGAAAAAGTTGCAACCGTGTGTGTGTGTGTTCATAATGTGTTTAGTTGTGTTCAACATGTTCAGACAATTGTGTAAGATTGTGCAAGTCAATAAAATGTTGGTCAAATAAATTATCAGAGTTCATGTATCATTACAATCATTTTTATTTAGTCAAGCAAGGGGTTTTAGTCAAACAATAACATAGTCTGTGGTGGTAGCGATGGTTGATAATGACTCTTTTACGGGCGACTATGGCAAGAACCCATTCAATTTTAAGAATTATAATCTAGAATATCTGGCAATATATGTTGACGGTGTCCAGTTCCCCACCAAACCATTACAACCGGACTTCCCTAATGGTTGCGTAACTCGTGAATTCTATCAACTGGTGTTATCAACAGGGAGACATTTAAAGAACAGTGCTATGGCCATTGATCGAAACGATTTCCTGAGAGGGTACACTCTTTATGCATTTAATCTGACACCTGACGAGGATAATAGTCAGCATCTATCATTGATCAAGAGTGGTAACATACGCCTGGAGACACGTTTCAGGAACCCGCTGCCTAATACCATCAATCTAATAATTTATGCGGTATATGATAGTATGATTGAAGTGTCCCATCGCAGACAGGTTTTAGTTGATTACTATTAAGCATCATGAATACTGTGGAACTGACAGCCAGGTGTTTTGGCTTGTGATAAACTGCCCCAGCAACCTCTACAAATAAGACCTAGTGCTATGATAATTAACACACACCCCTCTGACCAGCCTGGAGAGCATTGGCTGGCAGTTTATATATTGGAGAGAGTTGGGTGTTTTTTTGACAGTTTTGGAAATGCTCCAAATCATTCAATATTTCCTAAATCGATTTATGACTTTTTAAACATGTCATGTGATGAGATACATTTATCAGACAAACAAGTTCAGGATGTCACATCGGTCACATGTGGTGAACACTGTATCTACTTCTTAAATCACATGTGTAGAGGCATCACCTATGATATGTTGATATCTAAATATTCTTCTAATCTGTTTAAAAATGACACAATGGTAACACGTTTTGTGAAAAAGTTGCAACCGTGTGTGTGTGTGTTCATAATGTGTTTAGTTGTGTTCAACATGTTCAGACAATTGTGTAAGATTGTGCAAGTCAATAAAATGTTGGTCAAATAAATTATCAGAGTTCATGTATCATTACAATCATTTTTATTTAGTCAAGCAAGGGGTTTTAGTCAAACAATAACATAGTCTGTGGTGGTAGCGATGGTTGATAATGACTCTTTTACGGGCGACTATGGCAAGAACCCATTCAATTTTAAGAATTATAATCTAGAATATCTGGCAATATATGTTGACGGTGTCCAGTTCCCCACCAAACCATTACAACCGGACTTCCCTAATGGTTGCGTAACTCGTGAATTCTATCAACTGGTGTTATCAACAGGGAGACATTTAAAGAACAGTGCTATGGCCATTGATCGAAACGATTTCCTGAGAGGGTACACTCTTTATGCATTTAATCTGACACCTGACGAGGATAATAGTCAGCATCTATCATTGATCAAGAGTGGTAACATACGCCTGGAGACACGTTTCAGGAACCCGCTGCCTAATACCATCAATCTAATAATTTATGCGGTATATGATAGTATGATTGAAGTGTCCCATCGCAGACAGGTTTTAGTTGATTACTATTAAGCATCATGAATACTGTGGAACTGACAGCCAGGTGTTTTGGCTTGTGATAAACTGCCCCAGCAACCTCTACAAATAAGACCTAGTGCTATGATAATTAAC
Source organism: Nansenia antarctica (assembly GCF_963989245.1). Classification (NCBI taxonomy): domain Eukaryota; kingdom Metazoa; phylum Chordata; class Actinopteri; order Argentiniformes; family Microstomatidae; genus Nansenia; species Nansenia antarctica. Next base: position 54,375,591 of record NC_137688.1, on the reverse strand, counting down.
ACACACCCCTCTGACCAGCCTGGAGAGCATTGGCTGGCAGTTTATATATTGGAGAGAGTTGGGTGTTTTTTTGACAGTTTTGGAAATGCTCCAAATCATTCAATATTTCCTAAATCGATTTATGACTTTTTAAACATGTCATGTGATGAGATACATTTATCAGACAAACAAGTTCAGGATGTCACATCGGTCACATGTGGTGAACACTGTATCTACTTCTTAAATCACATGTGTAGAGGCATCACCTATGATATGTTGATATCTAAATATTCTTCTAATCTGTTTAAAAATGACACAATGGTAACACGTTTTGTGAAAAAGTTGCAACCGTGTGTGTGTGTGTTCATAATGTGTTTAGTTGTGTTCAACATGTTCAGACAATTGTGTAAGATTGTGCAAGTCAATAAAATGTTGGTCAAATAAATTATCAGAGTTCATGTATCATTACAATCATTTTTATTTAGTCAAGCAAGGGGTTTTAGTCAAACAATAACATAGTCTGTGGTGGTAGCGATGGTTGATAATGACTCTTTTACGGGCGACTATGGCAAGAACCCATTCAATTTTAAGAATTATAATCTAGAATATCTGGCAATATATGTTGACGGTGTCCAGTTCCCCACCAAACCATTACAACCGGACTTCCCTAATGGTTGCGTAACTCGTGAATTCTATCAACTGGTGTTATCAACAGGGAGACATTTAAAGAACAGTGCTATGGCCATTGATCGAAACGATTTCCTGAGAGGGTACACTCTTTATGCATTTAATCTGACACCTGACGAGGATAATAGTCAGCATCTATCATTGATCAAGAGTGGTAACATACGCCTGGAGACACGTTTCAGGAACCCGCTGCCTAATACCATCAATCTAATAATTTATGCGGTATATGATAGTATGATTGAAGTGTCCCATCGCAGACAGGTTTTAGTTGATTACTATTAAGCATCATGAATACTGTGGAACTGACAGCCAGGTGTTTTGGCTTGTGATAAACTGCCCCAGCAACCTCTACAAATAAGACCTAGTGCTATGATAATTAACACACACCCCTCTGACCAGCCTGGAGAGCATTGGCTGGCAGTTTATATATTGGAGAGAGTTGGGTGTTTTTTTGACAGTTTTGGAAATGCTCCAAATCATTCAATATTTCCTAAATCGATTTATGACTTTTTAAACATGTCATGTGATGAGATACATTTATCAGACAAACAAGTTCAGGATGTCACATCGGTCACATGTGGTGAACACTGTATCTACTTCTTAAATCACATGTGTAGAGGCATCACCTATGATATGTTGATATCTAAATATTCTTCTAATCTGTTTAAAAATGACACAATGGTAACACGTTTTGTGAAAAAGTTGCAACCGTGTGTGTGTGTGTTCATAATGTGTTTAGTTGTGTTCAACATGTTCAGACAATTGTGTAAGATTGTGCAAGTCAATAAAATGTTGGTCAAATAAATTATCAGAGTTCATGTATCATTACAATCATTTTTATTTAGTCAAGCAAGGGGTTTTAGTCAAACAATAACATAGTCTGTGGTGGTAGCGATGGTTGATAATGACTCTTTTACGGGCGACTATGGCAAGAACCCATTCAATTTTAAGAATTATAATCTAGAATATCTGGCAATATATGTTGACGGTGTCCAGTTCCCCACCAAACCATTACAACCGGACTTCCCTAATGGTTGCGTAACTCGTGAATTCTATCAACTGGTGTTATCAACAGGGAGACATTTAAAGAACAGTGCTATGGCCATTGATCGAAACGATTTCCTGAGAGGGTACACTCTTTATGCATTTAATCTGACACCTGACGAGGATAATAGTCAGCATCTATCATTGATCAAGAGTGGTAACATACGCCTGGAGACACGTTTCAGGAACCCGCTGCCTAATACCATCAATCTAATAATTTATGCGGTATATGATAGTATGATTGAAGTGTCCCATCGCAGACAGGTTTTAGTTGATTACTATTAAGCATCATGAATACTGTGGAACTGACAGCCAGGTGTTTTGGCTTGTGATAAACTGCCCCAGCAACCTCTACAAATAAGACCTAGTGCTATGATAATTAACACACACCCCTCTGACCAGCCTGGAGAGCATTGGCTGGCAGTTTATATATTGGAGAGAGTTGGGTGTTTTTTTGACAGTTTTGGAAATGCTCCAAATCATTCAATATTTCCTAAATCGATTTATGACTTTTTAAACATGTCATGTGATGAGATACATTTATCAGACAAACAAGTTCAGGATGTCACATCGGTCACATGTGGTGAACACTGTATCTACTTCTTAAATCACATGTGTAGAGGCATCACCTATGATATGTTGATATCTAAATATTCTTCTAATCTGTTTAAAAATGACACAATGGTAACACGTTTTGTGAAAAAGTTGCAACCGTGTGTGTGTGTGTTCATAATGTGTTTAGTTGTGTTCAACATGTTCAGACAATTGTGTAAGATTGTGCAAGTCAATAAAATGTTGGTCAAATAAATTATCAGAGTTCATGTATCATTACAATCATTTTTATTTAGTCAAGCAAGGGGTTTTAGTCAAACAATAACATAGTCTGTGGTGGTAGCGATGGTTGATAATGACTCTTTTACGGGCGACTATGGCAAGAACCCATTCAATTTTAAGAATTATAATCTAGAATATCTGGCAATATATGTTGACGGTGTCCAGTTCCCCACCAAACCATTACAACCGGACTTCCCTAATGGTTGCGTAACTCGTGAATTCTATCAACTGGTGTTATCAACAGGGAGACATTTAAAGAACAGTGCTATGGCCATTGATCGAAACGATTTCCTGAGAGGGTACACTCTTTATGCATTTAATCTGACACCTGACGAGGATAATAGTCAGCATCTATCATTGATCAAGAGTGGTAACATACGCCTGGAGACACGTTTCAGGAACCCGCTGCCTAATACCATCAATCTAATAATTTATGCGGTATATGATAGTATGATTGAAGTGTCCCATCGCAGACAGGTTTTAGTTGATTACTATTAAGCATCATGAATACTGTGGAACTGACAGCCAGGTGTTTTGGCTTGTGATAAACTGCCCCAGCAACCTCTACAAATAAGACCTAGTGCTATGATAATTAACACACACCCCTCTGACCAGCCTGGAGAGCATTGGCTGGCAGTTTATATATTGGAGAGAGTTGGGTGTTTTTTTGACAGTTTTGGAAATGCTCCAAATCATTCAATATTTCCTAAATCGATTTATGACTTTTTAAACATGTCATGTGATGAGATACATTTATCAGACAAACAAGTTCAGGATGTCACATCGGTCACATGTGGTGAACACTGTATCTACTTCTTAAATCACATGTGTAGAGGCATCACCTATGATATGTTGATATCTAAATATTCTTCTAATCTGTTTAAAAATGACACAATGGTAACACGTTTTGTGAAAAAGTTGCAACCGTGTGTGTGTGTGTTCATAATGTGTTTAGTTGTGTTCAACATGTTCAGACAATTGTGTAAGATTGTGCAAGTCAATAAAATGTTGGTCAAATAAATTATCAGAGTTCATGTATCATTACAATCATTTTTATTTAGTCAAGCAAGGGGTTTTAGTCAAACAATAACATAGTCTGTGGTGGTAGCGATGGTTGATAATGACTCTTTTACGGGCGACTATGGCAAGAACCCATTCAATTTTAAGAATTATAATCTAGAATATCTGGCAATATATGTTGACGGTGTCCAGTTCCCCACCAAACCATTACAACCGGACTTCCCTAATGGTTGCGTAACTCGTGAATTCTATCAACTGGTGTTATCAACAGGGAGACATTTAAAGAACAGTGCTATGGCCATTGATCGAAACGATTTCCTGAGAGGGTACACTCTTTATGCATTTAATCTGACACCTGACGAGGATAATAGTCAGCATCTATCATTGATCAAGAGTGGTAACATACGCCTGGAGACACGTTTCAGGAACCCGCTGCCTAATACCATCAATCTAATAATTTATGCGGTATATGATAGTATGATTGAAGTGTCCCATCGCAGACAGGTTTTAGTTGATTACTATTAAGCATCATGAATACTGTGGAACTGACAGCCAGGTGTTTTGGCTTGTGATAAACTGCCCCAGCAACCTCTACAAATAAGACCTAGTGCTATGATAATTAACACACACCCCTCTGACCAGCCTGGAGAGCATTGGCTGGCAGTTTATATATTGGAGAGAGTTGGGTGTTTTTTTGACAGTTTTGGAAATGCTCCAAATCATTCAATATTTCCTAAATCGATTTATGACTTTTTAAACATGTCATGTGATGAGATACATTTATCAGACAAACAAGTTCAGGATGTCACATCGGTCACATGTGGTGAACACTGTATCTACTTCTTAAATCACATGTGTAGAGGCATCACCTATGATATGTTGATATCTAAATATTCTTCTAATCTGTTTAAAAATGACACAATGGTAACACGTTTTGTGAAAAAGTTGCAACCGTGTGTGTGTGTGTGTTCATAATGTGTTTAGTTGTGTTCAACATGTTCAGACAATTGTGTAAGATTGTGCAAGTCAATAAAATGTTGGTCAAATAAATTATCAGAGTTCATGTATCATTACAATCATTTTTATTTAGTCAAGCAAGGGGTTTTAGTCAAACAATAACATAGTCTGTGGTGGTAGCGATGGTTGATAATGACTCTTTTACGGGCGACTATGGCAAGAACCCATTCAATTTTAAGAATTATAATCTAGAATATCTGGCAATATATGTTGACGGTGTCCAGTTCCCCACCAAACCATTACAACCGGACTTCCCTAATGGTTGCGTAACTCGTGAATTCTATCAACTGGTGTTATCAACAGGGAGACATTTAAAGAACAGTGCTATGGCCATTGATCGAAACGATTTCCTGAGAGGGTACACTCTTTATGCATTTAATCTGACACCTGACGAGGATAATAGTCAGCATCTATCATTGATCAAGAGTGGTAACATACGCCTGGAGACACGTTTCAGGAACCCGCTGCCTAATACCATCAATCTAATAATTTATGCGGTATATGATAGTATGATTGAAGTGTCCCATCGCAGACAGGTTTTAGTTGATTACTATTAAGCATCATGAATACTGTGGAACTGACAGCCAGGTGTTTTGGCTTGTGATAAACTGCCCCAGCAACCTCTACAAATAAGACCTAGTGCTATGATAATTAACACACACCCCTCTGACCAGCCTGGAGAGCATTGGCTGGCAGTTTATATATTGGAGAGAGTTGGGTGTTTTTTTGACAGTTTTGGAAATGCTCCAAATCATTCAATATTTCCTAAATCGATTTATGACTTTTTAAACATGTCATGTGATGAGATACATTTATCAGACAAACAAGTTCAGGATGTCACATCGGTCACATGTGGTGAACACTGTATCTACTTCTTAAATCACATGTGTAGAGGCATCACCTATGATATGTTGATATCTAAATATTCTTCTAATCTGTTTAAAAATGACACAATGGTAACACGTTTTGTGAAAAAGTTGCAACCGTGTGTGTGTGTGTGTTCATAATGTGTTTAGTTGTGTTCAACATGTTCAGACAATTGTGTAAGATTGTGCAAGTCAATAAAATGTTGGTCAAATAAATTATCAGAGTTCATGTATCATTACAATCATTTTTATTTAGTCAAGCAAGGGGTTTTAGTCAAACAATAACATAGTCTGTGGTGGTAGCGATGGTTGATAATGACTCTTTTACGGGCGACTATGGCAAGAACCCATTCAATTTTAAGAATTATAATCTAGAATATCTGGCAATATATGTTGACGGTGTCCAGTTCCCCACCAAACCATTACAACCGGACTTCCCTAATGGTTGCGTAACTCGTGAATTCTATCAACTGGTGTTATCAACAGGGAGACATTTAAAGAACAGTGCTATGGCCATTGATCGAAACGATTTCCTGAGAGGGTACACTCTTTATGCATTTAATCTGACACCTGACGAGGATAATAGTCAGCATCTATCATTGATCAAGAGTGGTAACATACGCCTGGAGACACGTTTCAGGAACCCGCTGCCTAATACCATCAATCTAATAATTTATGCGGTATATGATAGTATGATTGAAGTGTCCCATCGCAGACAGGTTTTAGTTGATTACTATTAAGCATCATGAATACTGTGGAACTGACAGCCAGGTGTTTTGGCTTGTGATAAACTGCCCCAGCAACCTCTACAAATAAGACCTAGTGCTATGATAATTAACACACACCCCTCTGACCAGCCTGGAGAGCATTGGCTGGCAGTTTATATATTGGAGAGAGTTGGGTGTTTTTATGACAGTTTTGGAAATGCTCCAAATCATTCAATATTTCCTAAATCGATTTATGACTTTTTAAACATGTCATGTGATGAGATACATTTATCAGACAAACAAGTTCAGGATGTCACATCGGTCACATGTGGTGAACACTGTATCTACTTCTTAAATCACATGTGTAGAGGCATCACCTATGATATGTTGATATCTAAATATTCTTCTAATCTGTTTAAAAATGACACAATGGTAACACGTTTTGTGAAAAAGTTGCAACCGTGTGTGTGTGTTCATAATGTGTTTAGTTGTGTTCAACATGTTCAGACAATTGTGTAAGATTGTGCAAGTCAATAAAATGTTGGTCAAATAAATTATCAGAGTTCATGTATCATTACAATCATTTTTATTTAGTCAAGCAAGGGGTTTTAGTCAAACAATAACATAGTCTGTGGTGGTAGCGATGGTTGATAATGACTCTTTTACGGGCGACTATGGCAAGAACCCATTCAATTTTAAGAATTATAATCTAGAATATCTGGCAATATATGTTGACGGTGTCCAGTTCCCCACCAAACCATTACAACCGGACTTCCCTAATGGTTGCGTAACTCGTGAATTCTATCAACTGGTGTTATCAACAGGGAGACATTTAAAGAACAGTGCTATGGCCATTGATCGAAACGATTTCCTGAGAGGGTACACTCTTTATGCATTTAATCTGACACCTGACGAGGATAATAGTCAGCATCTATCATTGATCAAGAGTGGTAACATACGCCTGGAGACACGTTTCAGGAACCCGCTGCCTAATACCATCAATCTAATAATTTATGCGGTATATGATAGTATGATTGAAGTGTCCCATCGCAGACAGGTTTTAGTTGATTACTATTAAACATCATGAATACTGTGGAACTGACAGCCAGGTGTTTTGGCTTGTGATAAACTGCCCCAGCAACCTCTACAAATAAGACCTAGTGCTATGATAATTAACACACACCCCTCTGACCAGCCTGGAGAGCATTGGCTGGCAGTTTATATATTGGAGTGAGTTGGGTGTTTTTTTGACAGTTTTGGAAATGCTCCAAATCATTCAATATTTCCTAAATCGATTTATGACTTTTTAAACATGTCATGTGATGAGATACATTTATCAGACAAACAAGTTCAGGATGTCACATCGGTCACATGTGGTGAACACTGTATCCACTTCTTAAATCACATGTGTAGAGGCATCACCTATGATATGTTGATATCTAAATATTCTTCTAATCTGTTTAAAAATGACACAATGGTAACACGTTTTGTGAAAAAGTTGCAACCGTGTGTGTGTGTGTGTTCATAATGTGTTTAGTTGTGTTCAACATGTTCAGACAATTGTGTAAGATTGTGCAAGTCAATAAAATGTTGGTCAAATAAATTATCAGAGTTCATGTATCATTACAATCATTTTTATTTAGTCAAGCAAGGGGTTTTAGTCAAACAATAACATAGTCTGTGGTGGTAGCGATGGTTGATAATGACTCTTTTACGGGCGACTATGGCAAGAACCCATTCAATTTTAAGAATTATAATCTAGAATATCTGGCAATATATGTTGACGGTGTCCAGTTCCCCACCAAACCATTACAACCGGACTTCCCTAATGGTTGCGTAACTCGTTAATTCTATCAACTGGTGTTATCAACAGGGAGACATTTAAAGAACAGTGCTATGGCCATTGATCGAAACGATTTCCTGAGAGGGTACACTCTTTATGCATTTAATCTGACACCTGACGAGGATAATAGTCAGCATCTATCATTGATCAAGAGTGGTAACATACGCCTGGAGACACGTTTCAGGAACCCGCTGCCTAATACCATCAATCTAATAATTTATGCGGTATATGATAGTATGATTGAAGTGTCCCATCGCAGACAGGTTTTAGTTGATTACTATTAAGCATCATGAATACTGTGGAACTGACAGCCAGGTGTTTTGGCTTGTGATAAACTGCCCCAGCAACCTCTACAAATAAGACCTAGTGCTATGATAATTAACACACACCCCTCTGACCAGCCTGGAGAGCATTGGCTGGCAGTTTATATATTGGAGAGAGTTGGGTGTTTTTTTGACAGTTTTGGAAATGCTCCAAATCATTCAATATTTCCTAAATCGATTTATGACTTTTTAAACATGTCATGTGATGAGATACATTTATCAGACAAACAAGTTCAGGATGTCACATCGGTCACATGTGGTGAACACTGTATCTACTTCTTAAATCACATGTGTAGAGGCATCACCTATGATATGTTGATATCTAAATATTCTTCTAATCTGTTTAAAAATGACACAATGGTAACACGTTTTGTGAAAAAGTTGCAACCGTGTGTGTGTGTGTGTTCATAATGTGTTTAGTTGTGTTCAACATGTTCAGACAATTGTGTAAGATTGTGCAAGTCAATAAAATGTTGGTCAAATAAATTATCAGAGTTCATGTATCATTACAATCATTTTTATTTAGTCAAGCAAGGGGTTTTAGTCAAACAATAACATAGTCTGTGGTGGTAGCGATGGTTGATAATGACTCTTTTACGGGCGACTATGGCAAGAACCCATTCAATTTTAAGAATTATAATCTAGAATATCTGGCAATATATGTTGACGGTGTCCAGTTCCCCACCAAACCATTACAACCGGACTTCCCTAATGGTTGCGTAACTCGTTAATTCTATCAACTGGTGTTATCAACAGGGAGACATTTAAAGAACAGTGCTATGGCCATTGATCGAAACGATTTCCTGAGAGGGTACACTCTTTATGCATTTAATCTGACACCTGACGAGGATAATAGTCAGCATCTATCATTGATCAAGAGTGGTAACATACGCCTGGAGACACGTTTCAGGAACCCGCTGCCTAATACCATCAATCTAATAATTTATGCGGTATATGATAGTATGATTGAAGTGTCCCATCGCAGACAGGTTTTAGTTGATTACTATTAAGCATCATGAATACTGTGGAACTGACAGCCAGGTGTTTTGGCTTGTGATAAACTGCCCCAGCAACCTCTACAAATAAGACCTAGTGCTATGATAATTAACACACACCCCTCTGACCAGCCTGGAGAGCATTGGCTGGCAGTTTATATATTGGAGAGAGTTGGGTGTTTTTTTGACAGTTTTGGAAATGCTCCAAATCATTCAATATTTCCTAAATCGATTTATGACTTTTTAAACATGTCATGTGATGAGATACATTTATCAGACAAACAAGTTCAGGATGTCACATCGGTCACATGTGGTGAACACTGTATCTACTTCTTAAATCACATGTGTAGAGGCATCACCTATGATATGTTGATATCTAAATATTCTTCTAATCTGTTTAAAAATGACACAATGGTAACACGTTTTGTGAAAAAGTTGCAACCGTGTGTGTGTGTGTGTTCATAATGTGTTTAGTTGTGTTCAACATGTTCAGACAATTGTGTAAGATTGTGCAAGTCAATAAAATGTTGGTCAAATAAATTATCAGAGTTCATGTATCATTACAATCATTTTTATTTAGTCAAGCAAGGGGTTTTAGTCAAACAATAACATAGTCTGTGGTGGTAGCGATGGTTGATAATGACTCTTTTACGGGCGACTATGGCAAGAACCCATTCAATTTTAAGAATTATAATCTAGAATATCTGGCAATATATGTTGACGGTGTCCAGTTCCCCACCAAACCATTACAACCGGACTTCCCTAATGGTTGCGTAACTCGTGAATTCTATCAACTGGTGTTATCAACAGGGAGACATTTAAAGAACAGTGCTATGGCCATTGATCGAAACGATTTCCTGAGAGGGTACACTCTTTATGCATTTAATCTGACACCTGACGAGGATAATAGTCAGCATCTATCATTGATCAAGAGTGGTAACATACGCCTGGAGACACGTTTCAGGAACCCGCTGCCTAATACCATCAATCTAATAATTTATGCGGTATATGATAGTATGATTGAAGTGTCCCATCGCAGACAGGTTTTAGTTGATTACTATTAAGCATCATGAATACTGTGGAACTGACAGCCAGGTGTTTTGGCTTGTGATAAACTGCCCCAGCAACCTCTACAAATAAGACCTAGTGCTATGATAATTAACACACACCCCTCTGACCAGCCTGGAGAGCATTGGCTGGCAGTTTATATATTGGAGAGAGTTGGGTGTTTTTTTGACAGTTTTGGAAATGCTCCAAATCATTCAATATTTCCTAAATCGATTTATGACTTTTTAAACATGTCATGTGATGAGATACATTTATCAGACAAACAAGTTCAGGATGTCACATCGGTCACATGTGGTGAACACTGTATCTACTTCTTAAATCACATGTGTAGAGGCATCACCTATGATATGTTGATATCTAAATATTCTTCTAATCTGTTTAAAAATGACACAATGGTAACACGTTTTGTGAAAAAGTTGCAACCGTGTGTGTGTGTTCATAATGTGTTTAGTTGTGTTCAACATGTTCAGACAATTGTGTAAGATTGTGCAAGTCAATAAAATGTTGGTCAAATAAATTATCAGAGTTCATGTATCATTACAATCATTTTTATTTAGTCAAGCAAGGGGTTTTAGTCAAACAATAACATAGTCTGTGGTGGTAGCGATGGTTGATAATGACTCTTTTACGGGCGACTATGGCAAGAACCCATTCAATTTTAAGAATTATAATCTAGAATATCTGGCAATATATGTTGACGGTGTCCAGTTCCCCACCAAACCATTACAACCGGACTTCCCTAATGGTTGCGTAACTCGTTAATTCTATCAACTGGTGTTATCAACAGGGAGACATTTAAAGAACAGTGCTATGGCCATTGATCGAAACGATTTCCTGAGAGGGTACACTCTTTATGCATTTAATCTGACACCTGACGAGGATAATAGTCAGCATCTATCATTGATCAAGAGTGGTAACATACGCCTGGAGACACGTTTCAGGAACCCGCTGCCTAATACCATCAATCTAATAATTTATGCGGTATATGATAGTATGATTGAAGTGTCCCATCGCAGACAGGTTTTAGTTGATTACTATTAAGCATCATGAATACTGTGGAACTGACAGCCAGGTGTTTTGGCTTGTGATAAACTGCCCCAGCAACCTCTACAAATAAGACCTAGTGCTATGATAATTAACACACACCCCTCTGACCAGCCTGGAGAGCATTGGCTGGCAGTTTATATATTGGAGAGAGTTGGGTGTTTTTTTGACAGTTTTGGAAATGCTCCAAATCATTCAATATTTCCTAAATCGATTTATGACTTTTTAAACATGTCATGTGATGAGATACATTTATCAGACAAACAAGTTCAGGATGTCACATCGGTCACATGTGGTGAACACTGTATCTACTTCTTAAATCACATGTGTAGAGGCATCACCTATGATATGTTGATATCTAAATATTCTTCTAATCTGTTTAAAAATGACACAATGGTAACACGTTTTGTGAAAAAGTTGCAACCGTGTGTGTGTGTGTGTTCATAATGTGTTTAGTTGTGTTCAACATGTTCAGACAATTGTGTAAGATTGTGCAAGTCAATAAAATGTTGGTCAAATAAATTATCAGAGTTCATGTATCATTACAATCATTTTTATTTAGTCAAGCAAGGGGTTTTAGTCAAACAATAACATAGTCTGTGGTGGTAGCGATGGTTGATAATGACTCTTTTACGGGCGACTATGGCAAGAACCCATTCAATTTTAAGAATTATAATCTAGAATATCTGGCAATATATGTTGACGGTGTCCAGTTCCCCACCAAACCATTACAACCGGACTTCCCTAATGGTTGCGTAACTCGTGAATTCTATCAACTGGTGTTATCAACAGGGAGACATTTAAAGAACAGTGCTATGGCCATTGATCGAAACGATTTCCTGAGAGGGTACACTCTTTATGCATTTAATCTGACACCTGACGAGGATAATAGTCAGCATCTATCATTGATCAAGAGTGGTAACATACGCCTGGAGACACGTTTCAGGAACCCGCTGCCTAATACCATCAATCTAATAATTTATGCGGTATATGATAGTATGATTGAAGTGTCCCATCGCAGACAGGTTTTAGTTGATTACTATTAAGCATCATGAATACTGTGGAACTGACAGCCAGGTGTTTTGGCTTGTGATAAACTGCCCCAGCAACCTCTACAAATAAGACCTAGTGCTATGATAATTAACACACACCCCTCTGACCAGCCTGGAGAGCATTGGCTGGCAGTTTATATATTGGAGAGAGTTGGGTGTTTTTTTGACAGTTTTGGAAATGCTCCAAATCATTCAATATTTCCTAAATCGATTTATGACTTTTTAAACATGTCATGTGATGAGATACATTTATCAGACAAACAAGTTCAGGATGTCACATCGGTCACATGTGGTGAACACTGTATCTACTTCTTAAATCACATGTGTAGAGGCATCACCTATGATATGTTGATATCTAAATATTCTTCTAATCTGTTTAAAAATGACACAATGGTAACACGTTTTGTGAAAAAGTTGCAACCGTGTGTGTGTGTTCATAATGTGTTTAGTTGTGTTCAACATGTTCAGACAATTGTGTAAGATTGTGCAAGTCAATAAAATGTTGGTCAAATAAATTATCAGAGTTCATGTATCATTACAATCATTTTTATTTAGTCAAGCAAGGGGTTTTAGTCAAACAATAACATAGTCTGTGGTGGTAGCGATGGTTGATAATGACTCTTTTACGGGCGACTATGGCAAGAACCCATTCAATTTTAAGAATTATAATCTAGAATATCTGGCAATATATGTTGACGGTGTCCAGTTCCCCACCAAACCATTACAACCGGACTTCCCTAATGGTTGCGTAACTCGTGAATTCTATCAACTGGTGTTATCAACAGGGAGACATTTAAAGAACAGTGCTATGGCCATTGATCGAAACGATTTCCTGAGAGGGTACACTCTTTATGCATTTAATCTGACACCTGACGAGGATAATAGTCAGCATCTATCATTGATCAAGAGTGGTAACATACGCCTGGAGACACGTTTCAGGAACCCGCTGCCTAATACCATCAATCTAATAATTTATGCGGTATATGATAGTATGATTGAAGTGTCCCATCGCAGACAGGTTTTAGTTGATTACTATTAAGCATCATGAATACTGTGGAACTGACAGCCAGGTGTTTTGGCTTGTGATAAACTGCCCCAGCAACCTCTACAAATAAGACCTAGTGCTATGATAATTAACACACACCCCTCTGACCAGCCTGGAGAGCATTGGCTGGCAGTTTATATATTGGAGTGAGTTGGGTGTTTTTTTGACAGTTTTGGAAATGCTCCAAATCATTCAATATTTCCTAAATCGATTTATGACTTTTTAAACATGTCATGTGATGAGATACATTTATCAGACAAACAAGTTCAGGATGTCACATCGGTCACATGTGGTGAACACTGTATCCACTTCTTAAATCACATGTGTAGAGGCATCACCTATGATATGTTGATATCTAAATATTCTTCTAATCTGTTTAAAAATGACACAATGGTAACACGTTTTGTGAAAAAGTTGCAACCGTGTGTGTGTGTGTTCATAATGTGTTTAGTTGTGTTCAACATGTTCAGACAATTGTGTAAGATTGTGCAAGTCAATAAAATGTTGGTCAAATAAATTATCAGAGTTCATGTATCATTACAATCATTTTTATTTAGTCAAGCAAGGGGTTTTAGTCAAACAATAACATAGTCTGTGGTGGTAGCGATGGTTGATAATGACTCTTTTACGGGCGACTATGGCAAGAACCCATTCAATTTTAAGAATTATAATCTAGAATATCTGGCAATATATGTTGACGGTGTCCAGTTCCCCACCAAACCATTACAACCGGACTTCCCTAATGGTTGCGTAACTCGTGAATTCTATCAACTGGTGTTATCAACAGGGAGACATTTAAAGAACAGTGCTATGGCCATTGATCGAAACGATTTCCTGAGAGGGTACACTCTTTATGCATTTAATCTGACACCTGACGAGGATAATAGTCAGCATCTATCATTGATCAAGAGTGGTAACATACGCCTGGAGACACGTTTCAGGAACCCGCTGCCTAATACCATCAATCTAATAATTTATGCGGTATATGATAGTATGATTGAAGTGTCCCATCGCAGACAGGTTTTAGTTGATTACTATTAAGCATCATGAATACTGTGGAACTGACAGCCAGGTGTTTTGGCTTGTGATAAACTGCCCCAGCAACCTCTACAAATAAGACCTAGTGCTATGATAATTAACACACACCCCTCTGACCAGCCTGGAGAGCATTGGCTGGCAGTTTATATATTGGAGAGAGTTGGGTGTTTTTTTGACAGTTTTGGAAATGCTCCAAATCATTCAATATTTCCTAAATCGATTTATGACTTTTTAAACATGTCATGTGATGAGATACATTTATCAGACAAACAAGTTCAGGATGTCACATCGGTCACATGTGGTGAACACTGTATCTACTTCTTAAATCACATGTGTAGAGGCATCACCTATGATATGTTGATATCTAAATATTCTTCTAATCTGTTTAAAAATGACACAATGGTAACACGTTTTGTGAAAAAGTTGCAACCGTGTGTGTGTGTGTGTGTTCATAATGTGTTTAGTTGTGTTCAACATGTTCAGACAATTGTGTAAGATTGTGCAAGTCAATAAAATGTTGGTCAAATAAATTATCAGAGTTCATGTATCATTACAATCATTTTTATTTAGTCAAGCAAGGGGTTTTAGTCAAACAATAACATAGTCTGTGGTGGTAGCGATGGTTGATAATGACTCTTTTACGGGCGACTATGGCAAGAACCCATTCAATTTTAAGAATTATAATCTAGAATATCTGGCAATATATGTTGACGGTGTCCAGTTCCCCACCAAACCATTACAACCGGACTTCCCTAATGGTTGCGTAACTCGTTAATTCTATCAACTGGTGTTATCAACAGGGAGACATTTAAAGAACAGTGCTATGGCCATTGATCGAAACGATTTCCTGAGAGGGTACACTCTTTATGCATTTAATCTGACACCTGACGAGGATAATAGTCAGCATCTATCATTGATCAAGAGTGGTAACATACGCCTGGAGACACGTTTCAGGAACCCGCTGCCTAATACCATCAATCTAATAATTTATGCGGTATATGATAGTATGATTGAAGTGTCCCATCGCAGACAGGTTTTAGTTGATTACTATTAAGCATCATGAATACTGTGGAACTGACAGCCAGGTGTTTTGGCTTGTGATAAACTGCCCCAGCAACCTCTACAAATAAGACCTAGTGCTATGATAATTAACACACACCCCTCTGACCAGCCTGGAGAGCATTGGCTGGCAGTTTATATATTGGAGAGAGTTGGGTGTTTTTTTGACAGTTTTGGAAATGCTCCAAATCATTCAATATTTCCTAAATCGATTTATGACTTTTTAAACATGTCATGTGATGAGATACATTTATCAGACAAACAAGTTCAGGATGTCACATCGGTCACATGTGGTGAACACTGTATCTACTTCTTAAATCACATGTGTAGAGGCATCACCTATGATATGTTGATATCTAAATATTCTTCTAATCTGTTTAAAAATGACACAATGGTAACACGTTTTGTGAAAAAGTTGCAACCGTGTGTGTGTGTTCATAATGTGTTTAGTTGTGTTCAACATGTTCAGACAATTGTGTAAGATTGTGCAAGTCAATAAAATGTTGGTCAAATAAATTATCAGAGTTCATGTATCATTACAATCATTTTTATTTAGTCAAGCAAGGGGTTTTAGTCAAACAATAACATAGTCTGTGGTGGTAGCGATGGTTGATAATGACTCTTTTACGGGCGACTATGGCAAGAACCCATTCAATTTTAAGAATTATAATCTAGAATATCTGGCAATATATGTTGACGGTGTCCAGTTCCCCACCAAACCATTACAACCGGACTTCCCTAATGGTTGCGTAACTCGTGAATTCTATCAACTGGTGTTATCAACAGGGAGACATTTAAAGAACAGTGCTATGGCCATTGATCGAAACGATTTCCTGAGAGGGTACACTCTTTATGCATTTAATCTGACACCTGACGAGGATAATAGTCAGCATCTATCATTGATCAAGAGTGGTAACATACGCCTGGAGACACGTTTCAGGAACCCGCTGCCTAATACCATCAATCTAATAATTTATGCGGTATATGATAGTATGATTGAAGTGTCCCATCGCAGACAGGTTTTAGTTGATTACTATTAAGCATCATGAATACTGTGGAACTGACAGCCAGGTGTTTTGGCTTGTGATAAACTGCCCCAGCAACCTCTACAAATAAGACCTAGTGCTATGATAATTAACACACACCCCTCTGACCAGCCTGGAGAGCATTGGCTGGCAGTTTATATATTGGAGTGAGTTGGGTGTTTTTTTGACAGTTTTGGAAATGCTCCAAATCATTCAATATTTCCTAAATCGATTTATGACTTTTTAAACATGTCATGTGATGAGATACATTTATCAGACAAACAAGTTCAGGATGTCACATCGGTCACATGTGGTGAACACTGTATCTACTTCTTAAATCACATGTGTAGAGGCATCACCTATGATATGTTGATATCTAAATATTCTTCTAATCTGTTTAAAAATGACACAATGGTAACACGTTTTGTGAAAAAGTTGCAACCGTGTGTGTGTGTTCATAATGTGTTTAGTTGTGTTCAACATGTTCAGACAATTGTGTAAGATTGTGCAAGTCAATAAAATGTTGGTCAAATAAATTATCAGAGTTCATGTATCATTACAATCATTTTTATTTAGTCAAGCAAGGGGTTTTAGTCAAACAATAACATAGTCTGTGGTGGTAGCGATGGTTGATAATGACTCTTTTACGGGCGACTATGGCAAGAACCCATTCAATTTTAAGAATTATAATCTAGAATATCTGGCAATATATGTTGACGGTGTCCAGTTCCCCACCAAACCATTACAACCGGACTTCCCTAATGGTTGCGTAACTCGTGAATTCTATCAACTGGTGTTATCAACAGGGAGTCATTTAAAGAACAGTGCTATGGCCATTGATCGAAACGATTTCCTGAGAGGGTACACTCTTTATGCATTTAATCTGACACCTGACGAGGATAATAGTCAGCATCTATCATTGATCAAGAGTGGTAACATACGCCTGGAGACACGTTTCAGGAACCCGCTGCCTAATACCATCAATCTAATAATTTATGCGGTATATGATAGTATGATTGAAGTGTCCCATCGCAGACAGGTTTTAGTTGATTACTATTAAGCATCATGAATACTGTGGAACTGACAGCCAGGTGTTTTGGCTTGTGATAAACTGCCCCAGCAACCTCTACAAATAAGACCTAGTGCTATGATAATTAACACACACCCCTCTGACCAGCCTGGAGAGCATTGGCTGGCAGTTTATATATTGGAGAGAGTTGGGTGTTTTTTTGACAGTTTTGGAAATGCTCCAAATCATTCAATATTTCCTAAATCGATTTATGACTTTTTAAACATGTCATGTGATGAGATACATTTATCAGACAAACAAGTTCAGGATGTCACATCGGTCACATGTGGTGAACACTGTATCTACTTCTTAAATCACATGTGTAGAGGCATCACCTATGATATGTTGATATCTAAATATTCTTCTAATCTGTTTAAAAATGACACAATGGTAACACGTTTTGTGAAAAAGTTGCAACCGTGTGTGTGTGTGTGTTCATAATGTGTTTAGTTGTGTTCAACATGTTCAGACAATTGTGTAAGATTGTGCAAGTCAATAAAATGTTGGTCAAATAAATTATCAGAGTTCATGTATCATTACAATCATTTTTATTTAGTCAAGCAAGGGGTTTTAGTCAAACAATAACATAGTCTGTGGTGGTAGCGATGGTTGATAATGACTCTTTTACGGGCGACTATGGCAAGAACCCATTCAATTTTAAGAATTATAATCTAGAATATCTGGCAATATATGTTGACGGTGTCCAGTTCCCCACCAAACCATTACAACCGGACTTCCCTAATGGTTGCGTAACTCGTGAATTCTATCAACTGGTGTTATCAACAGGGAGACATTTAAAGAACAGTGCTATGGCCATTGATCGAAACGATTTCCTGAGAGGGTACACTCTTTATGCATTTAATCTGACACCTGACGAGGATAATAGTCAGCATCTATCATTGATCAAGAGTGGTAACATACGCCTGGAGACACGTTTCAGGAACCCGCTGCCTAATACCATCAATCTAATAATTTATGCGGTATATGATAGTATGATTGAAGTGTCCCATCGCAGACAGGTTTTAGTTGATTACTATTAAGCATCATGAATACTGTGGAACTGACAGCCAGGTGTTTTGGCTTGTGATAAACTGCCCCAGCAACCTCTACAAATAAGACCTAGTGCTATGATAATTAACACACACCCCTCTGACCAGCCTGGAGAGCATTGGCTGGCAGTTTATATATTGGAGAGAGTTGGGTGTTTTTTTGACAGTTTTGGAAATGCTCCAAATCATTCAATATTTCCTAAATCGATTTATGACTTTTTAAACATGTCATGTGATGAGATACATTTATCAGACAAACAAGTTCAGGATGTCACATCGGTCACATGTGGTGAACACTGTATCTACTTCTTAAATCACATGTGTAGAGGCATCACCTATGATATGTTGATATCTAAATATTCTTCTAATCTGTTTAAAAATGACACAATGGTAACACGTTTTGTGAAAAAGTTGCAACCGTGTGTGTGTGTTCATAATGTGTTTAGTTGTGTTCAACATGTTCAGACAATTGTGTAAGATTGTGCAAGTCAATAAAATGTTGGTCAAATAAATTATCAGAGTTCATGTATCATTACAATCATTTTTATTTAGTCAAGCAAGGGGTTTTAGTCAAACAATAACATAGTCTGTGGTGGTAGCGATGGTTGATAATGACTCTTTTACGGGCGACTATGGCAAGAACCCATTCAATTTTAAGAATTATAATCTAGAATATCTGGCAATATATGTTGACGGTGTCCAGTTCCCCACCAAACCATTACAACCGGACTTCCCTAATGGTTGCGTAACTCGTGAATTCTATCAACTGGTGTTATCAACAGGGAGACATTTAAAGAACAGTGCTATGGCCATTGATCGAAACGATTTCCTGAGAGGGTACACTCTTTATGCATTTAATCTGACACCTGACGAGGATAATAGTCAGCATCTATCATTGATCAAGAGTGGTAACATACGCCTGGAGACACGTTTCAGGAACCCGCTGCCTAATACCATCAATCTAATAATTTATGCGGTATATGATAGTATGATTGAAGTGTCCCATCGCAGACAGGTTTTAGTTGATTACTATTAAGCATCATGAATACTGTGGAACTGACAGCCAGGTGTTTTGGCTTGTGATAAACTGCCCCAGCAACCTCTACAAATAAGACCTAGTGCTATGATAATTAACACACACCCCTCTGACCAGCCTGGAGAGCATTGGCTGGCAGTTTATATATTGGAGAGAGTTGGGTGTTTTTTTGACAGTTTTGGAAATGCTCCAAATCATTCAATATTTCCTAAATCGATTTATGACTTTTTAAACATGTCATGTGATGAGATACATTTATCAGACAAACAAGTTCAGGATGTCACATCGGTCACATGTGGTGAACACTGTATCTACTTCTTAAATCACATGTGTAGAGGCATCACCTATGATATGTTGATATCTAAATATTCTTCTAATCTGTTTAAAAATGACACAATGGTAACACGTTTTGTGAAAAAGTTGCAACCGTGTGTGTGTGTTCATAATGTGTTTAGTTGTGTTCAACATGTTCAGACAATTGTGTAAGATTGTGCAAGTCAATAAAATGTTGGTCAAATAAATTATCAGAGTTCATGTATCATTACAATCATTTTTATTTAGTCAAGCAAGGGGTTTTAGTCAAACAATAACATAGTCTGTGGTGGTAGCGATGGTTGATAATGACTCTTTTACGGGCGACTATGGCAAGAACCCATTCAATTTTAAGAATTATAATCTAGAATATCTGGCAATATATGTTGACGGTGTCCAGTTCCCCACCAAACCATTACAACCGGACTTCCCTAATGGTTGCGTAACTCGTGAATTCTATCAACTGGTGTTATCAACAGGGAGACATTTAAAGAACAGTGCTATGGCCATTGATCGAAACGATTTCCTGAGAGGGTACACTCTTTATGCATTTAATCTGACACCTGACGAGGATAATAGTCAGCATCTATCATTGATCAAGAGTGGTAACATACGCCTGGAGACACGTTTCAGGAACCCGCTGCCTAATACCATCAATCTAATAATTTATGCGGTATATGATAGTATGATTGAAGTGTCCCATCGCAGACAGGTTTTAGTTGATTACTATTAAGCATCATGAATACTGTGGAACTGACAGCCAGGTGTTTTGGCTTGTGATAAACTGCCCCAGCAACCTCTACAAATAAGACCTAGTGCTATGATAATTAACACACACCCCTCTGACCAGCCTGGAGAGCATTGGCTGGCAGTTTATATATTGGAGTGAGTTGGGTGTTTTTTTGACAGTTTTGGAAATGCTCCAAATCATTCAATATTTCCTAAATCGATTTATGACTTTTTAAACATGTCATGTGATGAGATACATTTATCAGACAAACAAGTTCAGGATGTCACATCGGTCACATGTGGTGAACACTGTATCCACTTCTTAAATCACATGTGTAGAGGCATCACCTATGATATGTTGATATCTAAATATTCTTCTAATCTGTTTAAAAATGACACAATGGTAACACGTTTTGTGAAAAAGTTGCAACCGTGTGTGTGTGTGTTCATAATGTGTTTAGTTGTGTTCAACATGTTCAGACAATTGTGTAAGATTGTGCAAGTCAATAAAATGTTGGTCAAATAAATTATCAGAGTTCATGTATCATTACAATCATTTTTATTTAGTCAAGCAAGGGGTTTTAGTCAAACAATAACATAGTCTGTGGTGGTAGCGATGGTTGATAATGACTCTTTTACGGGCGACTATGGCAAGAACCCATTCAATTTTAAGAATTATAATCTAGAATATCTGGCAATATATGTTGACGGTGTCCAGTTCCCCACCAAACCATTACAACCGGACTTCCCTAATGGTTGCGTAACTCGTGAATTCTATCAACTGGTGTTATCAACAGGGAGACATTTAAAGAACAGTGCTATGGCCATTGATCGAAACGATTTCCTGAGAGGGTACACTCTTTATGCATTTAATCTGACACCTGACGAGGATAATAGTCAGCATCTATCATTGATCAAGAGTGGTAACATACGCCTGGAGACACGTTTCAGGAACCCGCTGCCTAATACCATCAATCTAATAATTTATGCGGTATATGATAGTATGATTGAAGTGTCCCATCGCAGACAGGTTTTAGTTGATTACTATTAAGCATCATGAATACTGTGGAACTGACAGCCAGGTGTTTTGGCTTGTGATAAACTGCCCCAGCAACCTCTACAAATAAGACCTAGTGCTATGATAATTAACACACACCCCTCTGACCAGCCTGGAGAGCATTGGCTGGCAGTTTATATATTGGAGAGAGTTGGGTGTTTTTTTGACAGTTTTGGAAATGCTCCAAATCATTCAATATTTCCTAAATCGATTTATGACTTTTTAAACATGTCATGTGATGAGATACATTTATCAGACAAACAAGTTCAGGATGTCACATCGGTCACATGTGGTGAACACTGTATCTACTTCTTAAATCACATGTGTAGAGGCATCACCTATGATATGTTGATATCTAAATATTCTTCTAATCTGTTTAAAAATGACACAATGGTAACACGTTTTGTGAAAAAGTTGCAACCGTGTGTGTGTGTGTTCATAATGTGTTTAGTTGTGTTCAACATGTTCAGACAATTGTGTAAGATTGTGCAAGTCAATAAAATGTTGGTCAAATAAATTATCAGAGTTCATGTATCATTACAATCATTTTTATTTAGTCAAGCAAGGGGTTTTAGTCAAACAATAACATAGTCTGTGGTGGTAGCGATGGTTGATAATGACTCTTTTACGGGCGACTATGGCAAGAACCCATTCAATTTTAAGAATTATAATCTAGAATATCTGGCAATATATGTTGACGGTGTCCAGTTCCCCACCAAACCATTACAACCGGACTTCCCTAATGGTTGCGTAACTCGTGAATTCTATCAACTGGTGTTATCAACAGGGAGTCATTTAAAGAACAGTGCTATGGCCATTGATCGAAACGATTTCCTGAGAGGGTACACTCTTTATGCATTTAATCTGACACCTGACGAGGATAATAGTCAGCATCTATCATTGATCAAGAGTGGTAACATACGCCTGGAGACACGTTTCAGGAACCCGCTGCCTAATACCATCAATCTAATAATTTATGCGGTATATGATAGTATGATTGAAGTGTCCCATCGCAGACAGGTTTTAGTTGATTACTATTAAGCATCATGAATACTGTGGAACTGACAGCCAGGTGTTTTGGCTTGTGATAAACTGCCCCAGCAACCTCTACAAATAAGACCTAGTGCTATGATAATTAACACACACCCCTCTGACCAGCCTGGAGAGCATTGGCTGGCAGTTTATATATTGGAGAGAGTTGGGTGTTTTTTTGACAGTTTTGGAAATGCTCCAAATCATTCAATATTTCCTAAATCGATTTATGACTTTTTAAACATGTCATGTGATGAGATACATTTATCAGACAAACAAGTTCAGGATGTCACATCGGTCACATGTGGTGAACACTGTATCTACTTCTTAAATCACATGTGTAGAGGCATCACCTATGATATGTTGATATCTAAATATTCTTCTAATCTGTTTAAAAATGACACAATGGTAACACGTTTTGTGAAAAAGTTGCAACCGTGTGTGTGTGTGTGTTCATAATGTGTTTAGTTGTGTTCAACATGTTCAGACAATTGTGTAAGATTGTGCAAGTCAATAAAATGTTGGTCAAATAAATTATCAGAGTTCATGTATCATTACAATCATTTTTATTTAGTCAAGCAAGGGGTTTTAGTCAAACAATAACATAGTCTGTGGTGGTAGCGATGGTTGATAATGACTCTTTTACGGGCGACTATGGCAAGAACCCATTCAATTTTAAGAATTATAATCTAGAATATCTGGCAATATATGTTGACGGTGTCCAGTTCCCCACCAAACCATTACAACCGGACTTCCCTAATGGTTGCGTAACTCGTGAATTCTATCAACTGGTGTTATCAACAGGGAGACATTTAAAGAACAGTGCTATGGCCATTGATCGAAACGATTTCCTGAGAGGGTACACTCTTTATGCATTTAATCTGACACCTGACGAGGATAATAGTCAGCATCTATCATTGATCAAGAGTGGTAACATACGCCTGGAGACACGTTTCAGGAACCCGCTGCCTAATACCATCAATCTAATAATTTATGCGGTATATGATAGTATGATTGAAGTGTCCCATCGCAGACAGGTTTTAGTTGATTACTATTAAGCATCATGAATACTGTGGAACTGACAGCCAGGTGTTTTGGCTTGTGATAAACTGCCCCAGCAACCTCTACAAATAAGACCTAGTGCTATGATAATTAACACACACCCCTCTGACCAGCCTGGAGAGCATTGGCTGGCAGTTTATATATTGGAGAGAGTTGGGTGTTTTTTTGACAGTTTTGGAAATGCTCCAAATCATTCAATATTTCCTAAATCGATTTATGACTTTTTAAACATGTCATGTGATGAGATACATTTATCAGACAAACAAGTTCAGGATGTCACATCGGTCACATGTGGTGAACACTGTATCTACTTCTTAAATCACATGTGTAGAGGCATCACCTATGATATGTTGATATCTAAATATTCTTCTAATCTGTTTAAAAATGACACAATGGTAACACGTTTTGTGAAAAAGTTGCAACCGTGTGTGTGTGTTCATAATGTGTTTAGTTGTGTTCAACATGTTCAGACAATTGTGTAAGATTGTGCAAGTCAATAAAATGTTGGTCAAATAAATTATCAGAGTTCATGTATCATTACAATCATTTTTATTTAGTCAAGCAAGGGGTTTTAGTCAAACAATAACATAGTCTGTGGTGGTAGCGATGGTTGATAATGACTCTTTTACGGGCGACTATGGCAAGAACCCATTCAATTTTAAGAATTATAATCTAGAATATCTGGCAATATATGTTGACGGTGTCCAGTTCCCCACCAAACCATTACAACCGGACTTCCCTAATGGTTGCGTAACTCGTGAATTCTATCAACTGGTGTTATCAACAGGGAGACATTTAAAGAACAGTGCTATGGCCATTGATCGAAACGATTTCCTGAGAGGGTACACTCTTTATGCATTTAATCTGACACCTGACGAGGATAATAGTCAGCATCTATCATTGATCAAGAGTGGTAACATACGCCTGGAGACACGTTTCAGGAACCCGCTGCCTAATACCATCAATCTAATAATTTATGCGGTATATGATAGTATGATTGAAGTGTCCCATCGCAGACAGGTTTTAGTTGATTACTATTAAGCATCATGAATACTGTGGAACTGACAGCCAGGTGTTTTGGCTTGTGATAAACTGCCCCAGCAACCTCTACAAATAAGACCTAGTGCTATGATAATTAACACACACCCCTCTGACCAGCCTGGAGAGCATTGGCTGGCAGTTTATATATTGGAGAGAGTTGGGTGTTTTTTTGACAGTTTTGGAAATGCTCCAAATCATTCAATATTTCCTAAATCGATTTATGACTTTTTAAACATGTCATGTGATGAGATACATTTATCAGACAAACAAGTTCAGGATGTCACATCGGTCACATGTGGTGAACACTGTATCTACTTCTTAAATCACATGTGTAGAGGCATCACCTATGTTATGTTGATATCTAAATATTCTTCTAATCTGTTTAAAAATGACACAATGGTAACACGTTTTGTGAAAAAGTTGCAACCGTGTGTGTGTGTTCATAATGTGTTTAGTTGTGTTCAACATGTTCAGACAATTGTGTAAGATTGTGCAAGTCAATAAAATGTTGGTCAAATAAATTATCAGAGTTCATGTATCATTACAATCATTTTTATTTAGTCAAGCAAGGGGTTTTAGTCAAACAATAACATAGTCTGTGGTGGTAGCGATGGTTGATAATGACTCTTTTACGGGCGACTATGGCAAGAACCCATTCAATTTTAAGAATTATAATCTAGAATATCTGGCAATATATGTTGACGGTGTCCAGTTCCCCACCAAACCATTACAACCGGACTTCCCTAATGGTTGCGTAACTCGTGAATTCTATCAACTGGTGTTATCAACAGGGAGACATTTAAAGAACAGTGCTATGGCCATTGATCGAAACGATTTCCTGAGAGGGTACACTCTTTATGCATTTAATCTGACACCTGACGAGGATAATAGTCAGCATCTATCATTGATCAAGAGTGGTAACATACGCCTGGAGACACGTTTCAGGAACCCGCTGCCTAATACCATCAATCTAATAATTTATGCGGTATATGATAGTATGATTGAAGTGTCCCATCGCAGACAGGTTTTAGTTGATTACTATTAAGCATCATGAATACTGTGGAACTGACAGCCAGGTGTTTTGGCTTGTGATAAACTGCCCCAGCAACCTCTACAAATAAGACCTAGTGCTATGATAATTAACACACACCCCTCTGACCAGCCTGGAGAGCATTGGCTGGCAGTTTATATATTGGAGTGAGTTGGGTGTTTTTTTGACAGTTTTGGAAATGCTCCAAATCATTCAATATTTCCTAAATCGATTTATGACTTTTTAAACATGTCATGTGATGAGATACATTTATCAGACAAACAAGTTCAGGATGTCACATCGGTCACATGTGGTGAACACTGTATCTACTTCTTAAATCACATGTGTAGAGGCATCACCTATGATATGTTGATATCTAAATATTCTTCTAATCTGTTTAAAAATGACACAATGGTAACACGTTTTGTGAAAAAGTTGCAACCGTGTGTGTGTGTGTTCATAATGTGTTTAGTTGTGTTCAACATGTTCAGACAATTGTGTAAGATTGTGCAAGTCAATAAAATGTTGGTCAAATAAATTATCAGAGTTCATGTATCATTACAATCATTTTTATTTAGTCAAGCAAGGGGTTTTAGTCAAACAATAACATAGTCTGTGGTGGTAGCGATGGTTGATAATGACTCTTTTACGGGCGACTATGGCAAGAACCCATTCAATTTTAAGAATTATAATCTAGAATATCTGGCAATATATGTTGACGGTGTCCAGTTCCCCACCAAACCATTACAACCGGACTTCCCTAATGGTTGCGTAACTCGTGAATTCTATCAACTGGTGTTATCAACAGGGAGACATTTAAAGAACAGTGCTATGGCCATTGATCGAAACGATTTCCTGAGAGGGTACACTCTTTATGCATTTAATCTGACACCTGACGAGGATAATAGTCAGCATCTATCATTGATCAAGAGTGGTAACATACGCCTGGAGACACGTTTCAGGAACCCGCTGCCTAATACCATCAATCTAATAATTTATGCGGTATATGATAGTATGATTGAAGTGTCCCATCGCAGACAGGTTTTAGTTGATTACTATTAAGCATCATGAATACTGTGGAACTGACAGCCAGGTGTTTTGGCTTGTGATAAACTGCCCCAGCAACCTCTACAAATAAGACCTAGTGCTATGATAATTAACACACACCCCTCTGACCAGCCTGGAGAGCATTGGCTGGCAGTTTATATATTGGAGAGAGTTGGGTGTTTTTTTGACAGTTTTGGAAATGCTCCAAATCATTCAATATTTCCTAAATCGATTTATGACTTTTTAAACATGTCATGTGATGAGATACATTTATCAGACAAACAAGTTCAGGATGTCACATCGGTCACATGTGGTGAACACTGTATCTACTTCTTAAATCACATGTGTAGAGGCATCACCTATGATATGTTGATATCTAAATATTCTTCTAATCTGTTTAAAAATGACACAATGGTAACACGTTTTGTGAAAAAGTTGCAACCGTGTGTGTGTGTGTTCATAATGTGTTTAGTTGTGTTCAACATGTTCAGACAATTGTGTAAGATTGTGCAAGTCAATAAAATGTTGGTCAAATAAATTATCAGAGTTCATGTATCATTACAATCATTTTTATTTAGTCAAGCAAGGGGTTTTAGTCAAACAATAACATAGTCTGTGGTGGTAGCGATGGTTGATAATGACTCTTTTACGGGCGACTATGGCAAGAACCCATTCAATTTTAAGAATTATAATCTAGAATATCTGGCAATATATGTTGACGGTGTCCAGTTCCCCACCAAACCATTACAACCGGACTTCCCTAATGGTTGCGTAACTCGTGAATTCTATCAACTGGTGTTATCAACAGGGAGTCATTTAAAGAACAGTGCTATGGCCATTGATCGAAACGATTTCCTGAGAGGGTACACTCTTTATGCATTTAATCTGACACCTGACGAGGATAATAGTCAGCATCTATCATTGATCAAGAGTGGTAACATACGCCTGGAGACACGTTTCAGGAACCCGCTGCCTAATACCATCAATCTAATAATTTATGCGGTATATGATAGTATGATTGAAGTGTCCCATCGCAGACAGGTTTTAGTTGATTACTATTAAGCATCATGAATACTGTGGAACTGACAGCCAGGTGTTTTGGCTTGTGATAAACTGCCCCAGCAACCTCTACAAATAAGACCTAGTGCTATGATAATTAACACACACCCCTCTGACCAGCCTGGAGAGCATTGGCTGGCAGTTTATATATTGGAGAGAGTTGGGTGTT
Organism: Nansenia antarctica; assembly: GCF_963989245.1. Taxonomy (NCBI): domain Eukaryota; kingdom Metazoa; phylum Chordata; class Actinopteri; order Argentiniformes; family Microstomatidae; genus Nansenia; species Nansenia antarctica. The sequence continues at coordinate 54,347,253 of NC_137688.1, read as the reverse complement.
TTTTTGACAGTTTTGGAAATGCTCCAAATCATTCAATATTTCCTAAATCGATTTATGACTTTTTAAACATGTCATGTGATGAGATACATTTATCAGACAAACAAGTTCAGGATGTCACATCGGTCACATGTGGTGAACACTGTATCTACTTCTTAAATCACATGTGTAGAGGCATCACCTATGATATGTTGATATCTAAATATTCTTCTAATCTGTTTAAAAATGACACAATGGTAACACGTTTTGTGAAAAAGTTGCAACCGTGTGTGTGTGTGTGTTCATAATGTGTTTAGTTGTGTTCAACATGTTCAGACAATTGTGTAAGATTGTGCAAGTCAATAAAATGTTGGTCAAATAAATTATCAGAGTTCATGTATCATTACAATCATTTTTATTTAGTCAAGCAAGGGGTTTTAGTCAAACAATAACATAGTCTGTGGTGGTAGCGATGGTTGATAATGACTCTTTTACGGGCGACTATGGCAAGAACCCATTCAATTTTAAGAATTATAATCTAGAATATCTGGCAATATATGTTGACGGTGTCCAGTTCCCCACCAAACCATTACAACCGGACTTCCCTAATGGTTGCGTAACTCGTGAATTCTATCAACTGGTGTTATCAACAGGGAGACATTTAAAGAACAGTGCTATGGCCATTGATCGAAACGATTTCCTGAGAGGGTACACTCTTTATGCATTTAATCTGACACCTGACGAGGATAATAGTCAGCATCTATCATTGATCAAGAGTGGTAACATACGCCTGGAGACACGTTTCAGGAACCCGCTGCCTAATACCATCAATCTAATAATTTATGCGGTATATGATAGTATGATTGAAGTGTCCCATCGCAGACAGGTTTTAGTTGATTACTATTAAGCATCATGAATACTGTGGAACTGACAGCCAGGTGTTTTGGCTTGTGATAAACTGCCCCAGCAACCTCTACAAATAAGACCTAGTGCTATGATAATTAACACACACCCCTCTGACCAGCCTGGAGAGCATTGGCTGGCAGTTTATATATTGGAGAGAGTTGGGTGTTTTTTTGACAGTTTTGGAAATGCTCCAAATCATTCAATATTTCCTAAATCGATTTATGACTTTTTAAACATGTCATGTGATGAGATACATTTATCAGACAAACAAGTTCAGGATGTCACATCGGTCACATGTGGTGAACACTGTATCTACTTCTTAAATCACATGTGTAGAGGCATCACCTATGATATGTTGATATCTAAATATTCTTCTAATCTGTTTAAAAATGACACAATGGTAACACGTTTTGTGAAAAAGTTGCAACCGTGTGTGTGTGTTCATAATGTGTTTAGTTGTGTTCAACATGTTCAGACAATTGTGTAAGATTGTGCAAGTCAATAAAATGTTGGTCAAATAAATTATCAGAGTTCATGTATCATTACAATCATTTTTATTTAGTCAAGCAAGGGGTTTTAGTCAAACAATAACATAGTCTGTGGTGGTAGCGATGGTTGATAATGACTCTTTTACGGGCGACTATGGCAAGAACCCATTCAATTTTAAGAATTATAATCTAGAATATCTGGCAATATATGTTGACGGTGTCCAGTTCCCCACCAAACCATTACAACCGGACTTCCCTAATGGTTGCGTAACTCGTGAATTCTATCAACTGGTGTTATCAACAGGGAGACATTTAAAGAACAGTGCTATGGCCATTGATCGAAACGATTTCCTGAGAGGGTACACTCTTTATGCATTTAATCTGACACCTGACGAGGATAATAGTCAGCATCTATCATTGATCAAGAGTGGTAACATACGCCTGGAGACACGTTTCAGGAACCCGCTGCCTAATACCATCAATCTAATAATTTATGCGGTATATGATAGTATGATTGAAGTGTCCCATCGCAGACAGGTTTTAGTTGATTACTATTAAGCATCATGAATACTGTGGAACTGACAGCCAGGTGTTTTGGCTTGTGATAAACTGCCCCAGCAACCTCTACAAATAAGACCTAGTGCTATGATAATTAACACACACCCCTCTGACCAGCCTGGAGAGCATTGGCTGGCAGTTTATATATTGGAGAGAGTTGGGTGTTTTTTTGACAGTTTTGGAAATGCTCCAAATCATTCAATATTTCCTAAATCGATTTATGACTTTTTAAACATGTCATGTGATGAGATACATTTATCAGACAAACAAGTTCAGGATGTCACATCGGTCACATGTGGTGAACACTGTATCTACTTCTTAAATCACATGTGTAGAGGCATCACCTATGATATGTTGATATCTAAATATTCTTCTAATCTGTTTAAAAATGACACAATGGTAACACGTTTTGTGAAAAAGTTGCAACCGTGTGTGTGTGTTCATAATGTGTTTAGTTGTGTTCAACATGTTCAGACAATTGTGTAAGATTGTGCAAGTCAATAAAATGTTGGTCAAATAAATTATCAGAGTTCATGTATCATTACAATCATTTTTATTTAGTCAAGCAAGGGGTTTTAGTCAAACAATAACATAGTCTGTGGTGGTAGCGATGGTTGATAATGACTCTTTTACGGGCGACTATGGCAAGAACCCATTCAATTTTAAGAATTATAATCTAGAATATCTGGCAATATATGTTGACGGTGTCCAGTTCCCCACCAAACCATTACAACCGGACTTCCCTAATGGTTGCGTAACTCGTGAATTCTATCAACTGGTGTTATCAACAGGGAGACATTTAAAGAACAGTGCTATGGCCATTGATCGAAACGATTTCCTGAGAGGGTATACTCTTTATGCATTTAATCTGACACCTGACGAGGATAATAGTCAGCATCTATCATTGATCAAGAGTGGTAACATACGCCTGGAGACACGTTTCAGGAACCCGCTGCCTAATACCATCAATCTAATAATTTATGCGGTATATGATAGTATGATTGAAGTGTCCCATCGCAGACAGGTTTTAGTTGATTACTATTAAGCATCATGAATACTGTGGAACTGACAGCCAGGTGTTTTGGCTTGTGATAAACTGCCCCAGCAACCTCTACAAATAAGACCTAGTGCTATGATAATTAACACACACCCCTCTGACCAGCCTGGAGAGCATTGGCTGGCAGTTTATATATTGGAGTGAGTTGGGTGTTTTTTTGACAGTTTTGGAAATGCTCCAAATCATTCAATATTTCCTAAATCGATTTATGACTTTTTAAACATGTCATGTGATGAGATACATTTATCAGACAAACAAGTTCAGGATGTCACATCGGTCACATGTGGTGAACACTGTATCCACTTCTTAAATCACATGTGTAGAGGCATCACCTATGATATGTTGATATCTAAATATTCTTCTAATCTGTTTAAAAATGACACAATGGTAACACGTTTTGTGAAAAAGTTGCAACCGTGTGTGTGTGTGTTCATAATGTGTTTAGTTGTGTTCAACATGTTCAGACAATTGTGTAAGATTGTGCAAGTCAATAAAATGTTGGTCAAATAAATTATCAGAGTTCATGTATCATTACAATCATTTTTATTTAGTCAAGCAAGGGGTTTTAGTCAAACAATAACATAGTCTGTGGTGGTAGCGATGGTTGATAATGACTCTTTTACGGGCGACTATGGCAAGAACCCATTCAATTTTAAGAATTATAATCTAGAATATCTGGCAATATATGTTGACGGTGTCCAGTTCCCCACCAAACCATTACAACCGGACTTCCCTAATGGTTGCGTAACTCGTGAATTCTATCAACTGGTGTTATCAACAGGGAGACATTTAAAGAACAGTGCTATGGCCATTGATCGAAACGATTTCCTGAGAGGGTACACTCTTTATGCATTTAATCTGACACCTGACGAGGATAATAGTCAGCATCTATCATTGATCAAGAGTGGTAACATACGCCTGGAGACACGTTTCAGGAACCCGCTGCCTAATACCATCAATCTAATAATTTATGCGGTATATGATAGTATGATTGAAGTGTCCCATCGCAGACAGGTTTTAGTTGATTACTATTAAGCATCATGAATACTGTGGAACTGACAGCCAGGTGTTTTGGCTTGTGATAAACTGCCCCAGCAACCTCTACAAATAAGACCTAGTGCTATGATAATTAACACACACCCCTCTGACCAGCCTGGAGAGCATTGGCTGGCAGTTTATATATTGGAGAGAGTTGGGTGTTTTTTTGACAGTTTTGGAAATGCTCCAAATCATTCAATATTTCCTAAATCGATTTATGACTTTTTAAACATGTCATGTGATGAGATACATTTATCAGACAAACAAGTTCAGGATGTCACATCGGTCACATGTGGTGAACACTGTATCTACTTCTTAAATCACATGTGTAGAGGCATCACCTATGATATGTTGATATCTAAATATTCTTCTAATCTGTTTAAAAATGACACAATGGTAACACGTTTTGTGAAAAAGTTGCAACCGTGTGTGTGTGTGTTCATAATGTGTTTAGTTGTGTTCAACATGTTCAGACAATTGTGTAAGATTGTGCAAGTCAATAAAATGTTGGTCAAATAAATTATCAGAGTTCATGTATCATTACAATCATTTTTATTTAGTCAAGCAAGGGGTTTTAGTCAAACAATAACATAGTCTGTGGTGGTAGCGATGGTTGATAATGACTCTTTTACGGGCGACTATGGCAAGAACCCATTCAATTTTAAGAATTATAATCTAGAATATCTGGCAATATATGTTGACGGTGTCCAGTTCCCCACCAAACCATTACAACCGGACTTCCCTAATGGTTGCGTAACTCGTGAATTCTATCAACTGGTGTTATCAACAGGGAGTCATTTAAAGAACAGTGCTATGGCCATTGATCGAAACGATTTCCTGAGAGGGTACACTCTTTATGCATTTAATCTGACACCTGACGAGGATAATAGTCAGCATCTATCATTGATCAAGAGTGGTAACATACGCCTGGAGACACGTTTCAGGAACCCGCTGCCTAATACCATCAATCTAATAATTTATGCGGTATATGATAGTATGATTGAAGTGTCCCATCGCAGACAGGTTTTAGTTGATTACTATTAAGCATCATGAATACTGTGGAACTGACAGCCAGGTGTTTTGGCTTGTGATAAACTGCCCCAGCAACCTCTACAAATAAGACCTAGTGCTATGATAATTAACACACACCCCTCTGACCAGCCTGGAGAGCATTGGCTGGCAGTTTATATATTGGAGAGAGTTGGGTGTTTTTTTGACAGTTTTGGAAATGCTCCAAATCATTCAATATTTCCTAAATCGATTTATGACTTTTTAAACATGTCATGTGATGAGATACATTTATCAGACAAACAAGTTCAGGATGTCACATCGGTCACATGTGGTGAACACTGTATCTACTTCTTAAATCACATGTGTAGAGGCATCACCTATGATATGTTGATATCTAAATATTCTTCTAATCTGTTTAAAAATGACACAATGGTAACACGTTTTGTGAAAAAGTTGCAACCGTGTGTGTGTGTGTTCATAATGTGTTTAGTTGTGTTCAACATGTTCAGACAATTGTGTAAGATTGTGCAAGTCAATAAAATGTTGGTCAAATAAATTATCAGAGTTCATGTATCATTACAATCATTTTTATTTAGTCAAGCAAGGGGTTTTAGTCAAACAATAACATAGTCTGTGGTGGTAGCGATGGTTGATAATGACTCTTTTACGGGCGACTATGGCAAGAACCCATTCAATTTTAAGAATTATAATCTAGAATATCTGGCAATATATGTTGACGGTGTCCAGTTCCCCACCAAACCATTACAACCGGACTTCCCTAATGGTTGCGTAACTCGTGAATTCTATCAACTGGTGTTATCAACAGGGAGACATTTAAAGAACAGTGCTATGGCCATTGATCGAAACGATTTCCTGAGAGGGTACACTCTTTATGCATTTAATCTGACACCTGACGAGGATAATAGTCAGCATCTATCATTGATCAAGAGTGGAAACATACGCCTGGAGACACGTTTCAGGAACCCGCTGCCTAATACCATCAATCTAATAATTTATGCGGTATATGATAGTATGATTGAAGTGTCCCATCGCAGACAGGTTTTAGTTGATTACTATTAAGCATCATGAATACTGTGGAATTGACAGCCAGGTGTTTTGGCTTGTGATAAACTGCCCCAGCAACCTCTACAAATAAGACCTAGTGCTATGATAATTAACACACACCCCTCTGACCAGCCTGGAGAGCATTGGCTGGCAGTTTATATATTGGAGAGAGTTGGGTGTTTTTTTGACAGTTTTGGAAATGCTCCAAATCATTCAATATTTCCTAAATCGATTTATGACTTTTTAAACATGTCATGTGATGAGATACATTTATCAGACAAACAAGTTCAGGATGTCACATCGGTCACATGTGGTGAACACTGTATCCACTTCTTAAATCACATGTGTAGAGGCATCACCTATGATATGTTGATATCTAAATATTCTTCTAATCTGTTTAAAAATGACACAATGGTAACACGTTTTGTGAAAAAGTTGCAACCGTGTGTGTGTGTTCATAATGTGTTTAGTTGTGTTCAACATGTTCAGACAATTGTGTAAGATTGTGCAAGTCAATAAAATGTTGGTCAAATAAATTATCAGAGTTCATGTATCATTACAATCATTTTTATTTAGTCAAGCAAGGGGTTTTAGTCAAACAATAACATAGTCTGTGGTGGTAGCGATGGTTGATAATGACTCTTTTACGGGCGACTATGGCAAGAACCCATTCAATTTTAAGAATTATAATCTAGAATATCTGGCAATATATGTTGACGGTGTCCAGTTCCCCACCAAACCATTACAACCGGACTTCCCTAATGGTTGCGTAACTCGTGAATTCTATCAACTGGTGTTATCAACAGGGAGACATTTAAAGAACAGTGCTATGGCCATTGATCGAAACGATTTCCTGAGAGGGTACACTCTTTATGCATTTAATCTGACACCTGACGAGGATAATAGTCAGCATCTATCATTGATCAAGAGTGGTAACATACGCCTGGAGACACGTTTCAGGAACCCGCTGCCTAATACCATCAATCTAATAATTTATGCGGTATATGATAGTATGATTGAAGTGTCCCATCGCAGACAGGTTTTAGTTGATTACTATTAAGCATCATGAATACTGTGGAACTGACAGCCAGGTGTTTTGGCTTGTGATAAACTGCCCCAGCAACCTCTACAAATAAGACCTAGTGCTATGATAATTAACACACACCCCTCTGACCAGCCTGGAGAGCATTGGCTGGCAGTTTATATATTGGAGAGAGTTGGGTGTTTTTTTGACAGTTTTGGAAATGCTCCAAATCATTCAATATTTCCTAAATCGATTTATGACTTTTTAAACATGTCATGTGATGAGATACATTTATCAGACAAACAAGTTCAGGATGTCACATCGGTCACATGTGGTGAACACTGTATCTACTTCTTAAATCACATGTGTAGAGGCATCACCTATGATATGTTGATATCTAAATATTCTTCTAATCTGTTTAAAAATGACACAATGGTAACACGTTTTGTGAAAAAGTTGCAACCGTGTGTGTGTGTGTTCATAATGTGTTTAGTTGTGTTCAACATGTTCAGACAATTGTGTAAGATTGTGCAAGTCAATAAAATGTTGGTCAAATAAATTATCAGAGTTCATGTATCATTACAATCATTTTTATTTAGTCAAGCAAGGGGTTTTAGTCAAACAATAACATAGTCTGTGGTGGTAGCGATGGTTGATAATGACTCTTTTACGGGCGACTATGGCAAGAACCCATTCAATTTTAAGAATTATAATCTAGAATATCTGGCAATATATGTTGACGGTGTCCAGTTCCCCACCAAACCATTACAACCGGACTTCCCTAATGGTTGCGTAACTCGTGAATTCTATCAACTGGTGTTATCAACAGGGAGACATTTAAAGAACAGTGCTATGGCCATTGATCGAAACGATTTCCTGAGAGGGTACACTCTTTATGCATTTAATCTGACACCTGACGAGGATAATAGTCAGCATCTATCATTGATCAAGAGTGGTAACATACGCCTGGAGACACGTTTCAGGAACCCGCTGCCTAATACCATCAATCTAATAATTTATGCGGTATATGATAGTATGATTGAAGTGTCCCATCGCAGACAGGTTTTAGTTGATTACTATTAAGCATCATGAATACTGTGGAACTGACAGCCAGGTGTTTTGGCTTGTGATAAACTGCCCCAGCAACCTCTACAAATAAGACCTAGTGCTATGATAATTAACACACACCCCTCTGACCAGCCTGGAGAGCATTGGCTGGCAGTTTATATATTGGAGAGAGTTGGGTGTTTTTTTGACAGTTTTGGAAATGCTCCAAATCATTCAATATTTCCTAAATCGATTTATGACTTTTTAAACATGTCATGTGACGAGATACATTTATCAGACAAACAAGTTCAGGATGTCACATCGGTCACATGTGGTGAACACTGTATCTACTTCTTAAATCACATGTGTAGAGGCATCACCTATGATATGTTGATATCTAAATATTCTTCTAATCTGTTTAAAAATGACACAATGGTAACACGTTTTGTGAAAAAGTTGCAACCGTGTGTGTGTGTTCATAATGTGTTTAGTTGTGTTCAACATGTTCAGACAATTGTGTAAGATTGTGCAAGTCAATAAAATGTTGGTCAAATAAATTATCAGAGTTCATGTATCATTACAATCATTTTTATTTAGTCAAGCAAGGGGTTTTAGTCAAACAATAACATAGTCTGTGGTGGTAGCGATGGTTGATAATGACTCTTTTACGGGCGACTATGGCAAGAACCCATTCAATTTTAAGAATTATAATCTAGAATATCTGGCAATATATGTTGACGGTGTCCAGTTCCCCACCAAACCATTACAACCGGACTTCCCTAATGGTTGCGTAACTCGTGAATTCTATCAACTGGTGTTATCAACAGGGAGACATTTAAAGAACAGTGCTATGGCCATTGATCGAAACGATTTCCTGAGAGGGTACACTCTTTATGCATTTAATCTGACACCTGACGAGGATAATAGTCAGCATCTATCATTGATCAAGAGTGGTAACATACGCCTGGAGACACGTTTCAGGAACCCGCTGCCTAATACCATCAATCTAATAATTTATGCGGTATATGATAGTATGATTGAAGTGTCCCATCGCAGACAGGTTTTAGTTGATTACTATTAAGCATCATGAATACTGTGGAACTGACAGCCAGGTGTTTTGGCTTGTGATAAACTGCCCCAGCAACCTCTACAAATAAGACCTAGTGCTATGATAATTAACACACACCCCTCTGACCAGCCTGGAGAGCATTGGCTGGCAGTTTATATATTGGAGAGAGTTGGGTGTTTTTTTGACAGTTTTGGAAATGCTCCAAATCATTCAATATTTCCTAAATCGATTTATGACTTTTTAAACATGTCATGTGACGAGATACATTTATCAGACAAACAAGTTCAGGATGTCACATCGGTCACATGTGGTGAACACTGTATCTACTTCTTAAATCACATGTGTAGAGGCATCACCTATGATATGTTGATATCTAAATATTCTTCTAATCTGTTTAAAAATGACACAATGGTAACACGTTTTGTGAAAAAGTTGCAACCGTGTGTGTGTGTTCATAATGTGTTTAGTTGTGTTCAACATGTTCAGACAATTGTGTAAGATTGTGCAAGTCAATAAAATGTTGGTCAAATAAATTATCAGAGTTCATGTATCATTACAATCATTTTTATTTAGTCAAGCAAGGGGTTTTAGTCAAACAATAACATAGTCTGTGGTGGTAGCGATGGTTGATAATGACTCTTTTACGGGCGACTATGGCAAGAACCCATTCAATTTTAAGAATTATAATCTAGAATATCTGGCAATATATGTTGACGGTGTCCAGTTCCCCACCAAACCATTACAACCGGACTTCCCTAATGGTTGCGTAACTCGTGAATTCTATCAACTGGTGTTATCAACAGGGAGACATTTAAAGAACAGTGCTATGGCCATTGATCGAAACGATTTCCTGAGAGGGTACACTCTTTATGCATTTAATCTGACACCTGACGAGGATAATAGTCAGCATCTATCATTGATCAAGAGTGGTAACATACGCCTGGAGACACGTTTCAGGAACCCGCTGCCTAATACCATCAATCTAATAATTTATGCGGTATATGATAGTATGATTGAAGTGTCCCATCGCAGACAGGTTTTAGTTGATTACTATTAAGCATCATGAATACTGTGGAACTGACAGCCAGGTGTTTTGGCTTGTGATAAACTGCCCCAGCAACCTCTACAAATAAGACCTAGTGCTATGATAATTAACACACACCCCTCTGACCAGCCTGGAGAGCATTGGCTGGCAGTTTATATATTGGAGAGAGTTGGGTGTTTTTTTGACAGTTTTGGAAATGCTCCAAATCATTCAATATTTCCTAAATCGATTTATGACTTTTTAAACATGTCATGTGACGAGATACATTTATCAGACAAACAAGTTCAGGATGTCACATCGGTCACATGTGGTGAACACTGTATCTACTTCTTAAATCACATGTGTAGAGGCATCACCTATGATATGTTGATATCTAAATATTCTTCTAATCTGTTTAAAAATGACACAATGGTAACACGTTTTGTGAAAAAGTTGCAATCGTGTGTGTGTGTTCATAATGTGTTTAGTTGTGTTCAACATGTTCAGACAATTGTGTAAGATTGTGCAAGTCAATAAAATGTTGGTCAAATAAATTATCAGAGTTCATGTATCATTACAATCATTTTTATTTAGTCAAGCAAGGGGTTTTAGTCAAACAATAACATAGTCTGTGGTGGTAGCGATGGTTGATAATGACTCTTTTACGGGCGACTATGGCAAGAACCCATTCAATTTTAAGAATTATAATCTAGAATATCTGGCAATATATGTTGACGGTGTCCAGTTCCCCACCAAACCATTACAACCGGACTTCCCTAATGGTTGCGTAACTCGTGAATTCTATCAACTGGTGTTATCAACAGGGAGACATTTAAAGAACAGTGCTATGGCCATTGATCGAAACGATTTCCTGAGAGGGTACACTCTTTATGCATTTAATCTGACACCTGACGAGGATAATAGTCAGCATCTATCATTGATCAAGAGTGGTAACATACGCCTGGAGACACGTTTCAGGAACCCGCTGCCTAATACCATCAATCTAATAATTTATGCGGTATATGATAGTATGATTGAAGTGTCCCATCGCAGACAGGTTTTAGTTGATTACTATTAAGCATCATGAATACTGTGGAACTGACAGCCAGGTGTTTTGGCTTGTGATAAACTGCCCCAGCAACCTCTACAAATAAGACCTAGTGCTATGATAATTAACACACACCCCTCTGACCAGCCTGGAGAGCATTGGCTGGCAGTTTATATATTGGAGAGAGTTGGGTGTTTTTTTGACAGTTTTGGAAATGCTCCAAATCATTCAATATTTCCTAAATCGATTTATGACTTTTTAAACATGTCATGTGACGAGATACATTTATCAGACAAACAAGTTCAGGATGTCACATCGGTCACATGTGGTGAACACTGTATCTACTTCTTAAATCACATGTGTAGAGGCATCACCTATGATATGTTGATATCTAAATATTCTTCTAATCTGTTTAAAAATGACACAATGGTAACACGTTTTGTGAAAAAGTTGCAACCGTGTGTGTGTGTTCATAATGTGTTTAGTTGTGTTCAACATGTTCAGACAATTGTGTAAGATTGTGCAAGTCAATAAAATGTTGGTCAAATAAATTATCAGAGTTCATGTATCATTACAATCATTTTTATTTAGTCAAGCAAGGGGTTTTAGTCAAACAATAACATAGTCTGTGGTGGTAGCGATGGTTGATAATGACTCTTTTACGGGCGACTATGGCAAGAACCCATTCAATTTTAAGAATTATAATCTAGAATATCTGGCAATATATGTTGACGGTGTCCAGTTCCCCACCAAACCATTACAACCGGACTTCCCTAATGGTTGCGTAACTCGTGAATTCTATCAACTGGTGTTATCAACAGGGAGACATTTAAAGAACAGTGCTATGGCCATTGATCGAAACGATTTCCTGAGAGGGTACACTCTTTATGCATTTAATCTGACACCTGACGAGGATAATAGTCAGCATCTATCATTGATCAAGAGTGGTAACATACGCCTGGAGACACGTTTCAGGAACCCGCTGCCTAATACCATCAATCTAATAATTTATGCGGTATATGATAGTATGATTGAAGTGTCCCATCGCAGACAGGTTTTAGTTGATTACTATTAAGCATCATGAATACTGTGGAACTGACAGCCAGGTGTTTTGGCTTGTGATAAACTGCCCCAGCAACCTCTACAAATAAGACCTAGTGCTATGATAATTAACACACACCCCTCTGACCAGCCTGGAGAGCATTGGCTGGCAGTTTATATATTGGAGAGAGTTGGGTGTTTTTTTGACAGTTTTGGAAATGCTCCAAATCATTCAATATTTCCTAAATCGATTTATGACTTTTTAAACATGTCATGTGATGAGATACATTTATCAGACAAACAAGTTCAGGATGTCACATCGGTCACATGTGGTGAACACTGTATCTACTTCTTAAATCACATGTGTAGAGGCATCACCTATGATATGTTGATATCTAAATATTCTTCTAATCTGTTTAAAAATGACACAATGGTAACACGTTTTGTGAAAAAGTTGCAACCGTGTGTGTGTGTGTTCATAATGTGTTTAGTTGTGTTCAACATGTTCAGACAATTGTGTAAGATTGTGCAAGTCAATAAAATGTTGGTCAAATAAATTATCAGAGTTCATGTATCATTACAATCATTTTTATTTAGTCAAGCAAGGGGTTTTAGTCAAACAATAACATAGTCTGTGGTGGTAGCGATGGTTGATAATGACTCTTTTACGGGCGACTATGGCAAGAACCCATTCAATTTTAAGAATTATAATCTAGAATATCTGGCAATATATGTTGACGGTGTCCAGTTCCCCACCAAACCATTACAACCGGACTTCCCTAATGGTTGCGTAACTCGTGAATTCTATCAACTGGTGTTATCAACAGGGAGACATTTAAAGAACAGTGCTATGGCCATTGATCGAAACGATTTCCTGAGAGGGTACACTCTTTATGCATTTAATCTGACACCTGACGAGGATAATAGTCAGCATCTATCATTGATCAAGAGTGGTAACATACGCCTGGAGACACGTTTCAGGAACCCGCTGCCTAATACCATCAATCTAATAATTTATGCGGTATATGATAGTATGATTGAAGTGTCCCATCGCAGACAGGTTTTAGTTGATTACTATTAAGCATCATGAATACTGTGGAACTGACAGCCAGGTGTTTTGGCTTGTGATAAACTGCCCCAGCAACCTCTACAAATAAGACCTAGTGCTATGATAATTAACACACACCCCTCTGACCAGCCTGGAGAGCATTGGCTGGCAGTTTATATATTGGAGAGAGTTGGGTGTTTTTTTGACAGTTTTGGAAATGCTCCAAATCATTCAATATTTCCTAAATCGATTTATGACTTTTTAAACATGTCATGTGACGAGATACATTTATCAGACAAACAAGTTCAGGATGTCACATCGGTCACATGTGGTGAACACTGTATCTACTTCTTAAATCACATGTGTAGAGGCATCACCTATGATATGTTGATATCTAAATATTCTTCTAATCTGTTTAAAAATGACACAATGGTAACACGTTTTGTGAAAAAGTTGCAACCGTGTGTGTGTGTTCATAATGTGTTTAGTTGTGTTCAACATGTTCAGACAATTGTGTAAGATTGTGCAAGTCAATAAAATGTTGGTCAAATAAATTATCAGAGTTCATGTATCATTACAATCATTTTTATTTAGTCAAGCAAGGGGTTTTAGTCAAACAATAACATAGTCTGTGGTGGTAGCGATGGTTGATAATGACTCTTTTACGGGCGACTATGGCAAGAACCCATTCAATTTTAAGAATTATAATCTAGAATATCTGGCAATATATGTTGACGGTGTCCAGTTCCCCACCAAACCATTACAACCGGACTTCCCTAATGGTTGCGTAACTCGTGAATTCTATCAACTGGTGTTATCAACAGGGAGACATTTAAAGAACAGTGCTATGGCCATTGATCGAAACGATTTCCTGAGAGGGTACACTCTTTATGCATTTAATCTGACACCTGACGAGGATAATAGTCAGCATCTATCATTGATCAAGAGTGGTAACATACGCCTGGAGACACGTTTCAGGAACCCGCTGCCTAATACCATCAATCTAATAATTTATGCGGTATATGATAGTATGATTGAAGTGTCCCATCGCAGACAGGTTTTAGTTGATTACTATTAAGCATCATGAATACTGTGGAACTGACAGCCAGGTGTTTTGGCTTGTGATAAACTGCCCCAGCAACCTCTACAAATAAGACCTAGTGCTATGATAATTAACACACACCCCTCTGACCAGCCTGGAGAGCATTGGCTGGCAGTTTATATATTGGAGAGAGTTGGGTGTTTTTTTGACAGTTTTGGAAATGCTCCAAATCATTCAATATTTCCTAAATCGATTTATGACTTTTTAAACATGTCATGTGACGAGATACATTTATCAGACAAACAAGTTCAGGATGTCACATCGGTCACATGTGGTGAACACTGTATCTACTTCTTAAATCACATGTGTAGAGGCATCACCTATGATATGTTGATATCTAAATATTCTTCTAATCTGTTTAAAAATGACACAATGGTAACACGTTTTGTGAAAAAGTTGCAACCGTGTGTGTGTGTTCATAATGTGTTTAGTTGTGTTCAACATGTTCAGACAATTGTGTAAGATTGTGCAAGTCAATAAAATGTTGGTCAAATAAATTATCAGAGTTCATGTATCATTACAATCATTTTTATTTAGTCAAGCAAGGGGTTTTAGTCAAACAATAACATAGTCTGTGGTGGTAGCGATGGTTGATAATGACTCTTTTACGGGCGACTATGGCAAGAACCCATTCAATTTTAAGAATTATAATCTAGAATATCTGGCAATATATGTTGACGGTGTCCAGTTCCCCACCAAACCATTACAACCGGACTTCCCTAATGGTTGCGTAACTCGTGAATTCTATCAACTGGTGTTATCAACAGGGAGACATTTAAAGAACAGTGCTATGGCCATTGATCGAAACGATTTCCTGAGAGGGTACACTCTTTATGCATTTAATCTGACACCTGACGAGGATAATAGTCAGCATCTATCATTGATCAAGAGTGGTAACATACGCCTGGAGACACGTTTCAGGAACCCGCTGCCTAATACCATCAATCTAATAATTTATGCGGTATATGATAGTATGATTGAAGTGTCCCATCGCAGACAGGTTTTAGTTGATTACTATTAAGCATCATGAATACTGTGGAACTGACAGCCAGGTGTTTTGGCTTGTGATAAACTGCCCCAGCAACCTCTACAAATAAGACCTAGTGCTATGATAATTAACACACACCCCTCTGACCAGCCTGGAGAGCATTGGCTGGCAGTTTATATATTGGAGAGAGTTGGGTGTTTTTTTGACAGTTTTGGAAATGCTCCAAATCATTCAATATTTCCTAAATCGATTTATGACTTTTTAAACATGTCATGTGACGAGATACATTTATCAGACAAACAAGTTCAGGATGTCACATCGGTCACATGTGGTGAACACTGTATCTACTTCTTAAATCACATGTGTAGAGGCATCACCTATGATATGTTGATATCTAAATATTCTTCTAATCTGTTTAAAAATGACACAATGGTAACACGTTTTGTGAAAAAGTTGCAATCGTGTGTGTGTGTTCATAATGTGTTTAGTTGTGTTCAACATGTTCAGACAATTGTGTAAGATTGTGCAAGTCAATAAAATGTTGGTCAAATAAATTATCAGAGTTCATGTATCATTACAATCATTTTTATTTAGTCAAGCAAGGGGTTTTAGTCAAACAATAACATAGTCTGTGGTGGTAGCGATGGTTGATAATGACTCTTTTACGGGCGACTATGGCAAGAACCCATTCAATTTTAAGAATTATAATCTAGAATATCTGGCAATATATGTTGACGGTGTCCAGTTCCCCACCAAACCATTACAACCGGACTTCCCTAATGGTTGCGTAACTCGTGAATTCTATCAACTGGTGTTATCAACAGGGAGACATTTAAAGAACAGTGCTATGGCCATTGATCGAAACGATTTCCTGAGAGGGTACACTCTTTATGCATTTAATCTGACACCTGACGAGGATAATAGTCAGCATCTATCATTGATCAAGAGTGGTAACATACGCCTGGAGACACGTTTCAGGAACCCGCTGCCTAATACCATCAATCTAATAATTTATGCGGTATATGATAGTATGATTGAAGTGTCCCATCGCAGACAGGTTTTAGTTGATTACTATTAAGCATCATGAATACTGTGGAACTGACAGCCAGGTGTTTTGGCTTGTGATAAACTGCCCCAGCAACCTCTACAAATAAGACCTAGTGCTATGATAATTAACACACACCCCTCTGACCAGCCTGGAGAGCATTGGCTGGCAGTTTATATATTGGAGAGAGTTGGGTGTTTTTTTGACAGTTTTGGAAATGCTCCAAATCATTCAATATTTCCTAAATCGATTTATGACTTTTTAAACATGTCATGTGACGAGATACATTTATCAGACAAACAAGTTCAGGATGTCACATCGGTCACATGTGGTGAACACTGTATCTACTTCTTAAATCACATGTGTAGAGGCATCACCTATGATATGTTGATATCTAAATATTCTTCTAATCTGTTTAAAAATGACACAATGGTAACACGTTTTGTGAAAAAGTTGCAACCGTGTGTGTGTGTTCATAATGTGTTTAGTTGTGTTCAACATGTTCAGACAATTGTGTAAGATTGTGCAAGTCAATAAAATGTTGGTCAAATAAATTATCAGAGTTCATGTATCATTACAATCATTTTTATTTAGTCAAGCAAGGGGTTTTAGTCAAACAATAACATAGTCTGTGGTGGTAGCGATGGTTGATAATGACTCTTTTACGGGCGACTATGGCAAGAACCCATTCAATTTTAAGAATTATAATCTAGAATATCTGGCAATATATGTTGACGGTGTCCAGTTCCCCACCAAACCATTACAACCGGACTTCCCTAATGGTTGCGTAACTCGTGAATTCTATCAACTGGTGTTATCAACAGGGAGACATTTAAAGAACAGTGCTATGGCCATTGATCGAAACGATTTCCTGAGAGGGTACACTCTTTATGCATTTAATCTGACACCTGACGAGGATAATAGTCAGCATCTATCATTGATCAAGAGTGGTAACATACGCCTGGAGACACGTTTCAGGAACCCGCTGCCTAATACCATCAATCTAATAATTTATGCGGTATATGATAGTATGATTGAAGTGTCCCATCGCAGACAGGTTTTAGTTGATTACTATTAAGCATCATGAATACTGTGGAACTGACAGCCAGGTGTTTTGGCTTGTGATAAACTGCCCCAGCAACCTCTACAAATAAGACCTAGTGCTATGATAATTAACACACACCCCTCTGACCAGCCTGGAGAGCATTGGCTGGCAGTTTATATATTGGAGAGAGTTGGGTGTTTTTTTGACAGTTTTGGAAATGCTCCAAATCATTCAATATTTCCTAAATCGATTTATGACTTTTTAAACATGTCATGTGATGAGATACATTTATCAGACAAACAAGTTCAGGATGTCACATCGGTCACATGTGGTGAACACTGTATCTACTTCTTAAATCACATGTGTAGAGGCATCACCTATGATATGTTGATATCTAAATATTCTTCTAATCTGTTTAAAAATGACACAATGGTAACACGTTTTGTGAAAAAGTTGCAACCGTGTGTGTGTGTTCATAATGTGTTTAGTTGTGTTCAACATGTTCAGACAATTGTGTAAGATTGTGCAAGTCAATAAAATGTTGGTCAAATAAATTATCAGAGTTCATGTATCATTACAATCATTTTTATTTAGTCAAGCAAGGGGTTTTAGTCAAACAATAACATAGTCTGTGGTGGTAGCGATGGTTGATAATGACTCTTTTACGGGCGACTATGGCAAGAACCCATTCAATTTTAAGAATTATAATCTAGAATATCTGGCAATATATGTTGACGGTGTCCAGTTCCCCACCAAACCATTACAACCGGACTTCCCTAATGGTTGCGTAACTCGTGAATTCTATCAACTGGTGTTATCAACAGGGAGACATTTAAAGAACAGTGCTATGGCCATTGATCGAAACGATTTCCTGAGAGGGTACACTCTTTATGCATTTAATCTGACACCTGACGAGGATAATAGTCAGCATCTATCATTGATCAAGAGTGGTAACATACGCCTGGAGACACGTTTCAGGAACCCGCTGCCTAATACCATCAATCTAATAATTTATGCGGTATATGATAGTATGATTGAAGTGTCCCATCGCAGACAGGTTTTAGTTGATTACTATTAAGCATCATGAATACTGTGGAACTGACAGCCAGGTGTTTTGGCTTGTGATAAACTGCCCCAGCAACCTCTACAAATAAGACCTAGTGCTATGATAATTAACACACACCCCTCTGACCAGCCTGGAGAGCATTGGCTGGCAGTTTATATATTGGAGAGAGTTGGGTGTTTTTTTTGACAGTTTTGGAAATGCTCCAAATCATTCAATATTTCCTAAATCGATTTATGACTTTTTAAACATGTCATGTGACGAGATACATTTATCAGACAAACAAGTTCAGGATGTCACATCGGTCACATGTGGTGAACACTGTATCTACTTCTTAAATCACATGTGTAGAGGCATCACCTATGATATGTTGATATCTAAATATTCTTCTAATCTGTTTAAAAATGACACAATGGTAACACGTTTTGTGAAAAAGTTGCAACCGTGTGTGTGTGTTCATAATGTGTTTAGTTGTGTTCAACATGTTCAGACAATTGTGTAAGATTGTGCAAGTCAATAAAATGTTGGTCAAATAAATTATCAGAGTTCATGTATCATTACAATCATTTTTATTTAGTCAAGCAAGGGGTTTTAGTCAAACAATAACATAGTCTGTGGTGGTAGCGATGGTTGATAATGACTCTTTTACGGGCGACTATGGCAAGAACCCATTCAATTTTAAGAATTATAATCTAGAATATCTGGCAATATATGTTGACGGTGTCCAGTTCCCCACCAAACCATTACAACCGGACTTCCCTAATGGTTGCGTAACTCGTGAATTCTATCAACTGGTGTTATCAACAGGGAGACATTTAAAGAACAGTGCTATGGCCATTGATCGAAACGATTTCCTGAGAGGGTACACTCTTTATGCATTTAATCTGACACCTGACGAGGATAATAGTCAGCATCTATCATTGATCAAGAGTGGTAACATACGCCTGGAGACACGTTTCAGGAACCCGCTGCCTAATACCATCAATCTAATAATTTATGCGGTATATGATAGTATGATTGAAGTGTCCCATCGCAGACAGGTTTTAGTTGATTACTATTAAGCATCATGAATACTGTGGAACTGACAGCCAGGTGTTTTGGCTTGTGATAAACTGCCCCAGCAACCTCTACAAATAAGACCTAGTGCTATGATAATTAACACACACCCCTCTGACCAGCCTGGAGAGCATTGGCTGGCAGTTTATATATTGGAGAGAGTTGGGTGTTTTTTTGACAGTTTTGGAAATGCTCCAAATCATTCAATATTTCCTAAATCGATTTATGACTTTTTAAACATGTCATGTGACGAGATACATTTATCAGACAAACAAGTTCAGGATGTCACATCGGTCACATGTGGTGAACACTGTATCTACTTCTTAAATCACATGTGTAGAGGCATCACCTATGATATGTTGATATCTAAATATTCTTCTAATCTGTTTAAAAATGACACAATGGTAACACGTTTTGTGAAAAAGTTGCAACCGTGTGTGTGTGTTCATAATGTGTTTAGTTGTGTTCAACATGTTCAGACAATTGTGTAAGATTGTGCAAGTCAATAAAATGTTGGTCAAATAAATTATCAGAGTTCATGTATCATTACAATCATTTTTATTTAGTCAAGCAAGGGGTTTTAGTCAAACAATAACATAGTCTGTGGTGGTAGCGATGGTTGATAATGACTCTTTTACGGGCGACTATGGCAAGAACCCATTCAATTTTAAGAATTATAATCTAGAATATCTGGCAATATATGTTGACGGTGTCCAGTTCCCCACCAAACCATTACAACCGGACTTCCCTAATGGTTGCGTAACTCGTGAATTCTATCAACTGGTGTTATCAACAGGGAGACATTTAAAGAACAGTGCTATGGCCATTGATCGAAACGATTTCCTGAGAGGGTACACTCTTTATGCATTTAATCTGACACCTGACGAGGATAATAGTCAGCATCTATCATTGATCAAGAGTGGTAACATACGCCTGGAGACACGTTTCAGGAACCCGCTGCCTAATACCATCAATCTAATAATTTATGCGGTATATGATAGTATGATTGAAGTGTCCCATCGCAGACAGGTTTTAGTTGATTACTATTAAGCATCATGAATACTGTGGAACTGACAGCCAGGTGTTTTGGCTTGTGATAAACTGCCCCAGCAACCTCTACAAATAAGACCTAGTGCTATGATAATTAACACACACCCCTCTGACCAGCCTGGAGAGCATTGGCTGGCAGTTTATATATTGGAGAGAGTTGGGTGTTTTTTTGACAGTTTTGGAAATGCTCCAAATCATTCAATATTTCCTAAATCGATTTATGACTTTTTAAACATGTCATGTGATGAGATACATTTATCAGACAAACAAGTTCAGGATGTCACATCGGTCACATGTGGTGAACACTGTATCTACTTCTTAAATCACATGTGTAGAGGCATCACCTATGATATGTTGATATCTAAATATTCTTCTAATCTGTTTAAAAATGACACAATGGTAACACGTTTTGTGAAAAAGTTGCAACCGTGTGTGTGTGTTCATAATGTGTTTAGTTGTGTTCAACATGTTCAGACAATTGTGTAAGATTGTGCAAGTCAATAAAATGTTGGTCAAATAAATTATCAGAGTTCATGTATCATTACAATCATTTTTATTTAGTCAAGCAAGGGGTTTTAGTCAAACAATAACATAGTCTGTGGTGGTAGCGATGGTTGATAATGACTCTTTTACGGGCGACTATGGCAAGAACCCATTCAATTTTAAGAATTATAATCTAGAATATCTGGCAATATATGTTGACGGTGTCCAGTTCCCCACCAAACCATTACAACCGGACTTCCCTAATGGTTGCGTAACTCGTGAATTCTATCAACTGGTGTTATCAACAGGGAGACATTTAAAGAACAGTGCTATGGCCATTGATCGAAACGATTTCCTGAGAGGGTACACTCTTTATGCATTTAATCTGACACCTGACGAGGATAATAGTCAGCATCTATCATTGATCAAGAGTGGTAACATACGCCTGGAGACACGTTTCAGGAACCCGCTGCCTAATACCATCAATCTAATAATTTATGCGGTATATGATAGTATGATTGAAGTGTCCCATCGCAGACAGGTTTTAGTTGATTACTATTAAGCATCATGAATACTGTGGAACTGACAGCCAGGTGTTTTGGCTTGTGATAAACTGCCCCAGCAACCTCTACAAATAAGACCTAGTGCTATGATAATTAACACACACCCCTCTGACCAGCCTGGAGAGCATTGGCTGGCAGTTTATATATTGGAGAGAGTTGGGTGTTTTTTTGACAGTTTTGGAAATGCTCCAAATCATTCAATATTTCCTAAATCGATTTATGACTTTTTAAACATGTCATGTGACGAGATACATTTATCAGACAAACAAGTTCAGGATGTCACATCGGTCACATGTGGTGAACACTGTATCTACTTCTTAAATCACATGTGTAGAGGCATCACCTATGATATGTTGATATCTAAATATTCTTCTAATCTGTTTAAAAATGACACAATGGTAACACGTTTTGTGAAAAAGCTGCAACCGTGTGTGTGTGTTCATAATGTGTTTAGTTGTGTTCAACATGTTCAGACAATTGTGTAAGATTGTGCAAGTCAATAAAATGTTGGTCAAATAAATTATCAGAGTTCATGTATCATTACAATCATTTTTATTTAGTCAAGCAAGGGGTTTTAGTCAAACAATAACATAGTCTGTGGTGGTAGCGATGGTTGATAATGACTCTTTTACGGGCGACTATGGCAAGAACCCATTCAATTTTAAGAATTATAATCTAGAATATCTGGCAATATATGTTGACGGTGTCCAGTTCCCCACCAAACCATTACAACCGGACTTCCCTAATGGTTGCGTAACTCGTGAATTCTATCAACTGGTGTTATCAACAGGGAGACATTTAAAGAACAGTGCTATGGCCATTGATCGAAACGATTTCCTGAGAGGGTACACTCTTTATGCATTTAATCTGACACCTGACGAGGATAATAGTCAGCATCTATCATTGATCAAGAGTGGTAACATACGCCTGGAGACACGTTTCAGGAACCCGCTGCCTAATACCATCAATCTAATAATTTATGCGGTATATGATAGTATGATTGAAGTGTCCCATCGCAGACAGGTTTTAGTTGATTACTATTAAGCATCATGAATACTGTGGAACTGACAGCCAGGTGTTTTGGCTTGTGATAAACTGCCCCAGCAACCTCTACAAATAAGACCTAGTGCTATGATAATTAACACACACCCCTCTGACCAGCCTGGAGAGCATTGGCTGGCAGTTTATATATTGGAGAGAGTTGGGTGTTTTTTTGACAGTTTTGGAAATGCTCCAAATCATTCAATATTTCCTAAATCGATTTATGACTTTTTAAACATGTCATGTGATGAGATACATTTATCAGACAAACAAGTTCAGGATGTCACATCGGTCACATGTGGTGAACACTGTAATCTACTTCTTAAATCACATGTGTAGAGGCATCACCTATGATATGTTGATATCTAAATATTCTTCTAATCTGTTTAAAAATGACACAATGGTAACACGTTTTGTGAAAAAGTTGCAACCGTGTGTGTGTGTTCATAATGTGTTTAGTTGTGTTCAACATGTTCAGACAATTGTGTAAGATTGTGCAAGTCAATAAAATGTTGGTCAAATAAATTATCAGAGTTCATGTATCATTACAATCATTTTTATTCAGTCAAGCAAGGGGTTTTAGTCAAACAATAACATAGTCTGTGGTGGTAGCGATGGTTGATAATGACTCTTTTACGGGCGACTATGGCAAGAACCCATTCAATTTTAAGAATTATAATCTAGAATATCTGGCAATATATGTTGACGGTGTCCAGTTCCCCACCAAACCATTACAACCGGACTTCCCTAATGGTTGCGTAACTCGTGAATTCTATCAACTGGTGTTATCAACAGGGAGACATTTAAAGAACAGTGCTATGGCCATTGATCGAAACGATTTCCTGAGAGGGTACACTCTTTATGCATTTAATCTGACACCTGACGAGGATAATAGTCAGCATCTATCATTGATCAAGAGTGGTAACATACGCCTGGAGACACGTTTCAGGAACCCGCTGCCTAATACCATCAATCTAATAATTTATGCGGTATATGATAGTATGATTGAAGTGTCCCATCGCAGACAGGTTTTAGTTGATTACTATTAAGCATCATGAATACTGTGGAACTGACAGCCAGGTGTTTTGGCTTGTGATAAACTGCCCCAGCAACCTCTACAAATAAGACCTAGTGCTATGATAATTAACACACACCCCTCTGACCAGCCTGGAGAGCATTGGCTGGCAGTTTATATATTGGAGAGAGTTTAGTGTTTTTTTGACAGTTTTGGAAATGCTCCAAATCATTCAATATTTCCTAAATCGATTTATGACTTTTTAAACATGTCATGTGACGAGATACATTTATCAGACAAACAAGTTCAGGATGTCACATCGGTCACATGTGGTGAACACTGTATCTACTTCTTAAATCACATGTGTAGAGGCATCACCTATGATATGTTGATATCTAAATATTCTTCTAATCTGTTTAAAAATGACACAATGGTAACACGTTTTGTGAAAAAGTTGCAACCGTGTGTGTGTGTTCATAATGTGTTTAGTTGTGTTCAACATGTTCAGACAATTGTGTAAGATTGTGCAAGTCAATAAAATGTTGGTCAAATAAATTATCAGAGTTCATGTATCATTACAATCATTTTTATTTAGTCAAGCAAGGGGTTTTAGTCAAACAATAACATAGTCTGTGGTGGTAGCGATGGTTGATAATGACTCTTTTACGGGCGACTATGGCAAGAACCCATTCAATTTTAAGAATTATAATCTAGAATATCTGGCAATATATGTTGACGGTGTCCAGTTCCCCACCAAACCATTACAACCGGACTTCCCTAATGGTTGCGTAACTCGTGAATTCTATCAACTGGTGTTATCAACAGGGAGACATTTAAAGAACAGTGCTATGGCCATTGATCGAAACGATTTCCTGAGAGGGTACACTCTTTATGCATTTAATCTGACACCTGACGAGGATAATAGTCAGCATCTATCATTGATCAAGAGTGGTAACATACGCCTGGAGACACGTTTCAGGAACCCGCTGCCTAATACCATCAATCTAATAATTTATGCGGTATATGATAGTATGATTGAAGTGTCCCATCGCAGACAGGTTTTAGTTGATTACTATTAAGCATCATGAATACTGTGGAACTGACAGCCAGGTGTTTTGGCTTGTGATAAACTGCCCCAGCAACCTCTACAAATAAGACCTAGTGCTATGATAATTAACACACACCCCTCTGACCAGCCTGGAGAGCATTGGCTGGCAGTTTATATATTGGAGAGAGTTGGGTGTTTTTTTGACAGTTTTGGAAATGCTCCAAATCATTCAATATTTCCTAAATCGATTTATGACTTTTTAAACATGTCATGTGATGAGATACATTTATCAGACAAACAAGTTCAGGATGTCACATCGGTCACATGTGGTGAACACTGTATCTACTTCTTAAATCACATGTGTAGAGGCATCACCTATGATATGTTGATATCTAAATATTCTTCTAATCTGTTTAAAAATGACACAATGGTAACACGTTTTGTGAAAAAGTTGCAACCGTGTGTGTGTGTTCATAATGTGTTTAGTTGTGTTCAACATGTTCAGACAATTGTGTAAGATTGTGCAAGTCAATAAAATGTTGGTCAAATAAATTATCAGAGTTCATGTATCATTACAATCATTTTTATTCAGTCAAGCAAGGGGTTTTAGTCAAACAATAACATAGTCTGTGGTGGTAGCGATGGTTGATAATGACTCTTTTACGGGCGACTATGGCAAGAACCCATTCAATTTTAAGAATTATAATCTAGAATATCTGGCAATATATGTTGACGGTGTCCAGTTCCCCACCAAACCATTACAACCGGACTTCCCTAATGGTTGCGTAACTCGTGAATTCTATCAACTGGTGTTATCAACAGGGAGACATTTAAAGAACAGTGCTATGGCCATTGATCGAAACGATTTCCTGAGAGGGTACACTCTTTATGCATTTAATCTGACACCTGACGAGGATAATAGTCAGCATCTATCATTGATCAAGAGTGGTAACATACGCCTGGAGACACGTTTCAGGAACCCGCTGCCTAATACCATCAATCTAATAATTTATGCGGTATATGATAGTATGATTGAAGTGTCCCATCGCAGACAGGTTTTAGTTGATTACTATTAAGCATCATGAATACTGTGGAACTGACAGCCAGGTGTTTTGGCTTGTGATAAACTGCCCCAGCAACCTCTACAAATAAGACCTAGTGCTATGATAATTAACACACACCCCTCTGACCAGCCTGGAGAGCATTGGCTGGCAGTTTATATATTGGAGAGAGTTGGGTGTTTTTTTGACAGTTTTGGAAATGCTCCAAATCATTCAATATTTCCTAAATCGATTTATGACTTTTTAAACATGTCATGTGATGAGATACATTTATCAGACAAACAAGTTCAGGATGTCACATCGGTCACATGTGGTGAACACTGTATCTACTTCTTAAATCACATGTGTAGAGGCATCACCTATGATATGTTGATATCTAAATATTCTTCTAATCTGTTTAAAAATGACACAATGGTAACACGTTTTGTGAAAAAGTTGCAACCGTGTGTGTGTGTGTGTTCATAATGTGTTTAGTTGTGTTCAACATGTTCAGACAATTGTGTAAGATTGTGCAAGTCAATAAAATGTTGGTCAAATAAATTATCAGAGTTCATGTATCATTACAATCATTTTTATTTAGTCAAGCAAGGGGTTTTAGTCAAACAATAACATAGTCTGTGGTGGTAGCGATGGTTGATAATGACTCTTTTACGGGCGACTATGGCAAGAACCCATTCAATTTTAAGAATTATAATCTAGAATATCTGGCAATATATGTTGACGGTGTCCAGTTCCCCACCAAACCATTACAACCGGACTTCCCTAATGGTTGCGTAACTCGTGAATTCTATCAACTGGTGTTATCAACAGGGAGACATTTAAAGAACAGTGCTATGGCCATTGATCGAAACGATTTCCTGAGAGGGTACACTCTTTATGCATTTAATCTGACACCTGACGAGGATAATAGTCAGCATCTATCATTGATCAAGAGTGGTAACATACGCCTGGAGACACGTTTTAGGAACCCGCTGCCTAATACCATCAATCTAATAATTTATGCGGTATATGATAGTATGATTGAAGTGTCCCATCGCAGACAGGTTTTAGTTGATTACTATTAAGCATCATGAATACTGTGGAACTGACAGCCAGGTGTTTTGGCTTGTGATAAACTGCCCCAGCAACCTCTACAAATAAGACCTAGTGCTATGATAATTAACACACACCCCTCTGACCAGCCTGGAGAGCATTGGCTGGCAGTTTATATATTGGAGAGAGTTGGGTGTTTTTTTGACAGTTTTGGAAATGCCCCAAATCATTCAATATTTCCTAAATCGATTTATGACTTTTTAAACATGTCATGTGATGAGATACATTTATCAGACAAACAAGTTCAGGATGTCACATCGGTCACATGTGGTGAACACTGTATCTACTTCTTAAATCACATGTGTAGAGGCATCACCTATGATATGTTGATATCTAAATATTCTTCTAATCTGTTTAAAAATGACACAATGGTAACACGTTTTGTGAAAAAGTTGCAACCGTGTGTGTGTGTTCATAATGTGTTTAGTTGTGTTCAACATGTTCAGACAATTGTGTAAGATTGTGCAAGTCAATAAAATGTTGGTCAAATAAATTATCAGAGTTCATGTATCATTACAATCATTTTTATTCAGTCAAGCAAGGGGTTTTAGTCAAACAATAACATAGTCTGTGGTGGTAGCGATGGTTGATAATGACTCTTTTACGGGCGACTATGGCAAGAACCCATTCAATTTTAAGAATTATAATCTAGAATATCTGGCAATATATGTTGACGGTGTCCAGTTCCCCACCAAACCATTACAACCGGACTTCCCTAATGGTTGCGTAACTCGTGAATTCTATCAACTGGTGTTATCAACAGGGAGACATTTAAAGAACAGTGCTATGGCCATTGATCGAAACGATTTCCTGAGAGGGTACACTCTTTATGCATTTAATCTGACACCTGACGAGGATAATAGTCAGCATCTATCATTGATCAAGAGTGGTAACATACGCCTGGAGACACGTTTCAGGAACCCGCTGCCTAATACCATCAATCTAATAATTTATGCGGTATATGATAGTATGATTGAAGTGTCCCATCGCAGACAGGTTTTAGTTGATTACTATTAAGCATCATGAATACTGTGGAACTGACAGCCAGGTGTTTTGGCTTGTGATAAACTGCCCCAGCAACCTCTACAAATAAGACCTAGTGCTATGATAATTAACACACACCCCTCTGACCAGCCTGGAGAGCATTGGCTGGCAGTTTATATATTGGAGAGAGTTGGGTGTTTTTTTGACAGTTTTGGAAATGCTCCAAATCATTCAATATTTCCTAAATCGATTTATGACTTTTTAAACATGTCATGTGACGAGATACATTTATCAGACAAACAAGTTCAGGATGTCACATCGGTCACATGTGGTGAACACTGTATCTACTTCTTAAATCACATGTGTAGAGGCATCACCTATGATATGTTGATATCTAAATATTCTTCTAATCTGTTTAAAAATGACACAATGGTAACACGTTTTGTGAAAAAGTTGCAACCGTGTGTGTGTGTTCATAATGTGTTTAGTTGTGTTCAACATGTTCAGACAATTGTGTAAGATTGTGCAAGTCAATAAAATGTTGGTCAAATAAATTATCAGAGTTCATGTATCATTACAATCATTTTTATTTAGTCAAGCAAGGGGTTTTAGTCAAACAATAACATAGTCTGTGGTGGTAGCGATGGTTGATAATGACTCTTTTACGGGCGACTATGGCAAGAACCCATTCAATTTTAAGAATTATAATCTAGAATATCTGGCAATATATGTTGACGGTGTCCAGTTCCCCACCAAACCATTACAACCGGACTTCCCTAATGGTTGCGTAACTCGTGAATTCTATCAACTGGTGTTATCAACAGGGAGACATTTAAAGAACAGTGCTATGGCCATTGATCGAAACGATTTCCTGAGAGGGTACACTCTTTATGCATTTAATCTGACACCTGACGAGGATAATAGTCAGCATCTATCATTGATCAAGAGTGGTAACATACGCCTGGAGACACGTTTCAGGAACCCGCTGCCTAATACCATCAATCTAATAATTTATGCGGTATATGATAGTATGATTGAAGTGTCCCATCGCAGACAGGTTTTAGTTGATTACTATTAAGCATCATGAATACTGTGGAACTGACAGCCAGGTGTTTTGGCTTGTGATAAACTGCCCCAGCAACCTCTACAAATAAGACCTAGTGCTATGATAATTAACACACACCCCTCTGACCAGCCTGGAGAGCATTGGCTGGCAGTTTATATATTGGAGAGAGTTGGGTGTTTTTTTGACAGTTTTGGAAATGCTCCAAATCATTCAATATTTCCTAAATCGATTTATGACTTTTTAAACATGTCATGTGATGAGATACATTTATCAGACAAACAAGTTCAGGATGTCACATCGGTCACATGTGGTGAACACTGTATCTACTTCTTAAATCACATGTGTAGAGGCATCACCTATGATATGTTGATATCTAAATATTCTTCTAATCTGTTTAAAAATGACACAATGGTAACACGTTTTGTGAAAAAGTTGCAACCGTGTGTGTGTGTTCATAATGTGTTTAGTTGTGTTCAACATGTTCAGACAATTGTGTAAGATTGTGCAAGTCAATAAAATGTTGGTCAAATAAATTATCAGAGTTCATGTATCATTACAATCATTTTTATTCAGTCAAGCAAGGGGTTTTAGTCAAACAATAACATAGTCTGTGGTGGTAGCGATGGTTGATAATGACTCTTTTACGGGCGACTATGGCAAGAACCCATTCAATTTTAAGAATTATAATCTAGAATATCTGGCAATATATGTTGACGGTGTCCAGTTCCCCACCAAACCATTACAACCGGACTTCCCTAATGGTTGCGTAACTCGTGAATTCTATCAACTGGTGTTATCAACAGGGAGACATTTAAAGAACAGTGCTATGGCCATTGATCGAAACGATTTCCTGAGAGGGTACACTCTTTATGCATTTAATCTGACACCTGACGAGGATAATAGTCAGCATCTATCATTGATCAAGAGTGGTAACATACGCCTGGAGACACGTTTCAGGAACCCGCTGCCTAATACCATCAATCTAATAATTTATGCGGTATATGATAGTATGATTGAAGTGTCCCATCGCAGACAGGTTTTAGTTGATTACTATTAAGCATCATGAATACTGTGGAACTGACAGCCAGGTGTTTTGGCTTGTGATAAACTGCCCCAGCAACCTCTACAAATAAGACCTAGTGCTATGATAATTAACACACACCCCTCTGACCAGCCTGGAGAGCATTGGCTGGCAGTTTATATATTGGAGAGAGTTGGGTGTTTTTTTGACAGTTTTGGAAATGCTCCAAATCATTCAATATTTCCTAAATCGATTTATGACTTTTTAAACATGTCATGTGATGAGATACATTTATCAGACAAACAAGTTCAGGATGTCACATCGGTCACATGTGGTGAACACTGTATCTACTTCTTAAATCACATGTGTAGAGGCATCACCTATGATATGTTGATATCTAAATATTCTTCTAATCTGTTTAAAAATGACACAATGGTAACACGTTTTGTGAAAAAGTTGCAACCGTGTGTGTGTGTGTTCATAATGTGTTTAGTTGTGTTCAACATGTTCAGACAATTGTGTAAGATTGTGCAAGTCAATAAAATGTTGGTCAAATAAATTATCAGAGTTCATGTTTACAATCATTTTTATTTAGTCAAGCGAGGGGTTTTAGTCAAACAATAACATAGTCTGTGGTGGTAGCGATGGTTGATAATGACTCTTTTACGGGCGACTATGGCAAGAACCCATTCAATTTTAAGAATTATAATCTAGAATATCTGGCAATATATGTTGACGGTGTCCAGTTCCCCACCAAACCATTACAACCGGACTTCCCTAATGGTTGCGTAACTCGTGAATTCTATCAACTGGTGTTATCAACAGGGAGACATTTAAAGAACAGTGCTATGGCCATTGATCGAAACGATTTCCTGAGAGGGTACACTCTTTATGCATTTAATCTGACACCTGACGAGGATAATAGTCAGCATCTATCATTGATCAAGAGTGGTAACATACGCCTGGAGACACGTTTCAGGAACCCGCTGCCTAATACCATCAATCTAATAATTTATGCGGTATATGATAGTATGATTGAAGTGTCCCATCGCAGACAGGTTTTAGTTGATTACTATTAAGCATCATGAATACTGTGGAACTGACAGCCAGGTGTTTTGGCTTGTGATAAACTGCCCCAGCAACCTCTACAAATAAGACCTAGTGCTATGATAATTAACACACACCCCTCTGACCAGCCTGGAGAGCATTGGCTGGCAGTTTATATATTGGAGAGAGTTGGGTGTTTTTTTGACAGTTTTGGAAATGCTCCAAATCATTCAATATTTCCTAAATCGATTTATGACTTTTTAAACATGTCATGTGATGAGATACATTTATCAGACAAACAAGTTCAGGATGTCACATCGGTCACATGTGGTGAACACTGTATCTACTTCTTAAATCACATGTGTAGAGGCATCACCTATGATATGTTGATATCTAAATATTCTTCTAATCTGTTTAAAAATGACACAATGGTAACACGTTTTGTGAAAAAGTTGCAACCGTGTGTGTGTGTTCATAATGTGTTTAGTTGTGTTCAACATGTTCAGACAATTGTGTAAGATTGTGCAAGTCAATAAAATGTTGGTCAAATAAATTATCAGAGTTCATGTATCATTACAATCATTTTTATTCAGTCAAGCAAGGGGTTTTAGTCAAACAATAACATAGTCTGTGGTGGTAGCGATGGTTGATAATGACTCTTTTACGGGCGACTATGGCAAGAACCCATTCAATTTTAAGAATTATAATCTAGAATATCTGGCAATATATGTTGACGGTGTCCAGTTCCCCACCAAACCATTACAACCGGACTTCCCTAATGGTTGCGTAACTCGTGAATTCTATCAACTGGTGTTATCAACAGGGAGACATTTAAAGAACAGTGCTATGGCCATTGATCGAAACGATTTCCTGAGAGGGTACACTCTTTATGCATTTAATCTGACACCTGACGAGGATAATAGTCAGCATCTATCATTGATCAAGAGTGGTAACATACGCCTGGAGACACGTTTCAGGAACCCGCTGCCTAATACCATCAATCTAATAATTTATGCGGTATATGATAGTATGATTGAAGTGTCCCATCGCAGACAGGTTTTAGTTGATTACTATTAAGCATCATGAATACTGTGGAACTGACAGCCAGGTGTTTTGGCTTGTGATAAACTGCCCCAGCAACCTCTACAAATAAGACCTAGTGCTATGATAATTAACACACACCCCTCTGACCAGCCTGGAGAGCATTGGCTGGCAGTTTATATATTGGAGAGAGTTGGGTGTTTTTTTGACAGTTTTGGAAATGCTCCAAATCATTCAATATTTCCTAAATCGATTTATGACTTTTTAAACATGTCATGTGATGAGATACATTTATCAGACAAACAAGTTCAGGATGTCACATCGGTCACATGTGGTGAACACTGTATCTACTTCTTAAATCACATGTGTAGAGGCATCACCTATGATATGTTGATATCTAAATATTCTTCTAATCTGTTTAAAAATGACACAATGGTAACACGTTTTGTGAAAAAGTTGCAACCGTGTGTGTGTGTTCATAATGTGTTTAGTTGTGTTCAACATGTTCAGACAATTGTGTAAGATTGTGCAAGTCAATAAAATGTTGGTCAAATAAATTATCAGAGTTCATGTATCATTACAATCATTTTTATTCAGTCAAGCAAGGGGTTTTAGTCAAACAATAACATAGTCTGTGGTGGTAGCGATGGTTGATAATGACTCTTTTACGGGCGACTATGGCAAGAACCCATTCAATTTTAAGAATTATAATCTAGAATATCTGGCAATATATGTTGACGGTGTCCAGTTCCCCACCAAACCATTACAACCGGACTTCCCTAATGGTTGCGTAACTCGTGAATTCTATCAACTGGTGTTATCAACAGGGAGACATTTAAAGAACAGTGCTATGGCCATTGATCGAAACGATTTCCTGAGAGGGTACACTCTTTATGCATTTAATCTGACACCTGACGAGGATAATAGTCAGCATCTATCATTGATCAAGAGTGGTAACATACGCCTGGAGACACGTTTCAGGAACCCGCTGCCTAATACCATCAATCTAATAATTTATGCGGTATATGATAGTATGATTGAAGTGTCCCATCGCAGACAGGTTTTAGTTGATTACTATTAAGCATCATGAATACTGTGGAACTGACAGCCAGGTGTTTTGGCTTGTGATAAACTGCCCCAGCAACCTCTACAAATAAGACCTAGTGCTATGATAATTAACACACACCCCTCTGACCAGCCTGGAGAGCATTGGCTGGCAGTTTATATATTGGAGAGAGTTGGGTGTTTTTTTGACAGTTTTGGAAATGCTCCAAATCATTCAATATTTCCTAAATCGATTTATGACTTTTTAAACATGTCATGTGATGAGATACATTTATCAGACAAACAAGTTCAGGATGTCACATCGGTCACATGTGGTGAACACTGTATCTACTTCTTAAATCACATGTGTAGAGGCATCACCTATGATATGTTGATATCTAAATATTCTTCTAATCTGTTTAAAAATGACACAATGGTAACACGTTTTGTGAAAAAGTTGCAACCGTGTGTGTGTGTGTGTTCATAATGTGTTTAGTTGTGTTCAACATGTTCAGACAATTGTGTAAGATTGTGCAAGTCAATAAAATGTTGGTCAAATAAATTATCAGAGTTCATGTTTACAATCATTTTTATTTAGTCAAGCGAGGGGTTTTAGTCAAACAATAACATAGTCTGTGGTGGTAGCGATGGTTGATAATGACTCTTTTACGGGCGACTATGGCAAGAACCCATTCAATTTTAAGAATTATAATCTAGAGTATCTGGCAATATATGTTGACGGTGTCCAGTTCCCCACCAAACCATTACAACCGGACTTCCCTAATGGTTGCGTAACTCGTGAATTCTATCAACTGGTGTTATCAACAGGGAGACATTTAAAGAACAGTGCTATGGCCATTGATCGAAACGATTTCCTGAGAGGGTACACTCTTTATGCATTTAATCTGACACCTGACGAGGATAATAGTCAGCATCTATCATTGATCAAGAGTGGTAACATACGCCTGGAGACACGTTTCAGGAACCCGCTGCCTAATACCATCAATCTAATAATTTATGCGGTATATGATAGTATGATTGAAGTGTCCCATCGCAGACAGGTTTTAGTTGATTACTATTAAGCATCATGAATACTGTGGAACTGACAGCCAGGTGTTTTGGCTTGTGATAAACTGCCCCAGCAACCTCTACAAATAAGACCTAGTGCTATGATAATTAACACACACCCCTCTGACCAGCCTGGAGAGCATTGGCTGGCAGTTTATATATTGGAGAGAGTTGGGTGTTTTTTTGACAGTTTTGGAAATGCTCCAAATCATTCAATATTTCCTAAATCGATTTATGACTTTTTAAACATGTCATGTGATGAGATACATTTATCAGACAAACAAGTTCAGGATGTCACATCGGTCACATGTGGTGAACACTGTATCTACTTCTTAAATCACATGTGTAGAGGCATCACCTATGATATGTTGATATCTAAATATTCTTCTAATCTGTTTAAAAATGACACAATGGTAACACGTTTTGTGAAAAAGTTGCAACCGTGTGTGTGTGTGTTCATAATGTGTTTAGTTGTGTTCAACATGTTCAGACAATTGTGTAAGATTGTGCAAGTCAATAAAATGTTGGTCAAATAAATTATCAGAGTTCATGTATCATTACAATCATTTTTATTTAGTCAAGCAAGGGGTTTTAGTCAAACAATAACATAGTCTGTGGTGGTAGCGATGGTTGATAATGACTCTTTTACGGGCGACTATGGCAAGAACCCATTCAATTTTAAGAATTATAATCTAGAATATCTGGCAATATATGTTGACGGTGTCCAGTTCCCCACCAAACCATTACAACCGGACTTCCCTAATGGTTGCGTAACTCGTGAATTCTATCAACTGGTGTTATCAACAGGGAGACATTTAAAGAACAGTGCTATGGCCATTGATCGAAACGATTTCCTGAGAGGGTACACTCTTTATGCATTTAATCTGACACCTGACGAGGATAATAGTCAGCATCTATCATTGATCAAGAGTGGTAACATACGCCTGGAGACACGTTTCAGGAACCCGCTGCCTAATACCATCAATCTAATAATTTATGCGGTATATGATAGTATGATTGAAGTGTCCCATCGCAGACAGGTTTTAGTTGATTACTATTAAGCATCATGAATACTGTGGAACTGACAGCCAGGTGTTTTGGCTTGTGATAAACTGCCCCAGCAACCTCTACAAATAAGACCTAGTGCTATGATAATTAACACACACCCCTCTGACCAGCCTGGAGAGCATTGGCTGGCAGTTTATATATTGGAGAGAGTTGGGTGTTTTTTTGACAGTTTTGGAAATGCTCCAAATCATTCAATATTTCCTAAATCGATTTATGACTTTTTAAACATGTCATGTGATGAGATACATTTATCAGACAAACAAGTTCAGGATGTCACATCGGTCACATGTGGTGAACACTGTATCTACTTCTTAAATCACATGTGTAGAGGCATCACCTATGATATGTTGATATCTAAATATTCTTCTAATCTGTTTAAAAATGACACAATGGTAACACGTTTTGTGAAAAAGTTGCAACCGTGTGTGTGTGTTCATAATGTGTTTAGTTGTGTTCAACATGTTCAGACAATTGTGTAAGATTGTGCAAGTCAATAAAATGTTGGTCAAATAAATTATCAGAGTTCATGTATCATTACAATCATTTTTATTCAGTCAAGCAAGGGGTTTTAGTCAAACAATAACATAGTCTGTGGTGGTAGCGATGGTTGATAATGACTCTTTTACGGGCGACTATGGCAAGAACCCATTCAATTTTAAGAATTATAATCTAGAATATCTGGCAATATATGTTGACGGTGTCCAGTTCCCCACCAAACCATTACAACCGGACTTCCCTAATGGTTGCGTAACTCGTGAATTCTATCAACTGGTGTTATCAACAGGGAGACATTTAAAGAACAGTGCTATGGCCATTGATCGAAACGATTTCCTGAGAGGGTACACTCTTTATGCATTTAATCTGACACCTGACGAGGATAATAGTCAGCATCTATCATTGATCAAGAGTGGTAACATACGCCTGGAGACACGTTTCAGGAACCCGCTGCCTAATACCATCAATCTAATAATTTATGCGGTATATGATAGTATGATTGAAGTGTCCCATCGCAGACAGGTTTTAGTTGATTACTATTAAGCATCATGAATACTGTGGAACTGACAGCCAGGTGTTTTGGCTTGTGATAAACTGCCCCAGCAACCTCTACAAATAAGACCTAGTGCTATGATAATTAACACACACCCCTCTGACCAGCCTGGAGAGCATTGGCTGGCAGTTTATATATTGGAGAGAGTTGGGTGTTTTTTTGACAGTTTTGGAAATGCTCCAAATCATTCAATATTTCCTAAATCGATTTATGACTTTTTAAACATGTCATGTGATGAGATACATTTATCAGACAAACAAGTTCAGGATGTCACATCGGTCACATGTGGTGAACACTGTATCTACTTCTTAAATCACATGTGTAGAGGCATCACCTATGATATGTTGATATCTAAATATTCTTCTAATCTGTTTAAAAATGACACAATGGTAACACGTTTTGTGAAAAAGTTGCAACCGTGTGTGTGTGTTCATAATGTGTTTAGTTGTGTTCAACATGTTCAGACAATTGTGTAAGATTGTGCAAGTCAATAAAATGTTGGTCAAATAAATTATCAGAGTTCATGTATCATTACAATCATTTTTATTTAGTCAAGCAAGGGGTTTTAGTCAAACAATAACATAGTCTGTGGTGGTAGCGATGGTTGATAATGACTCTTTTACGGGCGACTATGGCAAGAACCCATTCAATTTTAAGAATTATAATCTAGAATATCTGGCAATATATGTTGACGGTGTCCAGTTCCCCACCAAACCATTACAACCGGACTTCCCTAATGGTTGCGTAACTCGTGAATTCTATCAACTGGTGTTATCAACAGGGAGACATTTAAAGAACAGTGCTATGGCCATTGATCGAAACGATTTCCTGAGAGGGTACACTCTTTATGCATTTAATCTGACACCTGACGAGGATAATAGTCAGCATCTATCATTGATCAAGAGTGGTAACATACGCCTGGAGACACGTTTCAGGAACCCGCTGCCTAATACCATCAATCTAATAATTTATGCGGTATATGATAGTATGATTGAAGTGTCCCATCGCAGACAGGTTTTAGTTGATTACTATTAAGCATCATGAATACTGTGGAACTGACAGCCAGGTGTTTTGGCTTGTGATAAACTGCCCCAGCAACCTCTACAAATAAGACCTAGTGCTATGATAATTAACACACACCCCTCTGACCAGCCTGGAGAGCATTGGCTGGCAGTTTATAAATTGGAGAGAGTTGGGTGTTTTTTTGACAGTTTTGGAAATGCTCCAAATCATTCAATATTTCCTAAATCGATTTATGACTTTTTAAACATGTCATGTGATGAGATACATTTATCAGACAAACAAGTTCAGGATGTCACATCGGTCACATGTGGTGAACACTGTATCTACTTCTTAAATCACATGTGTAGAGGCATCACCTATGATATGTTGATATCTAAATATTCTTCTAATCTGTTTAAAAATGACACAATGGTAACACGTTTTGTGAAAAAGTTGCAACCGTGTGTGTGTGTTCATAATGTGTTTAGTTGTGTTCAACATGTTCAGACAATTGTGTAAGATTGTGCAAGTCAATAAAATGTTGGTCAAATAAATTATCAGAGTTCATGTATCATTACAATCATTTTTATTTAGTCAAGCAAGGGGTTTTAGTCAAACAATAACATAGTCTGTGGTGGTAGCGATGGTTGATAATGACTCTTTTACGGGCGACTATGGCAAGAACCCA
This sequence comes from Nansenia antarctica, assembly GCF_963989245.1. Taxonomy (NCBI): domain Eukaryota; kingdom Metazoa; phylum Chordata; class Actinopteri; order Argentiniformes; family Microstomatidae; genus Nansenia; species Nansenia antarctica. The sequence goes on along the minus strand of NC_137688.1, from coordinate 54,309,124 downwards.
TTCAATTTTAAGAATTATAATCTAGAATATCTGGCAATATATGTTGACGGTGTCCAGTTCCCCACCAAACCATTACAACCGGACTTCCCTAATGGTTGCGTAACTCGTGAATTCTATCAACTGGTGTTATCAACAGGGAGACATTTAAAGAACAGTGCTATGGCCATTGATCGAAACGATTTCCTGAGAGGGTACACTCTTTATGCATTTAATCTGACACCTGACGAGGATAATAGTCAGCATCTATCATTGATCAAGAGTGGTAACATACGCCTGGAGACACGTTTCAGGAACCCGCTGCCTAATACCATCAATCTAATAATTTATGCGGTATATGATAGTATGATTGAAGTGTCCCATCGCAGACAGGTTTTAGTTGATTACTATTAAGCATCATGAATACTGTGGAACTGACAGCCAGGTGTTTTGGCTTGTGATAAACTGCCCCAGCAACCTCTACAAATAAGACCTAGTGCTATGATAATTAACACACACCCCTCTGACCAGCCTGGAGAGCATTGGCTGGCAGTTTATATATTGGAGAGAGTTGGGTGTTTTTTTGACAGTTTTGGAAATGCTCCAAATCATTCAATATTTCCTAAATCGATTTATGACTTTTTAAACATGTCATGTGATGAGATACATTTATCAGACAAACAAGTTCAGGATGTCACATCGGTCACATGTGGTGAACACTGTATCTACTTCTTAAATCACATGTGTAGAGGCATCACCTATGATATGTTGATATATAAATATTCTTCTAATCTGTTTAAAAATGACACAATGGTAACACGTTTTGTGAAAAAGTTGCAACCGTGTGTGTGTGTGTTCATAATGTGTTTAGTTGTGTTCAACATGTTCAGACAATTGTGTAAGATTGTGCAAGTCAATAAAATGTTGGTCAAATAAATTATCAGAGTTCATGTATCATTACAATCATTTTTATTTAGTCAAGCAAGGGGTTTTAGTCAAACAATAACATAGTCTGTGGTGGTAGCGATGGTTGATAATGACTCTTTTACGGGCGACTATGGCAAGAACCCATTCAATTTTAAGAATTATAATCTAGAATATCTGGCAATATATGTTGACGGTGTCCAGTTCCCCACCAAACCATTACAACCGGACTTCCCTAATGGTTGCGTAACTCGTGTATTCTATCAACTGGTGTTATCAACAGGGAGACATTTAAAGAACAGTGCTATGGCCATTGATCGAAACGATTTCCTGAGAGGGTACACTCTTTATGCATTTAATCTGACACCTGACGAGGATAATAGTCAGCATCTATCATTGATCAAGAGTGGTAACATACGCCTGGAGACACGTTTCAGGAACCCGCTGCCTAATACCATCAATCTAATAATTTATGCGGTATATGATAGTATGATTGAAGTGTCCCATCGCAGACAGGTTTTAGTTGATTACTATTAAGCATCATGAATACTGTGGAACTGACAGCCAGGTGTTTTGGCTTGTGATAAACTGCCCCAGCAACCTCTACAAATAAGACCTAGTGCTATGATAATTAACACACACCCCTCTGACCAGCCTGGAGAGCATTGGCTGGCAGTTTATATATTGGAGAGAGTTGGGTGTTTTTTTGACAGTTTTGGAAATGCTCCAAATCATTCAATATTTCCTAAATCGATTTATGACTTTTTAAACATGTCATGTGATGAGATACATTTATCAGACAAACAAGTTCAGGATGTCACATCGGTCACATGTGGTGAACACTGTATCTACTTCTTAAATCACATGTGTAGAGGCATCACCTATGATATGTTGATATCTAAATATTCTTCTAATCTGTTTAAAAATGACACAATGGTAACACGTTTTGTGAAAAAGTTGCAACCGTGTGTGTGTGTTCATAATGTGTTTAGTTGTGTTCAACATGTTCAGACAATTGTGTAAGATTGTGCAAGTCAATAAAATGTTGGTCAAATAAATTATCAGAGTTCATGTATCATTACAATCATTTTTATTTAGTCAAGCAAGGGGTTTTAGTCAAACAATAACATAGTCTGTGGTGGTAGCGATGGTTGATAATGACTCTTTTACGGGCGACTATGGCAAGAACCCATTCAATTTTAAGAATTATAATCTAGAATATCTGGCAATATATGTTGACGGTGTCCAGTTCCCCACCAAACCATTACAACCGGACTTCCCTAATGGTTGCGTAACTCGTGAATTCTATCAACTGGTGTTATCAACAGGGAGACATTTAAAGAACAGTGCTATGGCCATTGATCGAAACGATTTCCTGAGAGGGTACACTCTTTATGCATTTAATCTGACACCTGACGAGGATAATAGTCAGCATCTATCATTGATCAAGAGTGGTAACATACGCCTGGAGACACGTTTCAGGAACCCGCTGCCTAATACCATCAATCTAATAATTTATGCGGTATATGATAGTATGATTGAAGTGTCCCATCGCAGACAGGTTTTAGTTGATTACTATTAAGCATCATGAATACTGTGGAACTGACAGCCAGGTGTTTTGGCTTGTGATAAACTGCCCCAGCAACCTCTACAAATAAGACCTAGTGCTATGATAATTAACACACACCCCTCTGACCAGCCTGGAGAGCATTGGCTGGCAGTTTATATATTGGAGAGAGTTGGGTGTTTTTTTGACAGTTTTGGAAATGCTCCAAATCATTCAATATTTCCTAAATCGATTTATGACTTTTTAAACATGTCATGTGATGAGATACATTTATCAGACAAACAAGTTCAGGATGTCACATCGGTCACATGTGGTGAACACTGTATCTACTTCTTAAATCACATGTGTAGAGGCATCACCTATGATATGTTGATATCTAAATATTCTTCTAATCTGTTTAAAAATGACACAATGGTAACACGTTTTGTGAAAAAGTTGCAACCGTGTGTGTGTGTGTGTTCATAATGTGTTTAGTTGTGTTCAACATGTTCAGACAATTGTGTAAGATTGTGCAAGTCAATAAAATGTTGGTCAAATAAATTATCAGAGTTCATGTATCATTACAATCATTTTTATTTAGTCAAGCAAGGGGTTTTAGTCAAACAATAACATAGTCTGTGGTGGTAGCGATGGTTGATAATGACTCTTTTACGGGCGACTATGGCAAGAACCCATTCAATTTTAAGAATTATAATCTAGAATATCTGGCAATATATGTTGACGGTGTCCAGTTCCCCACCAAACCATTACAACCGGACTTCCCTAATGGTTGCGTAACTCGTGAATTCTATCAACTGGTGTTATCAACAGGGAGACATTTAAAGAACAGTGCTATGGCCATTGATCGAAACGATTTCCTGAGAGGGTACACTCTTTATGCATTTAATCTGACACCTGACGAGGATAATAGTCAGCATCTATCATTGATCAAGAGTGGTAACATACGCCTGGAGACACGTTTCAGGAACCCGCTGCCTAATACCATCAATCTAATAATTTATGCGGTATATGATAGTATGATTGAAGTGTCCCATCGCAGACAGGTTTTAGTTGATTACTATTAAGCATCATGAATACTGTGGAACTGACAGCCAGGTGTTTTGGCTTGTGATAAACTGCCCCAGCAACCTCTACAAATAAGACCTAGTGCTATGATAATTAACACACACCCCTCTGACCAGCCTGGAGAGCATTGGCTGGCAGTTTATATATTGGAGAGAGTTGGGTGTTTTTTTGACAGTTTTGGAAATGCTCCAAATCATTCAATATTTCCTAAATCGATTTATGACTTTTTAAACATGTCATGTGATGAGATACATTTATCAGACAAACAAGTTCAGGATGTCACATCGGTCACATGTGGTGAACACTGTATCTACTTCTTAAATCACATGTGTAGAGGCATCACCTATGATATGTTGATATCTAAATATTCTTCTAATCTGTTTAAAAATGACACAATGGTAACACGTTTTGTGAAAAAGTTGCAACCGTGTGTGTGTGTGTTCATAATGTGTTTAGTTGTGTTCAACATGTTCAGACAATTGTGTAAGATTGTGCAAGTCAATAAAATGTTGGTCAAATAAATGATCAGAGTTCATGTATCATTACAATCATTTTTATTTAGTCAAGCAAGGGGTTTTAGTCAAACAATAACATAGTCTGTGGTGGTAGCGATGGTTGATAATGACTCTTTTACGGGCGACTATGGCAAGAACCCATTCAATTTTAAGAATTATAATCTAGAATATCTGGCAATATATGTTGACGGTGTCCAGTTCCCCACCAAACCATTACAACCGGACTTCCCTAATGGTTGCGTAACTCGTGAATTCTATCAACTGGTGTTATCAACAGGGAGACATTTAAAGAACAGTGCTATGGCCATTGATCGAAACGATTTCCTGAGAGGGTACACTCTTTATGCATTTAATCTGACACCTGACGAGGATAATAGTCAGCATCTATCATTGATCAAGAGTGGTAACATACGCCTGGAGACACGTTTCAGGAACCCGCTGCCTAATACCATCAATCTAATAATTTATGCGGTATATGATAGTATGATTGAAGTGTCCCATCGCAGACAGGTTTTAGTTGATTACTATTAAGCATCATGAATACTGTGGAACTGACAGCCAGGTGTTTTGGCTTGTGATAAACTGCCCCAGCAACCTCTACAAATAAGACCTAGTGCTATGATAATTAACACACACCCCTCTGACCAGCCTGGAGAGCATTGGCTGGCAGTTTATATATTGGAGAGAGTTGGGTGTTTTTTTGACAGTTTTGGAAATGCTCCAAATCATTCAATATTTCCTAAATCGATTTATGACTTTTTAAACATGTCATGTGATGAGATACATTTATCAGACAAACAAGTTCAGGATGTCACATCGGTCACATGTGGTGAACACTGTATCTACTTCTTAAATCACATGTGTAGAGGCATCACCTATGATATGTTGATATCTAAATATTCTTCTAATCTGTTTAAAAATGACACAATGGTAACACGTTTTGTGAAAAAGTTGCAACCGTGTGTGTGTGTGTGTTCATAATGTGTTTAGTTGTGTTCAACATGTTCAGACAATTGTGTAAGATTGTGCAAGTCAATAAAATGTTGGTCAAATAAATTATCAGAGTTCATGTATCATTACAATCATTTTTATTTAGTCAAGCAAGGGGTTTTAGTCAAACAATAACATAGTCTGTGGTGGTAGCGATGGTTGATAATGACTCTTTTACGGGCGACTATGGCAAGAACCCATTCAATTTTAAGAATTATAATCTAGAATATCTGGCAATATATGTTGACGGTGTCCAGTTCCCCACCAAACCATTACAACCGGACTTCCCTAATGGTTGCGTAACTCGTGAATTCTATCAACTGGTGTTATCAACAGGGAGACATTTAAAGAACAGTGCTATGGCCATTGATCGAAACGATTTCCTGAGAGGGTACACTCTTTATGCATTTAATCTGACACCTGACGAGGATAATAGTCAGCATCTATCATTGATCAAGAGTGGTAACATACGCCTGGAGACACGTTTCAGGAACCCGCTGCCTAATACCATCAATCTAATAATTTATGCGGTATATGATAGTATGATTGAAGTGTCCCATCGCAGACAGGTTTTAGTTGATTACTATTAAGCATCATGAATACTGTGGAACTGACAGCCAGGTGTTTTGGCTTGTGATAAACTGCCCCAGCAACCTCTACAAATAAGACCTAGTGCTATGATAATTAACACACACCCCTCTGACCAGCCTGGAGAGCATTGGCTGGCAGTTTATATATTGGAGAGAGTTGGGTGTTTTTTTGACAGTTTTGGAAATGCTCCAAATCATTCAATATTTCCTAAATCGATTTATGACTTTTTAAACATGTCATGTGATGAGATACATTTATCAGACAAACAAGTTCAGGATGTCACATCGGTCACATGTGGTGAACACTGTATCTACTTCTTAAATCACATGTGTAGAGGCATCACCTATGATATGTTGATATCTAAATATTCTTCTAATCTGTTTAAAAATGACACAATGGTAACACGTTTTGTGAAAAAGTTGCAACCGTGTGTGTGTGTGTTCATAATGTGTTTAGTTGTGTTCAACATGTTCAGACAATTGTGTAAGATTGTGCAAGTCAATAAAATGTTGGTCAAATAAATGATCAGAGTTCATGTATCATTACAATCATTTTTATTTAGTCAAGCAAGGGGTTTTAGTCAAACAATAACATAGTCTGTGGTGGTAGCGATGGTTGATAATGACTCTTTTACGGGCGACTATGGCAAGAACCCATTCAATTTTAAGAATTATAATCTAGAATATCTGGCAATATATGTTGACGGTGTCCAGTTCCCCACCAAACCATTACAACCGGACTTCCCTAATGGTTGCGTAACTCGTGAATTCTATCAACTGGTGTTATCAACAGGGAGACATTTAAAGAACAGTGCTATGGCCATTGATCGAAACGATTTCCTGAGAGGGTACACTCTTTATGCATTTAATCTGACACCTGACGAGGATAATAGTCAGCATCTATCATTGATCAAGAGTGGTAACATACGCCTGGAGACACGTTTCAGGAACCCGCTGCCTAATACCATCAATCTAATAATTTATGCGGTATATGATAGTATGATTGAAGTGTCCCATCGCAGACAGGTTTTAGTTGATTACTATTAAGCATCATGAATACTGTGGAACTGACAGCCAGGTGTTTTGGCTTGTGATAAACTGCCCCAGCAACCTCTACAAATAAGACCTAGTGCTATGATAATTAACACACACCCCTCTGACCAGCCTGGAGAGCATTGGCTGGCAGTTTATATATTGGAGAGAGTTGGGTGTTTTTTTGACAGTTTTGGAAATGCTCCAAATCATTCAATATTTCCTAAATCGATTTATGACTTTTTAAACATGTCATGTGATGAGATACATTTATCAGACAAACAAGTTCAGGATGTCACATCGGTCACATGTGGTGAACACTGTATCTACTTCTTAAATCACATGTGTAGAGGCATCACCTATGATATGTTGATATCTAAATATTCTTCTAATCTGTTTAAAAATGACACAATGGTAACACGTTTTGTGAAAAAGTTGCAACCGTGTGTGTGTGTGTTCATAATGTGTTTAGTTGTGTTCAACATGTTCAGACAATTGTGTAAGATTGTGCAAGTCAATAAAATGTTGGTCAAATAAATTATCAGAGTTCATGTATCATTACAATCATTTTTATTTAGTCAAGCAAGGGGTTTTAGTCAAACAATAACATAGTCTGTGGTGGTAGCGATGGTTGATAATGACTCTTTTACGGGCGACTATGGCAAGAACCCATTCAATTTTAAGAATTATAATCTAGAATATCTGGCAATATATGTTGACGGTGTCCAGTTCCCCACCAAACCATTACAACCGGACTTCCCTAATGGTTGCGTAACTCGTGAATTCTATCAACTGGTGTTATCAACAGGGAGACATTTAAAGAACAGTGCTATGGCCATTGATCGAAACGATTTCCTGAGAGGGTACACTCTTTATGCATTTAATCTGACACCTGACGAGGATAATAGTCAGCATCTATCATTGATCAAGAGTGGTAACATACGCCTGGAGACACGTTTCAGGAACCCGCTGCCTAATACCATCAATCTAATAATTTATGCGGTATATGATAGTATGATTGAAGTGTCCCATCGCAGACAGGTTTTAGTTGATTACTATTAAGCATCATGAATACTGTGGAACTGACAGCCAGGTGTTTTGGCTTGTGATAAACTGCCCCAGCAACCTCTACAAATAAGACCTAGTGCTATGATAATTAACACACACCCCTCTGACCAGCCTGGAGAGCATTGGCTGGCAGTTTATAAATTGGAGAGAGTTGGGTGTTTTTTTGACAGTTTTGGAAATGCTCCAAATCATTCAATATTTCCTAAATCGATTTATGACTTTTTAAACATGTCATGTGATGAGATACATTTATCAGACAAACAAGTTCAGGATGTCACATCGGTCACATGTGGTGAACACTGTATCTACTTCTTAAATCACATGTGTAGAGGCATCACCTATGATATGTTGATATCTAAATATTCTTCTAATCTGTTTAAAAATGACACAATGGTAACACGTTTTGTGAAAAAGTTGCAACCGTGTGTGTGTGTTCATAATGTGTTTAGTTGTGTTCAACATGTTCAGACAATTGTGTAAGATTGTGCAAGTCAATAAAATGTTGGTCAAATAAATTATCAGAGTTCATGTATCATTACAATCATTTTTATTTAGTCAAGCAAGGGGTTTTAGTCAAACAATAACATAGTCTGTGGTGGTAGCGATGGTTGATAATGACTCTTTTACGGGCGACTATGGCAAGAACCCATTCAATTTTAAGAATTATAATCTAGAATATCTGGCAATATATGTTGACGGTGTCCAGTTCCCCACCAAACCATTACAACCGGACTTCCCTAATGGTTGCGTAACTCGTGAATTCTATCAACTGGTGTTATCAACAGGGAGACATTTAAAGAACAGTGCTATGGCCATTGATCGAAACGATTTCCTGAGAGGGTACACTCTTTATGCATTTAATCTGACACCTGACGAGGATAATAGTCAGCATCTATCATTGATCAAGAGTGGTAACATACGCCTGGAGACACGTTTCAGGAACCCGCTGCCTAATACCATCAATCTAATAATTTATGCGGTATATGATAGTATGATTGAAGTGTCCCATCGCAGACAGGTTTTAGTTGATTACTATTAAGCATCATGAATACTGTGGAACTGACAGCCAGGTGTTTTGGCTTGTGATAAACTGCCCCAGCAACCTCTACAAATAAGACCTAGTGCTATGATAATTAACACACACCCCTCTGACCAGCCTGGAGAGCATTGGCTGGCAGTTTATATATTGGAGAGAGTTGGGTGTTTTTTTGACAGTTTTGGAAATGCTCCAAATCATTCAATATTTACTAAATCGATTTATGACTTTTTAAACATGTCATGTGATGAGATACATTTATCAGACAAACAAGTTCAGGATGTCACATCGGTCACATGTGGTGAACACTGTATCTACTTCTTAAATCACATGTGTAGAGGCATCACCTATGATATGTTGATATCTAAATATTCTTCTAATCTGTTTAAAAATGACACAATGGTAACACGTTTTGTGAAAAAGTTGCAACCGTGTGTGTGTGTGTTCATAATGTGTTTAGTTGTGTTCAACATGTTCAGACAATTGTGTAAGATTGTGCAAGTCAATAAAATGTTGGTCAAATAAATTATCAGAGTTCATGTATCATTACAATCATTTTTATTTAGTCAAGCAAGGGGTTTTAGTCAAACAATAACATAGTCTGTGGTGGTAGCGATGGTTGATAATGACTCTTTTACGGGCGACTATGGCAAGAACCCATTCAATTTTAAGAATTATAATCTAGAATATCTGGCAATATATGTTGACGGTGTCCAGTTCCCCACCAAACCATTACAACCGGACTTCCCTAATGGTTGCGTAACTCGTGAATTCTATCAACTGGTGTTATCAACAGGGAGACATTTAAAGAACAGTGCTATGGCCATTGATCGAAACGATTTCCTGAGAGGGTACACTCTTTATGCATTTAATCTGACACCTGACGAGGATAATAGTCAGCATCTATCATTGATCAAGAGTGGTAACATACGCCTGGAGACACGTTTCAGGAACCCGCTGCCTAATACCATCAATCTAATAATTTATGCGGTATATGATAGTATGATTGAAGTGTCCCATCGCAGACAGGTTTTAGTTGATTACTATTAAGCATCATGAATACTGTGGAACTGACAGCCAGGTGTTTTGGCTTGTGATAAACTGCCCCAGCAACCTCTACAAATAAGACCTAGTGCTATGATAATTAACACACACCCCTCTGACCAGCCTGGAGAGCATTGGCTGGCAGTTTATATATTGGAGAGAGTTGGGTGTTTTTTTGACAGTTTTGGAAATGCTCCAAATCATTCAATATTTCCTAAATCGATTTATGACTTTTTAAACATGTCATGTGATGAGATACATTTATCAGACAAACAAGTTCAGGATGTCACATCGGTCACATGTGGTGAACACTGTATCTACTTCTTAAATCACATGTGTAGAGGCATCACCTATGATATGTTGATATCTAAATATTCTTCTAATCTGTTTAAAAATGACACAATGGTAACACGTTTTGTGAAAAAGTTGCAACCGTGTGTGTGTGTTCATAATGTGTTTAGTTGTGTTCAACATGTTCAGACAATTGTGTAAGATTGTGCAAGTCAATAAAATGTTGGTCAAATAAATTATCAGAGTTCATGTATCATTACAATCATTTTTATTTAGTCAAGCAAGGGGTTTTAGTCAAACAATAACATAGTCTGTGGTGGTAGCGATGGTTGATAATGACTCTTTTACGGGCGACTATGGCAAGAACCCATTCAATTTTAAGAATTATAATCTAGAATATCTGGCAATATATGTTGACGGTGTCCAGTTCCCCACCAAACCATTACAACCGGACTTCCCTAATGGTTGCGTAACTCGTGAATTCTATCAACTGGTGTTATCAACAGGGAGACATTTAAAGAACAGTGCTATGGCCATTGATCGAAACGATTTCCTGAGAGGGTACACTCTTTATGCATTTAATCTGACACCTGACGAGGATAATAGTCAGCATCTATCATTGATCAAGAGTGGTAACATACGCCTGGAGACACGTTTCAGGAACCCGCTGCCTAATACCATCAATCTAATAATTTATGCGGTATATGATAGTATGATTGAAGTGTCCCATCGCAGACAGGTTTTAGTTGATTACTATTAAGCATCATGAATACTGTGGAACTGACAGCCAGGTGTTTTGGCTTGTGATAAACTGCCCCAGCAACCTCTACAAATAAGACCTAGTGCTATGATAATTAACACACACCCCTCTGACCAGCCTGGAGAGCATTGGCTGGCAGTTTATATATTGGAGAGAGTTGGGTGTTTTTTTGACAGTTTTGGAAATGCTCCAAATCATTCAATATTTCCTAAATCGATTTATGACTTTTTAAACATGTCATGTGATGAGTTACATTCATCAGACAAACAAGTTCAGGATGTCACATCGGTCACATGTGGTGAACACTGTATCTACTTCTTAAATCACATGTGTAGAGGCATCACCTATGATATGTTGATATCTAAATATTCTTCTAATCTGTTTAAAAATGACACAATGGTAACACGTTTTGTGGAAAAAGTTGCAACCGTGTGTGTGTGTTCATAATGTGTTTAGTTGTGTTCAACATGTTCAGACAATTGTGTAAGATTGTGCAAGTCAATAAAATGTTGGTCAAATAAATTATCAGAGTTCATGTATCATTACAATCATTTTTATTTAGTCAAGCAAGGGGTTTTAGTCAAACAATAACATAGTCTGTGGTGGTAGCGATGGTTGATAATGACTCTTTTACGGGCGACTATGGCAAGAACCCATTCAATTTTAAGAATTATAATCTAGAATATCTGGCAATATATGTTGACGGTGTCCAGTTCCCCACCAAACCATTACAACCGGACTTCCCTAATGGTTGCGTAACTCGTGTATTCTATCAACTGGTGTTATCAACAGGGAGACATTTAAAGAACAGTGCTATGGCCATTGATCGAAACGATTTCCTGAGAGGGTACACTCTTTATGCATTTAATCTGACACCTGACGAGGATAATAGTCAGCATCTATCATTGATCAAGAGTGGTAACATACGCCTGGAGACACGTTTCAGGAACCCGCTGCCTAATACCATCAATCTAATAATTTATGCGGTATATGATAGTATGATTGAAGTGTCCCATCGCAGACAGGTTTTAGTTGATTACTATTAAGCATCATGAATACTGTGGAACTGACAGCCAGGTGTTTTGGCTTGTGATAAACTGCCCCAGCAACCTCTACAAATAAGACCTAGTGCTATGATAATTAACACACACCCCTCTGACCAGCCTGGAGAGCATTGGCTGGCAGTTTATATATTGGAGAGAGTTGGGTGTTTTTTTGACAGTTTTGGAAATGCTCCAAATCATTCAATATTTCCTAAATCGATTTATGACTTTTTAAACATGTCATGTGATGAGATACATTTATCAGACAAACAAGTTCAGGATGTCACATCGGTCACATGTGGTGAACACTGTATCTACTTCTTAAATCACATGTGTAGAGGCATCACCTATGATATGTTGATATCTAAATATTCTTCTAATCTGTTTAAAAATGACACAATGGTAACACGTTTTGTGAAAAAGTTGCAACCGTGTGTGTGTGTGTTCATAATGTGTTTAGTTGTGTTCAACATGTTCAGACAATTGTGTAAGATTGTGCAAGTCAATAAAATGTTGGTCAAATAAATTATCAGAGTTCATGTATCATTACAATCATTTTTATTTAGTCAAGCAAGGGGTTTTAGTCAAACAATAACATAGTCTGTGGTGGTAGCGATGGTTGATAATGACTCTTTTACGGGCGACTATGGCAAGAACCCATTCAATTTTAAGAATTATAATCTAGAATATCTGGCAATATATGTTGACGGTGTCCAGTTCCCCACCAAACCATTACAACCGGACTTCCCTAATGGTTGCGTAACTCGTGAATTCTATCAACTGGTGTTATCAACAGGGAGACATTTAAAGAACAGTGCTATGGCCATTGATCGAAACGATTTCCTGAGAGGGTACACTCTTTATGCATTTAATCTGACACCTGACGAGGATAATAGTCAGCATCTATCATTGATCAAGAGTGGTAACATACGCCTGGAGACACGTTTCAGGAACCCGCTGCCTAATACCATCAATCTAATAATTTATGCGGTATATGATAGTATGATTGAAGTGTCCCATCGCAGACAGGTTTTAGTTGATTACTATTAAGCATCATGAATACTGTGGAACTGACAGCCAGGTGTTTTGGCTTGTGATAAACTGCCCCAGCAACCTCTACAAATAAGACCTAGTGCTATGATAATTAACACACACCCCTCTGACCAGCCTGGAGAGCATTGGCTGGCAGTTTATATATTGGAGAGAGTTGGGTGTTTTTTTGACAGTTTTGGAAATGCTCCAAATCATTCAATATTTCCTAAATCGATTTATTACTTTTTAAACATGTCATGTGATGAGATACATTTATCAGACAAACAAGTTCAGGATGTCACATCGGTCACATGTGGTGAACACTGTATCTACTTCTTAAATCACATGTGTAGAGGCATCACCTATGATATGTTGATATCTAAATATTCTTCTAATCTGTTTAAAAATGACACAATGGTAACACGTTTTGTGAAAAAGTTGCAACCGTGTGTGTGTGTGTTCATAATGTGTTTAGTTGTGTTCAACATGTTCAGACAATTGTGTAAGATTGTGCAAGTCAATAAAATGTTGGTCAAATAAATTATCAGAGTTCATGTATCATTACAATCATTTTTATTTAGTCAAGCGAGGGGTTTTAGTCAAACAATAACATAGTCTGTGGTGGTAGCGATGGTTGATAATGACTCTTTTACGGGCGACTATGGCAAGAACCCATTCAATTTTAAGAATTATAATCTAGAATATCTGGCAATATATGTTGACGGTGTCCAGTTCCCCACCAAACCATTACAACCGGACTTCCCTAATGGTTGCGTAACTCGTGAATTCTATCAACTGGTGTTATCAACAGGGAGACATTTAAAGAACAGTGCTATGGCCATTGATCGAAACGATTTCCTGAGAGGGTACACTCTTTATGCATTTAATCTGACACCTGACGAGGATAATAGTCAGCATCTATCATTGATCAAGAGTGGTAACATACGCCTGGAGACACGTTTCAGGAACCCGCTGCCTAATACCATCAATCTAATAATTTATGCGGTATATGATAGTATGATTGAAGTGTCCCATCGCAGACAGGTTTTAGTTGATTACTATTAAGCATCATGAATACTGTGGAACTGACAGCCAGGTGTTTTGGCTTGTGATAAACTGCCCCAGCAACCTCTACAAATAAGACCTAGTGCTATGATAATTAACACACACCCCTCTGACCAGCCTGGAGAGCATTGGCTGGCAGTTTATATATTGGAGAGAGTTGGGTGTTTTTTTGACAGTTTTGGAAATGCTCCAAATCATTCAATATTTCCTAAATCGATTTATTACTTTTTAAACATGTCATGTGATGAGATACATTTATCAGACAAACAAGTTCAGGATGTCACATCGGTCACATGTGGTGAACACTGTATCTACTTCTTAAATCACATGTGTAGAGGCATCACCTATGATATGTTGATATCTAAATATTCTTCTAATCTGTTTAAAAATGACACAATGGTAACACGTTTTGTGAAAAAGTTGCAACCGTGTGTGTGTGTGTTCATAATGTGTTTAGTTGTGTTCAACATGTTCAGACAATTGTGTAAGATTGTGCAAGTCAATAAAATGTTGGTCAAATAAATTATCAGAGTTCATGTATCATTACAATCATTTTTATTTAGTCAAGCGAGGGGTTTTAGTCAAACAATAACATAGTCTGTGGTGGTAGCGATGGTTGATAATGACTCTTTTACGGGCGACTATGGCAAGAACCCATTCAATTTTAAGAATTATAATCTAGAATATCTGGCAATATATGTTGACGGTGTCCAGTTCCCCACCAAACCATTACAACCGGACTTCCCTAATGGTTGCGTAACTCGTGTATTCTATCAACTGGTGTTATCAACAGGGAGACATTTAAAGAACAGTGCTATGGCCATTGATCGAAACGATTTCCTGAGAGGGTACACTCTTTATGCATTTAATCTGACACCTGACGAGGATAATAGTCAGCATCTATCATTGATCAAGAGTGGTAACATACGCCTGGAGACACGTTTCAGGAACCCGCTGCCTAATACCATCAATCTAATAATTTATGCGGTATATGATAGTATGATTGAAGTGTCCCATCGCAGACAGGTTTTAGTTGATTACTATTAAGCATCATGAATACTGTGGAACTGACAGCCAGGTGTTTTGGCTTGTGATAAACTGCCCCAGCAACCTCTACAAATAAGACCTAGTGCTATGATAATTAACACACACCCCTCTGACCAGCCTGGAGAGCATTGGCTGGCAGTTTATATATTGGAGAGAGTTGGGTGTTTTTTTGACAGTTTTGGAAATGCTCCAAATCATTCAATATTTCCTAAATCGATTTATGACTTTTTAAACATGTCATGTGATGAGATACATTTATCAGACAAACAAGTTCAGGATGTCACATCGGTCACATGTGGTGAACACTGTATCTACTTCTTAAATCACATGTGTAGAGGCATCACCTATGATATGTTGATATCTAAATATTCTTCTAATCTGTTTAAAAATGACACAATGGTAACACGTTTTGTGAAAAAGTTGCAACCGTGTGTGTGTGTTCATAATGTGTTTAGTTGTGTTCAACATGTTCAGACAATTGTGTAAGATTGTGCAAGTCAATAAAATGTTGGTCAAATAAATTATCAGAGTTCATGTATCATTACAATCATTTTTATTTAGTCAAGCAAGGGGTTTTAGTCAAACAATAACATAGTCTGTGGTGGTAGCGATGGTTGATAATGACTCTTTTACGGGCGACTATGGCAAGAACCCATTCAATTTTAAGAATTATAATCTAGAATATCTGGCAATATATGTTGACGGTGTCCAGTTCCCCACCAAACCATTACAACCGGACTTCCCTAATGGTTGCGTAACTCGTGAATTCTATCAACTGGTGTTATCAACAGGGAGACATTTAAAGAACAGTGCTATGGCCATTGATCGAAACGATTTCCTGAGAGGGTACACTCTTTATGCATTTAATCTGACACCTGACGAGGATAATAGTCAGCATCTATCATTGATCAAGAGTGGTAACATACGCCTGGAGACACGTTTCAGGAACCCGCTGCCTAATACCATCAATCTAATAATTTATGCGGTATATGATAGTATGATTGAAGTGTCCCATCGCAGACAGGTTTTAGTTGATTACTATTAAGCATCATGAATACTGTGGAACTGACAGCCAGGTGTTTTGGCTTGTGATAAACTGCCCCAGCAACCTCTACAAATAAGACCTAGTGCTATGATAATTAACACACACCCCTCTGACCAGCCTGGAGAGCATTGGCTGGCAGTTTATATATTGGAGAGAGTTGGGTGTTTTTTTGACAGTTTTGGAAATGCTCCAAATCATTCAATATTTCCTAAATCGATTTATGACTTTTTAAACATGTCATGTGATGAGTTACATTTATCAGACAAACAAGTTCAGGATGTCACATCGGTCACATGTGGTGAACACTGTATCTACTTCTTAAATCACATGTGTAGAGGCATCACCTATGATATGTTGATATCTAAATATTCTTCTAATCTGTTTAAAAATGACACAATGGTAACACGTTTTGTGAAAAAGTTGCAACCGTGTGTGTGTGTTCATAATGTGTTTAGTTGTGTTCAACATGTTCAGACAATTGTGTAAGATTGTGCAAGTCAATAAAATGTTGGTCAAATAAATTATCAGAGTTCATGTATCATTACAATCATTTTTATTTAGTCAAGCAAGGGGTTTTAGTCAAACAATAACATAGTCTGTGGTGGTAGCGATGGTTGATAATGACTCTTTTACGGGCGACTATGGCAAGAACCCATTCAATTTTAAGAATTATAATCTAGAATATCTGGCAATATATGTTGACGGTGTCCAGTTCCCCACCAAACCATTACAACCGGACTTCCCTAATGGTTGCGTAACTCGTGAATTCTATCAACTGGTGTTATCAACAGGGAGACATTTAAAGAACAGTGCTATGGCCATTGATCGAAACGATTTCCTGAGAGGGTACACTCTTTATGCATTTAATCTGACACCTGACGAGGATAATAGTCAGCATCTATCATTGATCAAGAGTGGTAACATACGCCTGGAGACACGTTTCAGGAACCCGCTGCCTAATACCATCAATCTAATAATTTATGCGGTATATGATAGTATGATTGAAGTGTCCCATCGCAGACAGGTTTTAGTTGATTACTATTAAGCATCATGAATACTGTGGAACTGACAGCCAGGTGTTTTGGCTTGTGATAAACTGCCCCAGCAACCTCTACAAATAAGACCTAGTGCTATGATAATTAACACACACCCCTCTGACCAGCCTGGAGAGCATTGGCTGGCAGTTTATATATTGGAGAGAGTTGGGTGTTTTTTTGACAGTTTTGGAAATGCTCCAAATCATTCAATATTTCCTAAATCGATTTATGACTTTTTAAACATGTCATGTGATGAGATACATTTATCAGACAAACAAGTTCAGGATGTCACATCGGTCACATGTGGTGAACACTGTATCTACTTCTTAAATCACATGTGTAGAGACATCACCTATGATATGTTGATATCTAAATATTCTTCTAATCTGTTTAAAAATGACACAATGGTAACACGTTTTGTGAAAAAGTTGCAACCGTGTGTGTGTGTGTTCATAATGTGTTTAGTTGTGTTCAACATGTTCAGACAATTGTGTAAGATTGTGCAAGTCAATAAAATGTTGGTCAAATAAATTATCAGAGTTCATGTATCATTACAATCATTTTTATTTAGTCAAGCAAGGGGTTTTAGTCAAACAATAACATAGTCTGTGGTGGTAGCGATGGTTGATAATGACTCTTTTACGGGCGACTATGGCAAGAACCCATTCAATTTTAAGAATTATAATCTAGAATATCTGGCAATATATGTTGACGGTGTCCAGTTCCCCACCAAACCATTACAACCGGACTTCCCTAATGGTTGCGTAACTCGTGAATTCTATCAACTGGTGTTATCAACAGGGAGACATTTAAAGAACAGTGCTATGGCCATTGATCGAAACGATTTCCTGAGAGGGTACACTCTTTATGCATTTAATCTGACACCCGCGAGGATAATAGTCAGCATCTATCATTGATCAAGAGTGGTAACATACGCCTGGAGACACGTTTCAGGAACCCGCTGCCTAATACCATCAATCTAATAATTTATGCGGTATATGATAGTATGATTGAAGTGTCCCATCGCAGACAGGTTTTAGTTGATTACTATTAAGCATCATGAATACTGTGGAACTGACAGCCAGGTGTTTTGGCTTGTGATAAACTGCCCCAGCAACCTCTACAAATAAGACCTAGTGCTATGATAATTAACACACACCCCTCTGACCAGCCTGGAGAGCATTGGCTGGCAGTTTATATATTGGAGAGAGTTGGGTGTTTTTTTGACAGTTTTGGAAATGCTCCAAATCATTCAATATTTCCTAAATCGATTTATGACTTTTTAAACATGTCATGTGATGAGATACATTTATCAGACAAACAAGTTCAGGATGTCACATCGGTCACATGTGGTGAACACTGTATCTACTTCTTAAATCACATGTGTAGAGGCATCACCTATGATATGTTGATATCTAAATATTCTTCTAATCTGTTTAAAAATGACACAATGGTAACACGTTTTGTGAAAAAGTTGCAACCGTGTGTGTGTGTGTGTTCATAATGTGTTTAGTTGTGTTCAACATGTTCAGACAATTGTGTAAGATTGTGCAAGTCAATAAAATGTTGGTCAAATAAATTATCAGAGTTCATGTATCATTACAATCATTTTTATTTAGTCAAGCAAGGGGTTTTAGTCAAACAATAACATAGTCTGTGGTGGTAGCGATGGTTGATAATGACTCTTTTACGGGCGACTATGGCAAGAACCCATTCAATTTTAAGAATTATAATCTAGAATATCTGGCAATATATGTTGACGGTGTCCAGTTCCCCACCAAACCATTACAACCGGACTTCCCTAATGGTTGCGTAACTCGTGAATTCTATCAACTGGTGTTATCAACAGGGAGACATTTAAAGAACAGTGCTATGGCCATTGATCGAAACGATTTCCTGAGAGGGTACACTCTTTATGCATTTAATCTGACACCTGACGAGGATAATAGTCAGCATCTATCATTGATCAAGAGTGGTAACATACGCCTGGAGACACGTTTCAGGAACCCGCTGCCTAATACCATCAATCTAATAATTTATGCGGTATATGATAGTATGATTGAAGTGTCCCATCGCAGACAGGTTTTAGTTGATTACTATTAAGCATCATGAATACTGTGGAACTGACAGCCAGGTGTTTTGGCTTGTGATAAACTGCCCCAGCAACCTCTACAAATAAGACCTAGTGCTATGATAATTAACACACACCCCTCTGACCAGCCTGGAGAGCATTGGCTGGCAGTTTATATATTGGAGAGAGTTGGGTGTTTTTTTGACAGTTTTGGAAATGCTCCAAATCATTCAATATTTCCTAAATCGATTTATGACTTTTTAAACATGTCATGTGATGAGATACATTTATCAGACAAACAAGTTCAGGATGTCACATCGGTCACATGTGGTGAACACTGTATCTACTTCTTAAATCACATGTGTAGAGGCATCACCTATGATATGTTGATATCTAAATATTCTTCTAATCTGTTTAAAAATGACACAATGGTAACACGTTTTGTGAAAAAGTTGCAACCGTGTGTGTGTGTGTTCATAATGTGTTTAGTTGTGTTCAACATGTTCAGACAATTGTGTAAGATTGTGCAAGTCAATAAAATGTTGGTCAAATAAATTATCAGAGTTCATGTATCATTACAATCATTTTTATTTAGTCAAGCGAGGGGTTTTAGTCAAACAATAACATAGTCTGTGGTGGTAGCGATGGTTGATAATGACTCTTTTACGGGCGACTATGGCAAGAACCCATTCAATTTTAAGAATTATAATCTAGAATATCTGGCAATATATGTTGACGGTGTCCAGTTCCCCACCAAACCATTACAACCGGACTTCCCTAATGGTTGCGTAACTCGTGTATTCTATCAACTGGTGTTATCAACAGGGAGACATTTAAAGAACAGTGCTATGGCCATTGATCGAAACGATTTCCTGAGAGGGTACACTCTTTATGCATTTAATCTGACACCTGACGAGGATAATAGTCAGCATCTATCATTGATCAAGAGTGGTAACATACGCCTGGAGACACGTTTCAGGAACCCGCTGCCTAATACCATCAATCTAATAATTTATGCGGTATATGATAGTATGATTGAAGTGTCCCATCGCAGACAGGTTTTAGTTGATTACTATTAAGCATCATGAATACTGTGGAACTGACAGCCAGGTGTTTTGGCTTGTGATAAACTGCCCCAGCAACCTCTACAAATAAGACCTAGTGCTATGATAATTAACACACACCCCTCTGACCAGCCTGGAGAGCATTGGCTGGCAGTTTATATATTGGAGAGAGTTGGGTGTTTTTTTGACAGTTTTGGAAATGCTCCAAATCATTCAATATTTCCTAAATCGATTTATGACTTTTTAAACATGTCATGTGATGAGTTACATTTATCAGACAAACAAGTTCAGGATGTCACATCGGTCACATGTGGTGAACACTGTATCTACTTCTTAAATCACATGTGTAGAGGCATCACCTATGATATGTTGATATCTAAATATTCTTCTAATCTGTTTAAAAATGACACAATGGTAACACGTTTTGTGAAAAAGTTGCAACCGTGTGTGTGTGTTCATAATGTGTTTAGTTGTGTTCAACATGTTCAGACAATTGTGTAAGATTGTGCAAGTCAATAAAATGTTGGTCAAATAAATTATCAGAGTTCATGTATCATTACAATCATTTTTATTTAGTCAAGCAAGGGGTTTTAGTCAAACAATAACATAGTCTGTGGTGGTAGCGATGGTTGATAATGACTCTTTTACGGGCGACTATGGCAAGAACCCATTCAATTTTAAGAATTATAATCTAGAATATCTGGCAATATATGTTGACGGTGTCCAGTTCCCCACCAAACCATTACAACCGGACTTCCCTAATGGTTGCGTAACTCGTGAATTCTATCAACTGGTGTTATCAACAGGGAGACATTTAAAGAACAGTGCTATGGCCATTGATCGAAACGATTTCCTGAGAGGGTACACTCTTTATGCATTTAATCTGACACCTGACGAGGATAATAGTCAGCATCTATCATTGATCAAGAGTGGTAACATACGCCTGGAGACACGTTTCAGGAACCCGCTGCCTAATACCATCAATCTAATAATTTATGCGGTATATGATAGTATGATTGAAGTGTCCCATCGCAGACAGGTTTTAGTTGATTACTATTAAGCATCATGAATACTGTGGAACTGACAGCCAGGTGTTTTGGCTTGTGATAAACTGCCCCAGCAACCTCTACAAATAAGACCTAGTGCTATGATAATTAACACACACCCCTCTGACCAGCCTGGAGAGCATTGGCTGGCAGTTTATATATTGGAGAGAGTTGGGTGTTTTTTTGACAGTTTTGGAAATGCTCCAAATCATTCAATATTTCCTAAATCGATTTATGACTTTTTAAACATGTCATGTGATGAGTTACATTTATCAGACAAACAAGTTCAGGATGTCACATCGGTCACATGTGGTGAACACTGTATCTACTTCTTAAATCACATGTGTAGAGGCATCACCTATGATATGTTGATATCTAAATATTCTTCTAATCTGTTTAAAAATGACACAATGGTAACACGTTTTGTGAAAAAGTTGCAACCGTGTGTGTGTGTTCATAATGTGTTTAGTTGTGTTCAACATGTTCAGACAATTGTGTAAGATTGTGCAAGTCAATAAAATGTTGGTCAAATAAATTATCAGAGTTCATGTATCATTACAATCATTTTTATTTAGTCAAGCAAGGGGTTTTAGTCAAACAATAACATAGTCTGTGGTGGTAGCGATGGTTGATAATGACTCTTTTACGGGCGACTATGGCAAGAACCCATTCAATTTTAAGAATTATAATCTAGAATATCTGGCAATATATGTTGACGGTGTCCAGTTCCCCACCAAACCATTACAACCGGACTTCCCTAATGGTTGCGTAACTCGTGAATTCTATCAACTGGTGTTATCAACAGGGAGACATTTAAAGAACAGTGCTATGGCCATTGATCGAAACGATTTCCTGAGAGGGTACACTCTTTATGCATTTAATCTGACACCTGACGAGGATAATAGTCAGCATCTATCATTGATCAAGAGTGGTAACATACGCCTGGAGACACGTTTCAGGAACCCGCTGCCTAATACCATCAATCTAATAATTTATGCGGTATATGATAGTATGATTGAAGTGTCCCATCGCAGACAGGTTTTAGTTGATTACTATTAAGCATCATGAATACTGTGGAACTGACAGCCAGGTGTTTTGGCTTGTGATAAACTGCCCCAGCAACCTCTACAAATAAGACCTAGTGCTATGATAATTAACACACACCCCTCTGACCAGCCTGGAGAGCATTGGCTGGCAGTTTATATATTGGAGAGAGTTGGGTGTTTTTTTGACAGTTTTGGAAATGCTCCAAATCATTCAATATTTCCTAAATCGATTTATGACTTTTTAAACATGTCATGTGATGAGATACATTTATCAGACAAACAAGTTCAGGATGTCACATCGGTCACATGTGGTGAACACTGTATCTACTTCTTAAATCACATGTGTAGAGGCATCACCTATGATATGTTGATATCTAAATATTCTTCTAATCTGTTTAAAAATGACACAATGGTAACACGTTTTGTGAAAAAGTTGCAACCGTGTGTGTGTGTGTGTTCATAATGTGTTTAGTTGTGTTCAACATGTTCAGACAATTGTGTAAGATTGTGCAAGTCAATAAAATGTTGGTCAAATAAATTATCAGAGTTCATGTATCATTACAATCATTTTTATTTAGTCAAGCAAGGGGTTTTAGTCAAACAATAACATAGTCTGTGGTGGTAGCGATGGTTGATAATGACTCTTTTACGGGCGACTATGGCAAGAACCCATTCAATTTTAAGAATTATAATCTAGAATATCTGGCAATATATGTTGACGGTGTCCAGTTCCCCACCAAACCATTACAACCGGACTTCCCTAATGGTTGCGTAACTCGTGAATTCTATCAACTGGTGTTATCAACAGGGAGACATTTAAAGAACAGTGCTATGGCCATTGATCGAAACGATTTCCTGAGAGGGTACACTCTTTATGCATTTAATCTGACACCTGACGAGGATAATAGTCAGCATCTATCATTGATCAAGAGTGGTAACATACGCCTGGAGACACGTTTCAGGAACCCGCTGCCTAATACCATCAATCTAATAATTTATGCGGTATATGATAGTATGATTGAAGTGTCCCATCGCAGACAGGTTTTAGTTGATTACTATTAAGCATCATGAATACTGTGGAACTGACAGCCAGGTGTTTTGGCTTGTGATAAACTGCCCCAGCAACCTCTACAAATAAGACCTAGTGCTATGATAATTAACACACACCCCTCTGACCAGCCTGGAGAGCATTGGCTGGCAGTTTATATATTGGAGAGAGTTGGGTGTTTTTATGACAGTTTTGGAAATGCTCCAAATCATTCAATATTTCCTAAATCGATTTATGACTTTTTAAACATGTCATGTGATGAGATACATTTATCAGACAAACAAGTTCAGGATGTCACATCGGTCACATGTGGTGAACACTGTATCTACTTCTTAAATCACATGTGTAGAGGCATCACCTATGATATGTTGATATCTAAATATTCTTCTAATCTGTTTAAAAATGACACAATGGTAACACGTTTTGTGAAAAAGTTGCAACCGTGTGTGTGTGTTCATAATGTGTTTAGTTGTGTTCAACATGTTCAGACAATTGTGTAAGATTGTGCAAGTCAATAAAATGTTGGTCAAATAAATTATCAGAGTTCATGTATCATTACAATCATTTTTATTTAGTCAAGCAAGGGGTTTTAGTCAAACAATAACATAGTCTGTGGTGGTAGCGATGGTTGATAATGACTCTTTTACGGGCGACTATGGCAAGAACCCATTCAATTTTAAGAATTATAATCTAGAATATCTGGCAATATATGTTGACGGTGTCCAGTTCCCCACCAAACCATTACAACCGGACTTCCCTAATGGTTGCGTAACTCGTGAATTCTATCAACTGGTGTTATCAACAGGGAGACATTTAAAGAACAGTGCTATGGCCATTGATCGAAACGATTTCCTGAGAGGGTACACTCTTTATGCATTTAATCTGACACCTGACGAGGATAATAGTCAGCATCTATCATTGATCAAGAGTGGTAACATACGCCTGGAGACACGTTTCAGGAACCCGCTGCCTAATACCATCAATCTAATAATTTATGCGGGATATGATAGTATGATTGAAGTGTCCCATCGCAGACAGGTTTTAGTTGATTACTATTAAACATCATGAATACTGTGGAACTGACAGCCAGGTGTTTTGGCTTGTGATAAACTGCCCCAGCAACCTCTACAAATAAGACCTAGTGCTATGATAATTAACACACACCCCTCTGACCAGCCTGGAGAGCATTGGCTGGCAGTTTATATATTGGAGTGAGTTGGGTGTTTTTTTGACAGTTTTGGAAATGCTCCAAATCATTCAATATTTCCTAAATCGATTTATGACTTTTTAAACATGTCATGTGATGAGATACATTTATCAGACAAACAAGTTCAGGATGTCACATCGGTCACATGTGGTGAACACTGTATCCACTTCTTAAATCACATGTGTAGAGGCATCACCTATGATATGTTGATATCTAAATATTCTTCTAATCTGTTTAAAAATGACACAATGGTAACACGTTTTGTGAAAAAGTTGCAACCGTGTGTGTGTGTGTTCATAATGTGTTTAGTTGTGTTCAACATGTTCAGACAATTGTGTAAGATTGTGCAAGTCAATAAAATGTTGGTCAAATAAATTATCAGAGTTCATGTATCATTACAATCATTTTTATTTAGTCAAGCAAGGGGTTTTAGTCAAACAATAACATAGTCTGTGGTGGTAGCGATGGTTGATAATGACTCTTTTACGGGCGACTATGGCAAGAACCCATTCAATTTTAAGAATTATAATCTAGAATATCTGGCAATATATGTTGACGGTGTCCAGTTCCCCACCAAACCATTACAACCGGACTTCCCTAATGGTTGCGTAACTCGTGAATTCTATCAACTGGTGTTATCAACAGGGAGACATTTAAAGAACAGTGCTATGGCCATTGATCGAAACGATTTCCTGAGAGGGTACACTCTTTATGCATTTAATCTGACACCTGACGAGGATAATAGTCAGCATCTATCATTGATCAAGAGTGGTAACATACGCCTGGAGACACGTTTCAGGAACCCGCTGCCTAATACCATCAATCTAATAATTTATGCGGTATATGATAGTATGATTGAAGTGTCCCATCGCAGACAGGTTTTAGTTGATTACTATTAAGCATCATGAATACTGTGGAACTGACAGCCAGGTGTTTTGGCTTGTGATAAACTGCCCCAGCAACCTCTACAAATAAGACCTAGTGCTATGATAATTAACACACACCCCTCTGACCAGCCTGGAGAGCATTGGCTGGCAGTTTATATATTGGAGAGAGTTGGGTGTTTTTTTGACAGTTTTGGAAATGCTCCAAATCATTCAATATTTCCTAAATCGATTTATGACTTTTTAAACATGTCATGTGATGAGATACATTTATCAGACAAACAAGTTCAGGATGTCACATCGGTCACATGTGGTGAACACTGTATCTACTTCTTAAATCACATGTGTAGAGGCATCACCTATGATATGTTGATATCTAAATATTCTTCTAATCTGTTTAAAAATGACACAATGGTAACACGTTTTGTGAAAAAGTTGCAACCGTGTGTGTGTGTGTGTTCATAATGTGTTTAGTTGTGTTCAACATGTTCAGACAATTGTGTAAGATTGTGCAAGTCAATAAAATGTTGGTCAAATAAATTATCAGAGTTCATGTATCATTACAATCATTTTTATTTAGTCAAGCAAGGGGTTTTAGTCAAACAATAACATAGTCTGTGGTGGTAGCGATGGTTGATAATGACTCTTTTACGGGCGACTATGGCAAGAACCCATTCAATTTTAAGAATTATAATCTAGAATATCTGGCAATATATGTTGACGGTGTCCAGTTCCCCACCAAACCATTACAACCGGACTTCCCTAATGGTTGCGTAACTCGTTAATTCTATCAACTGGTGTTATCAACAGGGAGACATTTAAAGAACAGTGCTATGGCCATTGATCGAAACGATTTCCTGAGAGGGTACACTCTTTATGCATTTAATCTGACACCTGACGAGGATAATAGTCAGCATCTATCATTGATCAAGAGTGGTAACATACGCCTGGAGACACGTTTCAGGAACCCGCTGCCTAATACCATCAATCTAATAATTTATGCGGTATATGATAGTATGATTGAAGTGTCCCATCGCAGACAGGTTTTAGTTGATTACTATTAAGCATCATGAATACTGTGGAACTGACAGCCAGGTGTTTTGGCTTGTGATAAACTGCCCCAGCAACCTCTACAAATAAGACCTAGTGCTATGATAATTAACACACACCCCTCTGACCAGCCTGGAGAGCATTGGCTGGCAGTTTATATATTGGAGAGAGTTGGGTGTTTTTTTGACAGTTTTGGAAATGCTCCAAATCATTCAATATTTCCTAAATCGATTTATGACTTTTTAAACATGTCATGTGATGAGATACATTTATCAGACAAACAAGTTCAGGATGTCACATCGGTCACATGTGGTGAACACTGTATCTACTTCTTAAATCACATGTGTAGAGGCATCACCTATGATATGTTGATATCTAAATATTCTTCTAATCTGTTTAAAAATGACACAATGGTAACACGTTTTGTGAAAAAGTTGCAACCGTGTGTGTGTGTGTGTTCATAATGTGTTTAGTTGTGTTCAACATGTTCAGACAATTGTGTAAGATTGTGCAAGTCAATAAAATGTTGGTCAAATAAATTATCAGAGTTCATGTATCATTACAATCATTTTTATTTAGTCAAGCAAGGGGTTTTAGTCAAACAATAACATAGTCTGTGGTGGTAGCGATGGTTGATAATGACTCTTTTACGGGCGACTATGGCAAGAACCCATTCAATTTTAAGAATTATAATCTAGAATATCTGGCAATATATGTTGACGGTGTCCAGTTCCCCACCAAACCATTACAACCGGACTTCCCTAATGGTTGCGTAACTCGTGAATTCTATCAACTGGTGTTATCAACAGGGAGACATTTAAAGAACAGTGCTATGGCCATTGATCGAAACGATTTCCTGAGAGGGTACACTCTTTATGCATTTAATCTGACACCTGACGAGGATAATAGTCAGCATCTATCATTGATCAAGAGTGGTAACATACGCCTGGAGACACGTTTCAGGAACCCGCTGCCTAATACCATCAATCTAATAATTTATGCGGTATATGATAGTATGATTGAAGTGTCCCATCGCAGACAGGTTTTAGTTGATTACTATTAAGCATCATGAATACTGTGGAACTGACAGCCAGGTGTTTTGGCTTGTGATAAACTGCCCCAGCAACCTCTACAAATAAGACCTAGTGCTATGATAATTAACACACACCCCTCTGACCAGCCTGGAGAGCATTGGCTGGCAGTTTATATATTGGAGAGAGTTGGGTGTTTTTTTGACAGTTTTGGAAATGCTCCAAATCATTCAATATTTCCTAAATCGATTTATGACTTTTTAAACATGTCATGTGATGAGATACATTTATCAGACAAACAAGTTCAGGATGTCACATCGGTCACATGTGGTGAACACTGTATCTACTTCTTAAATCACATGTGTAGAGGCATCACCTATGATATGTTGATATCTAAATATTCTTCTAATCTGTTTAAAAATGACACAATGGTAACACGTTTTGTGAAAAAGTTGCAACCGTGTGTGTGTGTGTGTTCATAATGTGTTTAGTTGTGTTCAACATGTTCAGACAATTGTGTAAGATTGTGCAAGTCAATAAAATGTTGGTCAAATAAATTATCAGAGTTCATGTATCATTACAATCATTTTTATTTAGTCAAGCAAGGGGTTTTAGTCAAACAATAACATAGTCTGTGGTGGTAGCGATGGTTGATAATGACTCTTTTACGGGCGACTATGGCAAGAACCCATTCAATTTTAAGAATTATAATCTAGAATATCTGGCAATATATGTTGACGGTGTCCAGTTCCCCACCAAACCATTACAACCGGACTTCCCTAATGGTTGCGTAACTCGTGAATTCTATCAACTGGTGTTATCAACAGGGAGACATTTAAAGAACAGTGCTATGGCCATTGATCGAAACGATTTCCTGAGAGGGTACACTCTTTATGCATTTAATCTGACACCTGACGAGGATAATAGTCAGCATCTATCATTGATCAAGAGTGGTAACATACGCCTGGAGACACGTTTCAGGAACCCGCTGCCTAATACCATCAATCTAATAATTTATGCGGTATATGATAGTATGATTGAAGTGTCCCATCGCAGACAGGTTTTAGTTGATTACTATTAAGCATCATGAATACTGTGGAACTGACAGCCAGGTGTTTTGGCTTGTGATAAACTGCCCCAGCAACCTCTACAAATAAGACCTAGTGCTATGATAATTAACACACACCCCTCTGACCAGCCTGGAGAGCATTGGCTGGCAGTTTATATATTGGAGAGAGTTGGGTGTTTTTTTGACAGTTTTGGAAATGCTCCAAATCATTCAATATTTCCTAAATCGATTTATGACTTTTTAAACATGTCATGTGATGAGATACATTTATCAGACAAACAAGTTCAGGATGTCACATCGGTCACATGTGGTGAACACTGTATCTACTTCTTAAATCACATGTGTAGAGGCATCACCTATGATATGTTGATATCTAAATATTCTTCTAATCTGTTTAAAAATGACACAATGGTAACACGTTTTGTGAAAAAGTTGCAACCGTGTGTGTGTGTTCATAATGTGTTTAGTTGTGTTCAACATGTTCAGACAATTGTGTAAGATTGTGCAAGTCAATAAAATGTTGGTCAAATAAATTATCAGAGTTCATGTATCATTACAATCATTTTTATTTAGTCAAGCAAGGGGTTTTAGTCAAACAATAACATAGTCTGTGGTGGTAGCGATGGTTGATAATGACTCTTTTACGGGCGACTATGGCAAGAACCCATTCAATTTTAAGAATTATAATCTAGAATATCTGGCAATATATGTTGACGGTGTCCAGTTCCCCACCAAACCATTACAACCGGACTTCCCTAATGGTTGCGTAACTCGTGAATTCTATCAACTGGTGTTATCAACAGGGAGACATTTAAAGAACAGTGCTATGGCCATTGATCGAAACGATTTCCTGAGAGGGTACACTCTTTATGCATTTAATCTGACACCTGACGAGGATAATAGTCAGCATCTATCATTGATCAAGAGTGGTAACATACGCCTGGAGACACGTTTCAGGAACCCGCTGCCTAATACCATCAATCTAATAATTTATGCGGTATATGATAGTATGATTGAAGTGTCCCATCGCAGACAGGTTTTAGTTGATTACTATTAAGCATCATGAATACTGTGGAACTGACAGCCAGGTGTTTTGGCTTGTGATAAACTGCCCCAGCAACCTCTACAAATAAGACCTAGTGCTATGATAATTAACACACACCCCTCTGACCAGCCTGGAGAGCATTGGCTGGCAGTTTATATATTGGAGTGAGTTGGGTGTTTTTTTGACAGTTTTGGAAATGCTCCAAATCATTCAATATTTCCTAAATCGATTTATGACTTTTTAAACATGTCATGTGATGAGATACATTTATCAGACAAACAAGTTCAGGATGTCACATCGGTCACATGTGGTGAACACTGTATCCACTTCTTAAATCACATGTGTAGAGGCATCACCTATGATATGTTGATATCTAAATATTCTTCTAATCTGTTTAAAAATGACACAATGGTAACACGTTTTGTGAAAAAGTTGCAACCGTGTGTGTGTGTGTTCATAATGTGTTTAGTTGTGTTCAACATGTTCAGACAATTGTGTAAGATTGTGCAAGTCAATAAAATGTTGGTCAAATAAATTATCAGAGTTCATGTATCATTACAATCATTTTTATTTAGTCAAGCAAGGGGTTTTAGTCAAACAATAACATAGTCTGTGGTGGTAGCGATGGTTGATAATGACTCTTTTACGGGCGACTATGGCAAGAACCCATTCAATTTTAAGAATTATAATCTAGAATATCTGGCAATATATGTTGACGGTGTCCAGTTCCCCACCAAACCATTACAACCGGACTTCCCTAATGGTTGCGTAACTCGTGAATTCTATCAACTGGTGTTATCAACAGGGAGACATTTAAAGAACAGTGCTATGGCCATTGATCGAAACGATTTCCTGAGAGGGTACACTCTTTATGCATTTAATCTGACACCTGACGAGGATAATAGTCAGCATCTATCATTGATCAAGAGTGGTAACATACGCCTGGAGACACGTTTCAGGAACCCGCTGCCTAATACCATCAATCTAATAATTTATGCGGTATATGATAGTATGATTGAAGTGTCCCATCGCAGACAGGTTTTAGTTGATTACTATTAAGCATCATGAATACTGTGGAACTGACAGCCAGGTGTTTTGGCTTGTGATAAACTGCCCCAGCAACCTCTACAAATAAGACCTAGTGCTATGATAATTAACACACACCCCTCTGACCAGCCTGGAGAGCATTGGCTGGCAGTTTATATATTGGAGAGAGTTGGGTGTTTTTTTGACAGTTTTGGAAATGCTCCAAATCATTCAATATTTCCTAAATCGATTTATGACTTTTTAAACATGTCATGTGATGAGATACATTTATCAGACAAACAAGTTCAGGATGTCACATCGGTCACATGTGGTGAACACTGTATCTACTTCTTAAATCACATGTGTAGAGGCATCACCTATGATATGTTGATATCTAAATATTCTTCTAATCTGTTTAAAAATGACACAATGGTAACACGTTTTGTGAAAAAGTTGCAACCGTGTGTGTGTGTGTTCATAATGTGTTTAGTTGTGTTCAACATGTTCAGACAATTGTGTAAGATTGTGCAAGTCAATAAAATGTTGGTCAAATAAATTATCAGAGTTCATGTATCATTACAATCATTTTTATTTAGTCAAGCAAGGGGTTTTAGTCAAACAATAACATAGTCTGTGGTGGTAGCGATGGTTGATAATGACTCTTTTACGGGCGACTATGGCAAGAACCCATTCAATTTTAAGAATTATAATCTAGAATATCTGGCAATATATGTTGACGGTGTCCAGTTCCCCACCAAACCATTACAACCGGACTTCCCTAATGGTTGCGTAACTCGTGAATTCTATCAACTGGTGTTATCAACAGGGAGTCATTTAAAGAACAGTGCTATGGCCATTGATCGAAACGATTTCCTGAGAGGGTACACTCTTTATGCATTTAATCTGACACCTGACGAGGATAATAGTCAGCATCTATCATTGATCAAGAGTGGTAACATACGCCTGGAGACACGTTTCAGGAACCCGCTGCCTAATACCATCAATCTAATAATTTATGCGGTATATGATAGTATGATTGAAGTGTCCCATCGCAGACAGGTTTTAGTTGATTACTATTAAGCATCATGAATACTGTGGAACTGACAGCCAGGTGTTTTGGCTTGTGATAAACTGCCCCAGCAACCTCTACAAATAAGACCTAGTGCTATGATAATTAACACACACCCCTCTGACCAGCCTGGAGAGCATTGGCTGGCAGTTTATATATTGGAGAGAGTTGGGTGTTTTTTTGACAGTTTTGGAAATGCTCCAAATCATTCAATATTTCCTAAATCGATTTATGACTTTTTAAACATGTCATGTGATGAGATACATTTATCAGACAAACAAGTTCAGGATGTCACATCGGTCACATGTGGTGAACACTGTATCTACTTCTTAAATCACATGTGTAGAGGCATCACCTATGATATGTTGATATCTAAATATTCTTCTAATCTGTTTAAAAATGACACAATGGTAACACGTTTTGTGAAAAAGTTGCAACCGTGTGTGTGTGTGTTCATAATGTGTTTAGTTGTGTTCAACATGTTCAGACAATTGTGTAAGATTGTGCAAGTCAATAAAATGTTGGTCAAATAAATTATCAGAGTTCATGTATCATTACAATCATTTTTATTTAGTCAAGCAAGGGGTTTTAGTCAAACAATAACATAGTCTGTGGTGGTAGCGATGGTTGATAATGACTCTTTTACGGGCGACTATGGCAAGAACCCATTCAATTTTAAGAATTATAATCTAGAATATCTGGCAATATATGTTGACGGTGTCCAGTTCCCCACCAAACCATTACAACCGGACTTCCCTAATGGTTGCGTAACTCGTGAATTCTATCAACTGGTGTTATCAACAGGGAGACATTTAAAGAACAGTGCTATGGCCATTGATCGAAACGATTTCCTGAGAGGGTACACTCTTTATGCATTTAATCTGACACCTGACGAGGATAATAGTCAGCATCTATCATTGATCAAGAGTGGAAACATACGCCTGGAGACACGTTTCAGGAACCCGCTGCCTAATACCATCAATCTAATAATTTATGCGGTATATGATAGTATGATTGAAGTGTCCCATCGCAGACAGGTTTTAGTTGATTACTATTAAGCATCATGAATACTGTGGAACTGACAGCCAGGTGTTTTGGCTTGTGATAAACTGCCCCAGCAACCTCTACAAATAAGACCTAGTGCTATGATAATTAACACACACCCCTCTGACCAGCCTGGAGAGCATTGGCTGGCAGTTTATATATTGGAGAGAGTTGGGTGTTTTTTTGACAGTTTTGGAAATGCTCCAAATCATTCAATATTTCCTAAATCGATTTATGACTTTTTAAACATGTCATGTGATGAGATACATTTATCAGACAAACAAGTTCAGGATGTCACATCGGTCACATGTGGTGAACACTGTATCCACTTCTTAAATCACATGTGTAGAGGCATCACCTATGATATGTTGATATCTAAATATTCTTCTAATCTGTTTAAAAATGACACAATGGTAACACGTTTTGTGAAAAAGTTGCAACCGTGTGTGTGTGTGTTCATAATGTGTTTAGTTGTGTTCAACATGTTCAGACAATTGTGTAAGATTGTGCAAGTCAATAAAATGTTGGTCAAATAAATTATCAGAGTTCATGTATCATTACAATCATTTTTATTTAGTCAAGCAAGGGGTTTTAGTCAAACAATAACATAGTCTGTGGTGGTAGCGATGGTTGATAATGACTCTTTTACGGGCGACTATGGCAAGAACCCATTCAATTTTAAGAATTATAATCTAGAATATCTGGCAATATATGTTGACGGTGTCCAGTTCCCCACCAAACCATTACAACCGGACTTCCCTAATGGTTGCGTAACTCGTGAATTCTATCAACTGGTGTTATCAACAGGGAGACATTTAAAGAACAGTGCTATGGCCATTGATCGAAACGATTTCCTGAGAGGGTACACTCTTTATGCATTTAATCTGACACCTGACGAGGATAATAGTCAGCATCTATCATTGATCAAGAGTGGAAACATACGCCTGGAGACACGTTTCAGGAACCCGCTGCCTAATACCATCAATCTAATAATTTATGCGGTATATGATAGTATGATTGAAGTGTCCCATCGCAGACAGGTTTTAGTTGATTACTATTAAGCATCATGAATACTGTGGAACTGACAGCCAGGTGTTTTGGCTTGTGATAAACTGCCCCAGCAACCTCTACAAATAAGACCTAGTGCTATGATAATTAACACACACCCCTCTGACCAGCCTGGAGAGCATTGGCTGGCAGTTTATATATTGGAGAGAGTTGGGTGTTTTTTTGACAGTTTTTGAAATGCTCCAAATCATTCAATATTTCCTAAATCGATTTATGACTTTTTAAACATGTCATGTGATGAGATACATTTATCAGACAAACAAGTTCAGGATGTCACATCGGTCACATGTGGTGAACACTGTATCTACTTCTTAAATCACATGTGTAGAGGCATCACCTATGATATGTTGATATCTAAATATTCTTCTAATCTGTTTAAAAATGACACAATGGTAACACGTTTTGTGAAAAAGTTGCAACCGTGTGTGTGTGTGTTCATAATGTGTTTAGTTGTGTTCAACATGTTCAGACAATTGTGTAAGATTGTGCAAGTCAATAAAATGTTGGTCAAATAAATTATCAGAGTTCATGTATCATTACAATCATTTTTATTTAGTCAAGCAAGGGGTTTTAGTCAAACAATAACATAGTCTGTGGTGGTAGCGATGGTTGATAATGACTCTTTTACGGGCGACTATGGCAAGAACCCATTCAATTTTAAGAATTATAATCTAGAATATCTGGCAATATATGTTGACGGTGTCCAGTTCCCCACCAAACCATTACAACCGGACTTCCCTAATGGTTGCGTAACTCGTGAATTCTATCAACTGGTGTTATCAACAGGGAGACATTTAAAGAACAGTGCTATGGCCATTGATCGAAACGATTTCCTGAGAGGGTACACTCTTTATGCATTTAATCTGACACCTGACGAGGATAATAGTCAGCATCTATCATTGATCAAGAGTGGTAACATACGCCTGGAGACACGTTTCAGGAACCCGCTGCCTAATACCATCAATCTAATAATTTATGCGGTATATGATAGTATGATTGAAGTGTCCCATCGCAGACAGGTTTTAGTTGATTACTATTAAGCATCATGAATACTGTGGAACTGACAGCCAGGTGTTTTGGCTTGTGATAAACTGCCCCAGCAACCTCTACAAATAAGACCTAGTGCTATGATAATTAACACACACCCCTCTGACCAGCCTGGAGAGCATTGGCTGGCAGTTTATATATTGGAGAGAGTTGGGTGTTTTTTTGACAGTTTTGGAAATGCTCCAAATCATTCAATATTTCCTAAATCGATTTATGACTTTTTAAACATGTCATGTGATGAGATACATTTATCAGACAAACAAGTTCAGGATGTCACATCGGTCACATGTGGTGAACACTGTATCTACTTCTTAAATCACATGTGTAGAGGCATCACCTATGATATGTTGATATCTAAATATTCTTCTAATCTGTTTAAAAATGACACAATGGTAACACGTTTTGTGAAAAAGTTGCAACCGTGTGTGTGTGTGTTCATAATGTGTTTAGTTGTGTTCAACATGTTCAGACAATTGTGTAAGATTGTGCAAGTCAATAAAATGTTGGTCAAATAAATTATCAGAGTTCATGTATCATTACAATCATTTTTATTTAGTCAAGCAAGGGGTTTTAGTCAAACAATAACATAGTCTGTGGTGGTAGCGATGGTTGATAATGACTCTTTTACGGGCGACTATGGCAAGAACCCATTCAATTTTAAGAATTATAATCTAGAATATCTGGCAATATATGTTGACGGTGTCCAGTTCCCCACCAAACCATTACAACCGGACTTCCCTAATGGTTGCGTAACTCGTGAATTCTATCAACTGGTGTTATCAACAGGGAGACATTTAAAGAACAGTGCTATGGCCATTGATCGAAACGATTTCCTGAGAGGGTACACTCTTTATGCATTTAATCTGACACCTGACGAGGATAATAGTCAGCATCTATCATTGATCAAGAGTGGTAACATACGCCTGGAGACACGTTTCAGGAACCCGCTGCCTAATACCATCAATCTAATAATTTATGCGGTATATGATAGTATGATTGAAGTGTCCCATCGCAGACAGGTTTTAGTTGATTACTATTAAGCATCATGAATACTGTGGAACTGACAGCCAGGTGTTTTGGCTTGTGATAAACTGCCCCAGCAACCTCTACAAATAAGACCTAGTGCTATGATAATTAACACACACCCCTCTGACCAGCCTGGAGAGCATTGGCTGGCAGTTTATATATTGGAGAGAGTTGGGTGTTTTTTTGACAGTTTTGGAAATGCTCCAAATCATTCAATATTTCCTAAATCGATTTATGACTTTTTAAACATGTCATGTGATGAGATACATTTATCAGACAAACAAGTTCAGGATGTCACATCGGTCACATGTGGTGAACACTGTATCTACTTCTTAAATCACATGTGTAGAGGCATCACCTATGATATGTTGATATCTAAATATTCTTCTAATCTGTTTAAAAATGACACAATGGTAACACGTTTTGTGAAAAAGTTGCAACCGTGTGTGTGTGTGTTCATAATGTGTTTAGTTGTGTTCAACATGTTCAGACAATTGTGTAAGATTGTGCAAGTCAATAAAATGTTGGTCAAATAAATTATCAGAGTTCATGTATCATTACAATCATTTTTATTTAGTCAAGCAAGGGGTTTTAGTCAAACAATAACATAGTCTGTGGTGGTAGCGATGGTTGATAATGACTCTTTTACGGGCGACTATGGCAAGAACCCATTCAATTTTAAGAATTATAATCTAGAATATCTGGCAATATATGTTGACGGTGTCCAGTTCCCCACCAAACCATTACAACCGGACTTCCCTAATGGTTGCGTAACTCGTGAATTCTATCAACTGGTGTTATCAACAGGGAGACATTTAAAGAACAGTGCTATGGCCATTGATCGAAACGATTTCCTGAGAGGGTACACTCTTTATGCATTTAATCTGACACCTGACGAGGATAATAGTCAGCATCTATCATTGATCAAGAGTGGTAACATACGCCTGGAGACACGTTTCAGGAACCCGCTGCCTAATACCATCAATCTAATAATTTATGCGGTATATGATAGTATGATTGAAGTGTCCCATCGCAGACAGGTTTTAGTTGATTACTATTAAGCATCATGAATACTGTGGAACTGACAGCCAGGTGTTTTGGCTTGTGATAAACTGCCCCAGCAACCTCTACAAATAAGACCTAGTGCTATGATAATTAACACACACCCCTCTGACCAGCCTGGAGAGCATTGGCTGGCAGTTTATATATTGGAGAGAGTTGGGTGTTTTTTTGACAGTTTTGGAAATGCTCCAAATCATTCAATATTTCCTAAATCGATTTATGACTTTTTAAACATGTCATGTGATGAGATACATTTATCAGACAAACAAGTTCAGGATGTCACATCGGTCACATGTGGTGAACACTGTATCTACTTCTTAAATCACATGTGTAGAGGCATCACCTATGATATGTTGATATCTAAATATTCTTCTAATCTGTTTAAAAATGACACAATGGTAACACGTTTTGTGAAAAAGTTGCAACCGTGTGTGTGTGTGTTCATAATGTGTTTAGTTGTGTTCAACATGTTCAGACAATTGTGTAAGATTGTGCAAGTCAATAAAATGTTGGTCAAATAAATTATCAGAGTTCATGTATCATTACAATCATTTTTATTTAGTCAAGCAAGGGGTTTTAGTCAAACAATAACATAGTCTGTGGTGGTAGCGATGGTTGATAATGACTCTTTTACGGGCGACTATGGCAAGAACCCATTCAATTTTAAGAATTATAATCTAGAATATCTGGCAATATATGTTGACGGTGTCCAGTTCCCCACCAAACCATTACAACCGGACTTCCCTAATGGTTGCGTAACTCGTGAATTCTATCAACTGGTGTTATCAACAGGGAGACATTTAAAGAACAGTGCTATGGCCATTGATCGAAACGATTTCCTGAGAGGGTACACTCTTTATGCATTTAATCTGACACCTGACGAGGATAATAGTCAGCATCTATCATTGATCAAGAGTGGTAACATACGCCTGGAGACACGTTTCAGGAACCCGCTGCCTAATACCATCAATCTAATAATTTATGCGGTATATGATAGTATGATTGAAGTGTCCCATCGCAGACAGGTTTTAGTTGATTACTATTAAGCATCATGAATACTGTGGAACTGACAGCCAGGTGTTTTGGCTTGTGATAAACTGCCCCAGCAACCTCTACAAATAAGACCTAGTGCTA
This sequence comes from Nansenia antarctica, assembly GCF_963989245.1. Taxonomy (NCBI): domain Eukaryota; kingdom Metazoa; phylum Chordata; class Actinopteri; order Argentiniformes; family Microstomatidae; genus Nansenia; species Nansenia antarctica. Next base: position 54,270,960 of record NC_137688.1, on the reverse strand, counting down.
TGATAATTAACACACACCCCTCTGACCAGCCTGGAGAGCATTGGCTGGCAGTTTATATATTGGAGAGAGTTGGGTGTTTTTTTGACAGTTTTGGAAATGCTCCAAATCATTCAATATTTCCTAAATCGATTTATGACTTTTTAAACATGTCATGTGATGAGATACATTTATCAGACAAACAAGTTCAGGATGTCACATCGGTCACATGTGGTGAACACTGTATCTACTTCTTAAATCACATGTGTAGAGGCATCACCTATGATATGTTGATATCTAAATATTCTTCTAATCTGTTTAAAAATGACACAATGGTAACACGTTTTGTGAAAAAGTTGCAACCGTGTGTGTGTGTGTTCATAATGTGTTTAGTTGTGTTCAACATGTTCAGACAATTGTGTAAGATTGTGCAAGTCAATAAAATGTTGGTCAAATAAATTATCAGAGTTCATGTATCATTACAATCATTTTTATTTAGTCAAGCAAGGGGTTTTAGTCAAACAATAACATAGTCTGTGGTGGTAGCGATGGTTGATAATGACTCTTTTACGGGCGACTATGGCAAGAACCCATTCAATTTTAAGAATTATAATCTAGAATATCTGGCAATATATGTTGACGGTGTCCAGTTCCCCACCAAACCATTACAACCGGACTTCCCTAATGGTTGCGTAACTCGTGAATTCTATCAACTGGTGTTATCAACAGGGAGACATTTAAAGAACAGTGCTATGGCCATTGATCGAAACGATTTCCTGAGAGGGTACACTCTTTATGCATTTAATCTGACACCTGACGAGGATAATAGTCAGCATCTATCATTGATCAAGAGTGGTAACATACGCCTGGAGACACGTTTCAGGAACCCGCTGCCTAATACCATCAATCTAATAATTTTTGCGGTATATGATAGTATGATTGAAGTGTCCCATCGCAGACAGGTTTTAGTTGATTACTATTAAGCATCATGAATACTGTGGAACTGACAGCCAGGTGTTTTGGCTTGTGATAAACTGCCCCAGCAACCTCTACAAATAAGACCTAGTGCTATGATAATTAACACACACCCCTCTGACCAGCCTGGAGAGCATTGGCTGGCAGTTTATATATTGGAGAGAGTTGGGTGTTTTTTTGACAGTTTTGGAAATGCTCCAAATCATTCAATATTTCCTAAATCGATTTATGACTTTTTAAACATGTCATGTGACGAGATACATTTATCAGACAAACAAGTTCAGGATGTCACATCGGTCACATGTGGTGAACACTGTATCTACTTCTTAAATCACATGTGTAGAGGCATCACCTATGATATGTTGATATCTAAATATTCTTCTAATCTGTTTAAAAATGACACAATGGTAACACGTTTTGTGAAAAAGTTGCAACCGTGTGTGTGTGTTCATAATGTGTTTAGTTGTGTTCAACATGTTCAGACAATTGTGTAAGATTGTGCAAGTCAATAAAATGTTGGTCAAATAAATTATCAGAGTTCATGTATCATTACAATCATTTTTATTTAGTCAAGCAAGGGGTTTTAGTCAAACAATAACATAGTCTGTGGTGGTAGCGATGGTTGATAATGACTCTTTTACGGGCGACTATGGCAAGAACCCATTCAATTTTAAGAATTATAATCTAGAATATCTGGCAATATATGTTGACGGTGTCCAGTTCCCCACCAAACCATTACAACCGGACTTCCCTAATGGTTGCGTAACTCGTGAATTCTATCAACTGGTGTTATCAACAGGGAGACATTTAAAGAACAGTGCTATGGCCATTGATCGAAACGATTTCCTGAGAGGGTACACTCTTTATGCATTTAATCTGACACCTGACGAGGATAATAGTCAGCATCTATCATTGATCAAGAGTGGTAACATACGCCTGGAGACACGTTTCAGGAACCCGCTGCCTAATACCATCAATCTAATAATTTATGCGGTATATGATAGTATGATTGAAGTGTCCCATCGCAGACAGGTTTTAGTTGATTACTATTAAGCATCATGAATACTGTGGAACTGACAGCCAGGTGTTTTGGCTTGTGATAAACTGCCCCAGCAACCTCTACAAATAAGACCTAGTGCTATGATAATTAACACACACCCCTCTGACCAGCCTGGAGAGCATTGGCTGGCAGTTTATATATTGGAGAGAGTTGGGTGTTTTTTTGACAGTTTTGGAAATGCTCCAAATCATTCAATATTTCCTAAATCGATTTATGACTTTTTAAACATGTCATGTGACGAGATACATTTATCAGACAAACAAGTTCAGGATGTCACATCGGTCACATGTGGTGAACACTGTATCTACTTCTTAAATCACATGTGTAGAGGCATCACCTATGATATGTTGATATCTAAATATTCTTCTAATCTGTTTAAAAATGACACAATGGTAACACGTTTTGTGAAAAAGTTGCAACCGTGTGTGTGTGTTCATAATGTGTTTAGTTGTGTTCAACATGTTCAGACAATTGTGTAAGATTGTGCAAGTCAATAAAATGTTGGTCAAATAAATTATCAGAGTTCATGTATCATTACAATCATTTTTATTTAGTCAAGCAAGGGGTTTTAGTCAAACAATAACATAGTCTGTGGTGGTAGCGATGGTTGATAATGACTCTTTTACGGGCGACTATGGCAAGAACCCATTCAATTTTAAGAATTATAATCTAGAATATCTGGCAATATATGTTGACGGTGTCCAGTTCCCCACCAAACCATTACAACCGGACTTCCCTAATGGTTGCGTAACTCGTGAATTCTATCAACTGGTGTTATCAACAGGGAGACATTTAAAGAACAGTGCTATGGCCATTGATCGAAACGATTTCCTGAGAGGGTACACTCTTTATGCATTTAATCTGACACCTGACGAGGATAATAGTCAGCATCTATCATTGATCAAGAGTGGTAACATACGCCTGGAGACACGTTTCAGGAACCCGCTGCCTAATACCATCAATCTAATAATTTATGCGGTATATGATAGTATGATTGAAGTGTCCCATCGCAGACAGGTTTTAGTTGATTACTATTAAGCATCATGAATACTGTGGAACTGACAGCCAGGTGTTTTGGCTTGTGATAAACTGCCCCAGCAACCTCTACAAATAAGACCTAGTGCTATGATAATTAACACACACCCCTCTGACCAGCCTGGAGAGCATTGGCTGGCAGTTTATATATTGGAGAGAGTTGGGTGTTTTTTTGACAGTTTTGGAAATGCTCCAAATCATTCAATATTTCCTAAATCGATTTATGACTTTTTAAACATGTCATGTGACGAGATACATTTATCAGACAAACAAGTTCAGGATGTCACATCGGTCACATGTGGTGAACACTGTATCTACTTCTTAAATCACATGTGTAGAGGCATCACCTATGATATGTTGATATCTAAATATTCTTCTAATCTGTTTAAAAATGACACAATGGTAACACGTTTTGTGAAAAAGTTGCAACCGTGTGTGTGTGTTCATAATGTGTTTAGTTGTGTTCAACATGTTCAGACAATTGTGTAAGATTGTGCAAGTCAATAAAATGTTGGTCAAATAAATTATCAGAGTTCATGTATCATTACAATCATTTTTATTTAGTCAAGCAAGGGGTTTTAGTCAAACAATAACATAGTCTGTGGTGGTAGCGATGGTTGATAATGACTCTTTTACGGGCGACTATGGCAAGAACCCATTCAATTTTAAGAATTATAATCTAGAATATCTGGCAATATATGTTGACGGTGTCCAGTTCCCCACCAAACCATTACAACCGGACTTCCCTAATGGTTGCGTAACTCGTGAATTCTATCAACTGGTGTTATCAACAGGGAGACATTTAAAGAACAGTGCTATGGCCATTGATCGAAACGATTTCCTGAGAGGGTACACTCTTTATGCATTTAATCTGACACCTGACGAGGATAATAGTCAGCATCTATCATTGATCAAGAGTGGTAACATACGCCTGGAGACACGTTTCAGGAACCCGCTGCCTAATACCATCAATCTAATAATTTATGCGGTATATGATAGTATGATTGAAGTGTCCCATCGCAGACAGGTTTTAGTTGATTACTATTAAGCATCATGAATACTGTGGAACTGACAGCCAGGTGTTTTGGCTTGTGATAAACTGCCCCAGCAACCTCTACAAATAAGACCTAGTGCTATGATAATTAACACACACCCCTCTGACCAGCCTGGAGAGCATTGGCTGGCAGTTTATATATTGGAGAGAGTTGGGTGTTTTTTTGACAGTTTTGGAAATGCTCCAAATCATTCAATATTTCCTAAATCGATTTATGACTTTTTAAACATGTCATGTGACGAGATACATTTATCAGACAAACAAGTTCAGGATGTCACATCGGTCACATGTGGTGAACACTGTATCTACTTCTTAAATCACATGTGTAGAGGCATCACCTATGATATGTTGATATCTAAATATTCTTCTAATCTGTTTAAAAATGACACAATGGTAACACGTTTTGTGAAAAAGCTGCAACCGTGTGTGTGTGTTCATAATGTGTTTAGTTGTGTTCAACATGTTCAGACAATTGTGTAAGATTGTGCAAGTCAATAAAATGTTGGTCAAATAAATTATCAGAGTTCATGTATCATTACAATCATTTTTATTTAGTCAAGCAAGGGGTTTTAGTCAAACAATAACATAGTCTGTGGTGGTAGCGATGGTTGATAATGACTCTTTTACGGGCGACTATGGCAAGAACCCATTCAATTTTAAGAATTATAATCTAGAATATCTGGCAATATATGTTGACGGTGTCCAGTTCCCCACCAAACCATTACAACCGGACTTCCCTAATGGTTGCGTAACTCGTGAATTCTATCAACTGGTGTTATCAACAGGGAGACATTTAAAGAACAGTGCTATGGCCATTGATCGAAACGATTTCCTGAGAGGGTACACTCTTTATGCATTTAATCTGACACCTGACGAGGATAATAGTCAGCATCTATCATTGATCAAGAGTGGTAACATACGCCTGGAGACACGTTTCAGGAACCCGCTGCCTAATACCATCAATCTAATAATTTATGCGGTATATGATAGTATGATTGAAGTGTCCCATCGCAGACAGGTTTTAGTTGATTACTATTAAGCATCATGAATACTGTGGAACTGACAGCCAGGTGTTTTGGCTTGTGATAAACTGCCCCAGCAACCTCTACAAATAAGACCTAGTGCTATGATAATTAACACACACCCCTCTGACCAGCCTGGAGAGCATTGGCTGGCAGTTTATATATTGGAGAGAGTTGGGTGTTTTTTTGACAGTTTTGGAAATGCTCCAAATCATTCAATATTTCCTAAATCGATTTATGACTTTTTAAACATGTCATGTGATGAGATACATTTATCAGACAAACAAGTTCAGGATGTCACATCGGTCACATGTGGTGAACACTGTATCTACTTCTTAAATCACATGTGTAGAGGCATCACCTATGATATGTTGATATCTAAATATTCTTCTAATCTGTTTAAAAATGACACAATGGTAACACGTTTTGTGAAAAAGTTGCAACCGTGTGTGTGTTCATAATGTGTTTAGTTGTGTTCAACATGTTCAGACAATTGTGTAAGATTGTGCACGTCAATAAAATGTTGGTCAAATAAATGATCAGAGTTCATGTATCATTACAATCATTTTTATTCAGTCAAGCAAGGGGTTTTAGTCAAACAATAACATAGTCTGTGGTGGTAGCGATGGTTGATAATGACTCTTTTACGGGCGACTATGGCAAGAACCCATTCAATTTTAAGAATTATAATCTAGAATATCTGGCAATATATGTTGACGGTGTCCAGTTCCCCACCAAACCATTACAACCGGACTTCCCTAATGGTTGCGTAACTCGTGAATTCTATCAACTGGTGTTATCAACAGGGAGACATTTAAAGAACAGTGCTATGGCCATTGATCGAAACGATTTCCTGAGAGGGTACACTCTTTATGCATTTAATCTGACACCTGACGAGGATAATAGTCAGCATCTATCATTGATCAAGAGTGGTAACATACGCCTGGAGACACGTTTCAGGAACCCGCTGCCTAATACCATCAATCTAATAATTTATGCGGTATATGATAGTATGATTGAAGTGTCCCATCGCAGACAGGTTTTAGTTGATTACTATTAAGCATCATGAATACTGTGGAACTGACAGCCAGGTGTTTTGGCTTGTGATAAACTGCCCCAGCAACCTCTACAAATAAGACCTAGTGCTATGATAATTAACACACACCCCTCTGACCAGCCTGGAGAGCATTGGCTGGCAGTTTATATATTGGAGAGAGTTGGGTGTTTTTTTGACAGTTTTGGAAATGCTCCAAATCATTCAATATTTCCTAAATCGATTTATGACTTTTTAAACATGTCATGTGATGAGATACATTTATCAGACAAACAAGTTCAGGATGTCACATCGGTCACATGTGGTGAACACTGTATCTACTTCTTAAATCACATGTGTAGAGGCATCACCTATGATATGTTGATATCTAAATATTCTTCTAATCTGTTTAAAAATGACACAATGGTAACACGTTTTGTGAAAAAGTTGCAACCGTGTGTGTGTGTGTGTGTTCATAATGTGTTTAGTTGTGTTCAACATGTTCAGACAATTGTGTAAGATTGTGCAAGTCAATAAAATGTTGGTCAAATAAATTATCAGAGTTCATGTATCATTACAATCATTTTTATTTAGTCAAGCAAGGGGTTTTAGTCAAACAATAACATAGTCTGTGGTGGTAGCGATGGTTGATAATGACTCTTTTACGGGCGACTATGGCAAGAACCCATTCAATTTTAAGAATTATAATCTAGAATATCTGGCAATATATGTTGACGGTGTCCAGTTCCCCACCAAACCATTACAACCGGACTTCCCTAATGGTTGCGTAACTCGTGAATTCTATCAACTGGTGTTATCAACAGGGAGACATTTAAAGAACAGTGCTATGGCCATTGATCGAAACGATTTCCTGAGAGGGTACACTCTTTATGCATTTAATCTGACACCTGACGAGGATAATAGTCAGCATCTATCATTGATCAAGAGTGGTAACATACGCCTGGAGACACGTTTCAGGAACCCGCTGCCTAATACCATCAATCTAATAATTTATGCGGTATATGATAGTATGATTGAAGTGTCCCATCGCAGACAGGTTTTAGTTGATTACTATTAAGCATCATGAATACTGTGGAACTGACAGCCAGGTGTTTTGGCTTGTGATAAACTGCCCCAGCAACCTCTACAAATAAGACCTAGTGCTATGATAATTAACACACACCCCTCTGACCAGCCTGGAGAGCATTGGCTGGCAGTTTATATATTGGAGAGAGTTGGGTGTTTTTTTGACAGTTTTGGAAATGCTCCAAATCATTCAATATTTCCTAAATCGATTTATGACTTTTTAAACATGTCATGTGATGAGATACATTTATCAGACAAACAAGTTCAGGATGTCACATCGGTCACATGTGGTGAACACTGTATCTACTTCTTAAATCACATGTGTAGAGGCATCACCTATGATATGTTGATATCTAAATATTCTTCTAATCTGTTTAAAAATGACACAATGGTAACACGTTTTGTGAAAAAGTTGCAACCGTGTGTGTGTGTTCATAATGTGTTTAGTTGTGTTCAACATGTTCAGACAATTGTGTAAGATTGTGCAAGTCAATAAAATGTTGGTCAAATAAATTATCAGAGTTCATGTATCATTACAATCATTTTTATTTAGTCAAGCAAGGGGTTTTAGTCAAACAATAACATAGTCTGTGGTGGTAGCGATGGTTGATAATGACTCTTTTACGGGCGACTATGGCAAGAACCCATTCAATTTTAAGAATTATAATCTAGAATATCTGGCAATATATGTTGACGGTGTCCAGTTCCCCACCAAACCATTACAACCGGACTTCCCTAATGGTTGCGTAACTCGTGAATTCTATCAACTGGTGTTATCAACAGGGAGACATTTAAAGAACAGTGCTATGGCCATTGATCGAAACGATTTCCTGAGAGGGTACACTCTTTATGCATTTAATCTGACACCTGACGAGGATAATAGTCAGCATCTATCATTGATCAAGAGTGGTAACATACGCCTGGAGACACGTTTCAGGAACCCGCTGCCTAATACCATCAATCTAATAATTTATGCGGTATATGATAGTATGATTGAAGTGTCCCATCGCAGACAGGTTTTAGTTGATTACTATTAAGCATCATGAATACTGTGGAACTGACAGCCAGGTGTTTTGGCTTGTGATAAACTGCCCCAGCAACCTCTACAAATAAGACCTAGTGCTATGATAATTAACACACACCCCTCTGACCAGCCTGGAGAGCATTGGCTGGCAGTTTATATATTGGAGAGAGTTGGGTGTTTTTTTGACAGTTTTGGAAATGCTCCAAATCATTCAATATTTCCTAAATCGATTTATGACTTTTTAAACATGTCATGTGATGAGATACATTTATCAGACAAACAAGTTCAGGATGTCACATCGGTCACATGTGGTGAACACTGTATCTACTTCTTAAATCACATGTGTAGAGGCATCACCTATGATATGTTGATATCTAAATATTCTTCTAATCTGTTTAAAAATGACACAATGGTAACACGTTTTGTGAAAAAGTTGCAACCGTGTGTGTGTGTTCATAATGTGTTTAGTTGTGTTCAACATGTTCAGACAATTGTGTAAGATTGTGCAAGTCAATAAAATGTTGGTCAAATAAATTATCAGAGTTCATGTATCATTACAATCATTTTTATTTAGTCAAGCAAGGGGTTTTAGTCAAACAATAACATAGTCTGTGGTGGTAGCGATGGTTGATAATGACTCTTTTACGGGCGACTATGGCAAGAACCCATTCAATTTTAAGAATTATAATCTAGAATATCTGGCAATATATGTTGACGGTGTCCAGTTCCCCACCAAACCATTACAACCGGACTTCCCTAATGGTTGCGTAACTCGTGAATTCTATCAACTGGTGTTATCAACAGGGAGACATTTAAAGAACAGTGCTATGGCCATTGATCGAAACGATTTCCTGAGAGGGTACACTCTTTATGCATTTAATCTGACACCTGACGAGGATAATAGTCAGCATCTATCATTGATCAAGAGTGGTAACATACGCCTGGAGACACGTTTCAGGAACCCGCTGCCTAATACCATCAATCTAATAATTTATGCGGTATATGATAGTATGATTGAAGTGTCCCATCGCAGACAGGTTTTAGTTGATTACTATTAAGCATCATGAATACTGTGGAACTGACAGCCAGGTGTTTTGGCTTGTGATAAACTGCCCCAGCAACCTCTACAAATAAGACCTAGTGCTATGATAATTAACACACACCCCTCTGACCAGCCTGGAGAGCATTGGCTGGCAGTTTATATATTGGAGTGAGTTGGGTGTTTTTTTGACAGTTTTGGAAATGCTCCAAATCATTCAATATTTCCTAAATCGATTTATGACTTTTTAAACATGTCATGTGATGAGATACATTTATCAGACAAACAAGTTCAGGATGTCACATCGGTCACATGTGGTGAACACTGTATCCACTTCTTAAATCACATGTGTAGAGGCATCACTTATGATATGTTGATATCTAAATATTCTTCTAATCTGTTTAAAAATGACACAATGGTAACACGTTTTGTGAAAAAGTTGCAACCGTGTGTGTGTGTGTTCATAATGTGTTTAGTTGTGTTCAACATGTTCAGACAATTGTGTAAGATTGTGCAAGTCAATAAAATGTTGGTCAAATAAATTATCAGAGTTCATGTATCATTACAATCATTTTTATTTAGTCAAGCAAGGGGTTTTAGTCAAACAATAACATAGTCTGTGGTGGTAGCGATGGTTGATAATGACTCTTTTACGGGCGACTATGGCAAGAACCCATTCAATTTTAAGAATTATAATCTAGAATATCTGGCAATATATGTTGACGGTGTCCAGTTCCCCACCAAACCATTACAACCGGACTTCCCTAATGGTTGCGTAACTCGTGAATTCTATCAACTGGTGTTATCAACAGGGAGACATTTAAAGAACAGTGCTATGGCCATTGATCGAAACGATTTCCTGAGAGGGTACACTCTTTATGCATTTAATCTGACACCTGACGAGGATAATAGTCAGCATCTATCATTGATCAAGAGTGGTAACATACGCCTGGAGACACGTTTCAGGAACCCGCTGCCTAATACCATCAATCTAATAATTTATGCGGTATATGATAGTATGATTGAAGTGTCCCATCGCAGACAGGTTTTAGTTGATTACTATTAAGCATCATGAATACTGTGGAACTGACAGCCAGGTGTTTTGGCTTGTGATAAACTGCCCCAGCAACCTCTACAAATAAGACCTAGTGCTATGATAATTAACACACACCCCTCTGACCAGCCTGGAGAGCATTGGCTGGCAGTTTATATATTGGAGAGAGTTGGGTGTTTTTTTGACAGTTTTGGAAATGCTCCAAATCATTCAATATTTCCTAAATCGATTTATGACTTTTTAAACATGTCATGTGATGAGATACATTTATCAGACAAACAAGTTCAGGATGTCACATCGGTCACATGTGGTGAACACTGTATCTACTTCTTAAATCACATGTGTAGAGGCATCACCTATGATATGTTGATATCTAAATATTCTTCTAATCTGTTTAAAAATGACACAATGGTAACACGTTTTGTGAAAAAGTTGCAACCGTGTGTGTGTGTGTTCATAATGTGTTTAGTTGTGTTCAACATGTTCAGACAATTGTGTAAGATTGTGCAAGTCAATAAAATGTTGGTCAAATAAATTATCAGAGTTCATGTATCATTACAATCATTTTTATTTAGTCAAGCAAGGGGTTTTAGTCAAACAATAACATAGTCTGTGGTGGTAGCGATGGTTGATAATGACTCTTTTACGGGCGACTATGGCAAGAACCCATTCAATTTTAAGAATTATAATCTAGAATATCTGGCAATATATGTTGACGGTGTCCAGTTCCCCACCAAACCATTACAACCGGACTTCCCTAATGGTTGCGTAACTCGTGAATTCTATCAACTGGTGTTATCAACAGGGAGTCATTTAAAGAACAGTGCTATGGCCATTGATCGAAACGATTTCCTGAGAGGGTACACTCTTTATGCATTTAATCTGACACCTGACGAGGATAATAGTCAGCATCTATCATTGATCAAGAGTGGTAACATACGCCTGGAGACACGTTTCAGGAACCCGCTGCCTAATACCATCAATCTAATAATTTATGCGGTATATGATAGTATGATTGAAGTGTCCCATCGCAGACAGGTTTTAGTTGATTACTATTAAGCATCATGAATACTGTGGAACTGACAGCCAGGTGTTTTGGCTTGTGATAAACTGCCCCAGCAACCTCTACAAATAAGACCTAGTGCTATGATAATTAACACACACCCCTCTGACCAGCCTGGAGAGCATTGGCTGGCAGTTTATATATTGGAGAGAGTTGGGTGTTTTTTTGACAGTTTTGGAAATGCTCCAAATCATTCAATATTTCCTAAATCGATTTATGACTTTTTAAACATGTCATGTGATGAGATACATTTATCAGACAAACAAGTTCAGGATGTCACATCGGTCACATGTGGTGAACACTGTATCTACTTCTTAAATCACATGTGTAGAGGCATCACCTATGATATGTTGATATCTAAATATTCTTCTAATCTGTTTAAAAATGACACAATGGTAACACGTTTTGTGAAAAAGTTGCAACCGTGTGTGTGTGTGTTCATAATGTGTTTAGTTGTGTTCAACATGTTCAGACAATTGTGTAAGATTGTGCAAGTCAATAAAATGTTGGTCAAATAAATTATCAGAGTTCATGTATCATTACAATCATTTTTATTTAGTCAAGCAAGGGGTTTTAGTCAAACAATAACATAGTCTGTGGTGGTAGCGATGGTTGATAATGACTCTTTTACGGGCGACTATGGCAAGAACCCATTCAATTTTAAGAATTATAATCTAGAATATCTGGCAATATATGTTGACGGTGTCCAGTTCCCCACCAAACCATTACAACCGGACTTCCCTAATGGTTGCGTAACTCGTGAATTCTATCAACTGGTGTTATCAACAGGGAGACATTTAAAGAACAGTGCTATGGCCATTGATCGAAACGATTTCCTGAGAGGGTACACTCTTTATGCATTTAATCTGACACCTGACGAGGATAATAGTCAGCATCTATCATTGATCAAGAGTGGAAACATACGCCTGGAGACACGTTTCAGGAACCCGCTGCCTAATACCATCAATCTAATAATTTATGCGGTATATGATAGTATGATTGAAGTGTCCCATCGCAGACAGGTTTTAGTTGATTACTATTAAGCATCATGAATACTGTGGAATTGACAGCCAGGTGTTTTGGCTTGTGATAAACTGCCCCAGCAACCTCTACAAATAAGACCTAGTGCTATGATAATTAACACACACCCCTCTGACCAGCCTGGAGAGCATTGGCTGGCAGTTTATATATTGGAGAGAGTTGGGTGTTTTTTTGACAGTTTTGGAAATGCTCCAAATCATTCAATATTTCCTAAATCGATTTATGACTTTTTAAACATGTCATGTGATGAGATACATTTATCAGACAAACAAGTTCAGGATGTCACATCGGTCACATGTGGTGAACACTGTATCCACTTCTTAAATCACATGTGTAGAGGCATCACCTATGATATGTTGATATCTAAATATTCTTCTAATCTGTTTAAAAATGACACAATGGTAACACGTTTTGTGAAAAAGTTGCAACCGTGTGTGTGTGTGTTCATAATGTGTTTAGTTGTGTTCAACATGTTCAGACAATTGTGTAAGATTGTGCAAGTCAATAAAATGTTGGTCAAATAAATTATCAGAGTTCATGTATCATTACAATCATTTTTATTTAGTCAAGCAAGGGGTTTTAGTCAAACAATAACATAGTCTGTGGTGGTAGCGATGGTTGATAATGACTCTTTTACGGGCGACTATGGCAAGAACCCATTCAATTTTAAGAATTATAATCTAGAATATCTGGCAATATATGTTGACGGTGTCCAGTTCCCCACCAAACCATTACAACCGGACTTCCCTAATGGTTGCGTAACTCGTGAATTCTATCAACTGGTGTTATCAACAGGGAGACATTTAAAGAACAGTGCTATGGCCATTGATCGAAACGATTTCCTGAGAGGGTACACTCTTTATGCATTTAATCTGACACCTGACGAGGATAATAGTCAGCATCTATCATTGATCAAGAGTGGTAACATACGCCTGGAGACACGTTTCAGGAACCCGCTGCCTAATACCATCAATCTAATAATTTATGCGGTATATGATAGTATGATTGAAGTGTCCCATCGCAGACAGGTTTTAGTTGATTACTATTAAGCATCATGAATACTGTGGAACTGACAGCCAGGTGTTTTGGCTTGTGATAAACTGCCCCAGCAACCTCTACAAATAAGACCTAGTGCTATGATAATTAACACACACCCCTCTGACCAGCCTGGAGAGCATTGGCTGGCAGTTTATATATTGGAGAGAGTTGGGTGTTTTTTTGACAGTTTTGGAAATGCTCCAAATCATTCAATATTTCCTAAATCGATTTATGACTTTTTAAACATGTCATGTGATGAGATACATTTATCAGACAAACAAGTTCAGGATGTCACATCGGTCACATGTGGTGAACACTGTATCTACTTCTTAAATCACATGTGTAGAGGCATCACCTATGATATGTTGATATCTAAATATTCTTCTAATCTGTTTAAAAATGACACAATGGTAACACGTTTTGTGAAAAAGTTGCAACCGTGTGTGTGTGTGTTCATAATGTGTTTAGTTGTGTTCAACATGTTCAGACAATTGTGTAAGATTGTGCAAGTCAATAAAATGTTGGTCAAATAAATTATCAGAGTTCATGTATCATTACAATCATTTTTATTTAGTCAAGCAAGGGGTTTTAGTCAAACAATAACATAGTCTGTGGTGGTAGCGATGGTTGATAATGACTCTTTTACAGGCGACTATGGCAAGAACCCATTCAATTTTAAGAATTATAATCTAGAATATCTGGCAATATATGTTGACGGTGTCCAGTTCCCCACCAAACCATTACAACCGGACTTCCCTAATGGTTGCGTAACTCGTGAATTCTATCAACTGGTGTTATCAACAGGGAGACATTTAAAGAACAGTGCTATGGCCATTGATCGAAACGATTTCCTGAGAGGGTACACTCTTTATGCATTTAATCTGACACCTGACGAGGATAATAGTCAGCATCTATCATTGATCAAGAGTGGTAACATACGCCTGGAGACACGTTTCAGGAACCCGCTGCCTAATACCATCAATCTAATAATTTTTGCGGTATATGATAGTATGATTGAAGTGTCCCATCGCAGACAGGTTTTAGTTGATTACTATTAAGCATCATGAATACTGTGGAACTGACAGCCAGGTGTTTTGGCTTGTGATAAACTGCCCCAGCAACCTCTACAAATAAGACCTAGTGCTATGATAATTAACACACACCCCTCTGACCAGCCTGGAGAGCATTGGCTGGCAGTTTATATATTGGAGAGAGTTGGGTGTTTTTTTGACAGTTTTGGAAATGCTCCAAATCATTCAATATTTCCTAAATCGATTTATGACTTTTTAAACATGTCATGTGACGAGATACATTTATCAGACAAACAAGTTCAGGATGTCACATCGGTCACATGTGGTGAACACTGTATCTACTTCTTAAATCACATGTGTAGAGGCATCACCTATGATATGTTGATATCTAAATATTCTTCTAATCTGTTTAAAAATGACACAATGGTAACACGTTTTGTGAAAAAGTTGCAACCGTGTGTGTGTGTTCATAATGTGTTTAGTTGTGTTCAACATGTTCAGACAATTGTGTAAGATTGTGCAAGTCAATAAAATGTTGGTCAAATAAATTATCAGAGTTCATGTATCATTACAATCATTTTTATTTAGTCAAGCAAGGGGTTTTAGTCAAACAATAACATAGTCTGTGGTGGTAGCGATGGTTGATAATGACTCTTTTACGGGCGACTATGGCAAGAACCCATTCAATTTTAAGAATTATAATCTAGAATATCTGGCAATATATGTTGACGGTGTCCAGTTCCCCACCAAACCATTACAACCGGACTTCCCTAATGGTTGCGTAACTCGTGAATTCTATCAACTGGTGTTATCAACAGGGAGACATTTAAAGAACAGTGCTATGGCCATTGATCGAAACGATTTCCTGAGAGGGTACACTCTTTATGCATTTAATCTGACACCTGACGAGGATAATAGTCAGCATCTATCATTGATCAAGAGTGGTAACATACGCCTGGAGACACGTTTCAGGAACCCGCTGCCTAATACCATCAATCTAATAATTTATGCGGTATATGATAGTATGATTGAAGTGTCCCATCGCAGACAGGTTTTAGTTGATTACTATTAAGCATCATGAATACTGTGGAACTGACAGCCAGGTGTTTTGGCTTGTGATAAACTGCCCCAGCAACCTCTACAAATAAGACCTAGTGCTATGATAATTAACACACACCCCTCTGACCAGCCTGGAGAGCATTGGCTGGCAGTTTATATATTGGAGAGAGTTGGGTGTTTTTTTGACAGTTTTGGAAATGCTCCAAATCATTCAATATTTCCTAAATCGATTTATGACTTTTTAAACATGTCATGTGACGAGATACATTTATCAGACAAACAAGTTCAGGATGTCACATCGGTCACATGTGGTGAACACTGTATCTACTTCTTAAATCACATGTGTAGAGGCATCACCTATGATATGTTGATATCTAAATATTCTTCTAATCTGTTTAAAAATGACACAATGGTAACACGTTTTGTGAAAAAGTTGCAACCGTGTGTGTGTGTTCATAATGTGTTTAGTTGTGTTCAACATGTTCAGACAATTGTGTAAGATTGTGCAAGTCAATAAAATGTTGGTCAAATAAATTATCAGAGTTCATGTATCATTACAATCATTTTTATTTAGTCAAGCAAGGGGTTTTAGTCAAACAATAACATAGTCTGTGGTGGTAGCGATGGTTGATAATGACTCTTTTACGGGCGACTATGGCAAGAACCCATTCAATTTTAAGAATTATAATCTAGAATATCTGGCAATATATGTTGACGGTGTCCAGTTCCCCACCAAACCATTACAACCGGACTTCCCTAATGGTTGCGTAACTCGTGAATTCTATCAACTGGTGTTATCAACAGGGAGACATTTAAAGAACAGTGCTATGGCCATTGATCGAAACGATTTCCTGAGAGGGTACACTCTTTATGCATTTAATCTGACACCTGACGAGGATAATAGTCAGCATCTATCATTGATCAAGAGTGGTAACATACGCCTGGAGACACGTTTCAGGAACCCGCTGCCTAATACCATCAATCTAATAATTTATGCGGTATATGATAGTATGATTGAAGTGTCCCATCGCAGACAGGTTTTAGTTGATTACTATTAAGCATCATGAATACTGTGGAACTGACAGCCAGGTGTTTTGGCTTGTGATAAACTGCCCCAGCAACCTCTACAAATAAGACCTAGTGCTATGATAATTAACACACACCCCTCTGACCAGCCTGGAGAGCATTGGCTGGCAGTTTATATATTGGAGAGAGTTGGGTGTTTTTTTGACAGTTTTGGAAATGCTCCAAATCATTCAATATTTCCTAAATCGATTTATGACTTTTTAAACATGTCATGTGACGAGATACATTTATCAGACAAACAAGTTCAGGATGTCACATCGGTCACATGTGGTGAACACTGTATCTACTTCTTAAATCACATGTGTAGAGGCATCACCTATGATATGTTGATATCTAAATATTCTTCTAATCTGTTTAAAAATGACACAATGGTAACACGTTTTGTGAAAAAGTTGCAACCGTGTGTGTGTGTTCATAATGTGTTTAGTTGTGTTCAACATGTTCAGACAATTGTGTAAGATTGTGCAAGTCAATAAAATGTTGGTCAAATAAATTATCAGAGTTCATGTATCATTACAATCATTTTTATTTAGTCAAGCAAGGGGTTTTAGTCAAACAATAACATAGTCTGTGGTGGTAGCGATGGTTGATAATGACTCTTTTACGGGCGACTATGGCAAGAACCCATTCAATTTTAAGAATTATAATCTAGAATATCTGGCAATATATGTTGACGGTGTCCAGTTCCCCACCAAACCATTACAACCGGACTTCCCTAATGGTTGCGTAACTCGTGAATTCTATCAACTGGTGTTATCAACAGGGAGACATTTAAAGAACAGTGCTATGGCCATTGATCGAAACGATTTCCTGAGAGGGTACACTCTTTATGCATTTAATCTGACACCTGACGAGGATAATAGTCAGCATCTATCATTGATCAAGAGTGGTAACATACGCCTGGAGACACGTTTCAGGAACCCGCTGCCTAATACCATCAATCTAATAATTTATGCGGTATATGATAGTATGATTGAAGTGTCCCATCGCAGACAGGTTTTAGTTGATTACTATTAAGCATCATGAATACTGTGGAACTGACAGCCAGGTGTTTTGGCTTGTGATAAACTGCCCCAGCAACCTCTACAAATAAGACCTAGTGCTATGATAATTAACACACACCCCTCTGACCAGCCTGGAGAGCATTGGCTGGCAGTTTATATATTGGAGAGAGTTGGGTGTTTTTTTGACAGTTTTGGAAATGCTCCAAATCATTCAATATTTCCTAAATCGATTTATGACTTTTTAAACATGTCATGTGACGAGATACATTTATCAGACAAACAAGTTCAGGATGTCACATCGGTCACATGTGGTGAACACTGTATCTACTTCTTAAATCACATGTGTAGAGGCATCACCTATGATATGTTGATATCTAAATATTCTTCTAATCTGTTTAAAAATGACACAATGGTAACACGTTTTGTGAAAAAGTTGCAACCGTGTGTGTGTGTTCATAATGTGTTTAGTTGTGTTCAACATGTTCAGACAATTGTGTAAGATTGTGCAAGTCAATAAAATGTTGGTCAAATAAATTATCAGAGTTCATGTATCATTACAATCATTTTTATTTAGTCAAGCAAGGGGTTTTAGTCAAACAATAACATAGTCTGTGGTGGTAGCGATGGTTGATAATGACTCTTTTACGGGCGACTATGGCAAGAACCCATTCAATTTTAAGAATTATAATCTAGAATATCTGGCAATATATGTTGACGGTGTCCAGTTCCCCACCAAACCATTACAACCGGACTTCCCTAATGGTTGCGTAACTCGTGAATTCTATCAACTGGTGTTATCAACAGGGAGACATTTAAAGAACAGTGCTATGGCCATTGATCGAAACGATTTCCTGAGAGGGTACACTCTTTATGCATTTAATCTGACACCTGACGAGGATAATAGTCAGCATCTATCATTGATCAAGAGTGGTAACATACGCCTGGAGACACGTTTCAGGAACCCGCTGCCTAATACCATCAATCTAATAATTTATGCGGTATATGATAGTATGATTGAAGTGTCCCATCGCAGACAGGTTTTAGTTGATTACTATTAAGCATCATGAATACTGTGGAACTGACAGCCAGGTGTTTTGGCTTGTGATAAACTGCCCCAGCAACCTCTACAAATAAGACCTAGTGCTATGATAATTAACACACACCCCTCTGACCAGCCTGGAGAGCATTGGCTGGCAGTTTATATATTGGAGAGAGTTGGGTGTTTTTTTGACAGTTTTGGAAATGCTCCAAATCATTCAATATTTCCTAAATCGATTTATGACTTTTTAAACATGTCATGTGACGAGATACATTTATCAGACAAACAAGTTCAGGATGTCACATCGGTCACATGTGGTGAACACTGTATCTACTTCTTAAATCACATGTGTAGAGGCATCACCTATGATATGTTGATATCTAAATATTCTTCTAATCTGTTTAAAAATGACACAATGGTAACACGTTTTGTGAAAAAGTTGCAACCGTGTGTGTGTGTTCATAATGTGTTTAGTTGTGTTCAACATGTTCAGACAATTGTGTAAGATTGTGCAAGTCAATAAAATGTTGGTCAAATAAATTATCAGAGTTCATGTATCATTACAATCATTTTTATTTAGTCAAGCAAGGGGTTTTAGTCAAACAATAACATAGTCTGTGGTGGTAGCGATGGTTGATAATGACTCTTTTACGGGCGACTATGGCAAGAACCCATTCAATTTTAAGAATTATAATCTAGAATATCTGGCAATATATGTTGACGGTGTCCAGTTCCCCACCAAACCATTACAACCGGACTTCCCTAATGGTTGCGTAACTCGTGAATTCTATCAACTGGTGTTATCAACAGGGAGACATTTAAAGAACAGTGCTATGGCCATTGATCGAAACGATTTCCTGAGAGGGTACACTCTTTATGCATTTAATCTGACACCTGACGAGGATAATAGTCAGCATCTATCATTGATCAAGAGTGGTAACATACGCCTGGAGACACGTTTCAGGAACCCGCTGCCTAATACCATCAATCTAATAATTTATGCGGTATATGATAGTATGATTGAAGTGTCCCATCGCAGACAGGTTTTAGTTGATTACTATTAAGCATCATGAATACTGTGGAACTGACAGCCAGGTGTTTTGGCTTGTGATAAACTGCCCCAGCAACCTCTACAAATAAGACCTAGTGCTATGATAATTAACACACACCCCTCTGACCAGCCTGGAGAGCATTGGCTGGCAGTTTATATATTGGAGAGAGTTGGGTGTTTTTTTGACAGTTTTGGAAATGCTCCAAATCATTCAATATTTCCTAAATCGATTTATGACTTTTTAAACATGTCATGTGATGAGATACATTTATCAGACAAACAAGTTCAGGATGTCACATCGGTCACATGCGGTGAACACTGTATCTACTTCTTAAATCACATGTGTAGAGGCATCACCTATGATATGTTGATATCTAAATATTCTTCTAATCTGTTTAAAAATGACACAATGGTAACACGTTTTGTGAAAAAGTTGCAACCGTGTGTGTGTGTTCATAATGTGTTTAGTTGTGTTCAACATGTTCAGACAATTGTGTAAGATTGTGCAAGTCAATAAAATGTTGGTCAAATAAATTATCAGAGTTCATGTATCATTACAATCATTTTTATTTAGTCAAGCAAGGGGTTTTAGTCAAACAATAACATAGTCTGTGGTGGTAGCGATGGTTGATAATGACTCTTTTACGGGCGACTATGGCAAGAACCCATTCAATTTTAAGAATTATAATCTAGAATATCTGGCAATATATGTTGACGGTGTCCAGTTCCCCACCAAACCATTACAACCGGACTTCCCTAATGGTTGCGTAACTCGTGAATTCTATCAACTGGTGTTATCAACAGGGAGACATTTAAAGAACAGTGCTATGGCCATTGATCGAAACGATTTCCTGAGAGGGTACACTCTTTATGCATTTAATCTGACACCTGACGAGGATAATAGTCAGCATCTATCATTGATCAAGAGTGGTAACATACGCCTGGAGACACGTTTCAGGAACCCGCTGCCTAATACCATCAATCTAATAATTTATGCGGTATATGATAGTATGATTGAAGTGTCCCATCGCAGACAGGTTTTAGTTGATTACTATTAAGCATCATGAATACTGTGGAACTGACAGCCAGGTGTTTTGGCTTGTGATAAACTGCCCCAGCAACCTCTACAAATAAGACCTAGTGCTATGATAATTAACACACACCCCTCTGACCAGCCTGGAGAGCATTGGCTGGCAGTTTATATATTGGAGAGAGTTGGGTGTTTTTTTGACAGTTTTGGAAATGCTCCAAATCATTCAATATTTCCTAAATCGATTTATGACTTTTTAAACATGTCATGTGACGAGATACATTTATCAGACAAACAAGTTCAGGATGTCACATCGGTCACATGTGGTGAACACTGTATCTACTTCTTAAATCACATGTGTAGAGGCATCACCTATGATATGTTGATATCTAAATATTCTTCTAATCTGTTTAAAAATGACACAATGGTAACACGTTTTGTGAAAAAGTTGCAACCGTGTGTGTGTGTTCATAATGTGTTTAGTTGTGTTCAACATGTTCAGACAATTGTGTAAGATTGTGCAAGTCAATAAAATGTTGGTCAAATAAATTATCAGAGTTCATGTATCATTACAATCATTTTTATTTAGTCAAGCAAGGGGTTTTAGTCAAACAATAACATAGTCTGTGGTGGTAGCGATGGTTGATAATGACTCTTTTACGGGCGACTATGGCAAG
Source organism: Nansenia antarctica (assembly GCF_963989245.1). Taxonomy (NCBI): domain Eukaryota; kingdom Metazoa; phylum Chordata; class Actinopteri; order Argentiniformes; family Microstomatidae; genus Nansenia; species Nansenia antarctica. The sequence continues at coordinate 54,249,483 of NC_137688.1, read as the reverse complement.
AACCCATTCAATTTTAAGAATTATAATCTAGAATATCTGGCAATATATGTTGACGGTGTCCAGTTCCCCACCAAACCATTACAACCGGACTTCCCTAATGGTTGCGTAACTCGTGAATTCTATCAACTGGTGTTATCAACAGGGAGACATTTAAAGAACAGTGCTATGGCCATTGATCGAAACGATTTCCTGAGAGGGTACACTCTTTATGCATTTAATCTGACACCTGACGAGGATAATAGTCAGCATCTATCATTGATCAAGAGTGGTAACATACGCCTGGAGACACGTTTCAGGAACCCGCTGCCTAATACCATCAATCTAATAATTTATGCGGTATATGATAGTATGATTGAAGTGTCCCATCGCAGACAGGTTTTAGTTGATTACTATTAAGCATCATGAATACTGTGGAACTGACAGCCAGGTGTTTTGGCTTGTGATAAACTGCCCCAGCAACCTCTACAAATAAGACCTAGTGCTATGATAATTAACACACACCCCTCTGACCAGCCTGGAGAGCATTGGCTGGCAGTTTATATATTGGAGAGAGTTGGGTGTTTTTTTGACAGTTTTGGAAATGCTCCAAATCATTCAATATTTCCTAAATCGATTTATGACTTTTTAAACATGTCATGTGACGAGATACATTTATCAGACAAACAAGTTCAGGATGTCACATCGGTCACATGTGGTGAACACTGTATCTACTTCTTAAATCACATGTGTAGAGGCATCACCTATGATATGTTGATATCTAAATATTCTTCTAATCTGTTTAAAAATGACACAATGGTAACACGTTTTGTGAAAAAGTTGCAACCGTGTGTGTGTGTTCATAATGTGTTTAGTTGTGTTCAACATGTTCAGACAATTGTGTAAGATTGTGCAAGTCAATAAAATGTTGGTCAAATAAATTATCAGAGTTCATGTATCATTACAATCATTTTTATTTAGTCAAGCAAGGGGTTTTAGTCAAACAATAACATAGTCTGTGGTGGTAGCGATGGTTGATAATGACTCTTTTACGGGCGACTATGGCAAGAACCCATTCAATTTTAAGAATTATAATCTAGAATATCTGGCAATATATGTTGACGGTGTCCAGTTCCCCACCAAACCATTACAACCGGACTTCCCTAATGGTTGCGTAACTCGTGAATTCTATCAACTGGTGTTATCAACAGGGAGACATTTAAAGAACAGTGCTATGGCCATTGATCGAAACGATTTCCTGAGAGGGTACACTCTTTATGCATTTAATCTGACACCTGACGAGGATAATAGTCAGCATCTATCATTGATCAAGAGTGGTAACATACGCCTGGAGACACGTTTCAGGAACCCGCTGCCTAATACCATCAATCTAATAATTTATGCGGTATATGATAGTATGATTGAAGTGTCCCATCGCAGACAGGTTTTAGTTGATTACTATTAAGCATCATGAATACTGTGGAACTGACAGCCAGGTGTTTTGGCTTGTGATAAACTGCCCCAGCAACCTCTACAAATAAGACCTAGTGCTATGATAATTAACACACACCCCTCTGACCAGCCTGGAGAGCATTGGCTGGCAGTTTATATATTGGAGAGAGTTGGGTGTTTTTTTGACAGTTTTGGAAATGCTCCAAATCATTCAATATTTCCTAAATCGATTTATGACTTTTTAAACATGTCATGTGATGAGATACATTTATCAGACAAACAAGTTCAGGATGTCACATCGGTCACATGTGGTGAACACTGTATCTACTTCTTAAATCACATGTGTAGAGGCATCACCTATGATATGTTGATATCTAAATATTCTTCTAATCTGTTTAAAAATGACACAATGGTAACACGTTTTGTGAAAAAGTTGCAACCGTGTGTGTGTGTTCATAATGTGTTTAGTTGTGTTCAACATGTTCAGACAATTGTGTAAGATTGTGCAAGTCAATAAAATGTTGGTCAAATAAATTATCAGAGTTCATGTATCATTACAATCATTTTTATTTAGTCAAGCAAGGGGTTTTAGTCAAACAATAACATAGTCTGTGGTGGTAGCGATGGTTGATAATGACTCTTTTACGGGCGACTATGGCAAGAACCCATTCAATTTTAAGAATTATAATCTAGAATATCTGGCAATATATGTTGACGGTGTCCAGTTCCCCACCAAACCATTACAACCGGACTTCCCTAATGGTTGCGTAACTCGTGAATTCTATCAACTGGTGTTATCAACAGGGAGACATTTAAAGAACAGTGCTATGGCCATTGATCGAAACGATTTCCTGAGAGGGTACACTCTTTATGCATTTAATCTGACACCTGACGAGGATAATAGTCAGCATCTATCATTGATCAAGAGTGGTAACATACGCCTGGAGACACGTTTCAGGAACCCGCTGCCTAATACCATCAATCTAATAATTTATGCGGTATATGATAGTATGATTGAAGTGTCCCATCGCAGACAGGTTTTAGTTGATTACTATTAAGCATCATGAATACTGTGGAACTGACAGCCAGGTGTTTTGGCTTGTGATAAACTGCCCCAGCAACCTCTACAAATAAGACCTAGTGCTATGATAATTAACACACACCCCTCTGACCAGCCTGGAGAGCATTGGCTGGCAGTTTATATATTGGAGAGAGTTGGGTGTTTTTTTGACAGTTTTGGAAATGCTCCAAATCATTCAATATTTCCTAAATCGATTTATGACTTTTTAAACATGTCATGTGACGAGATACATTTATCAGACAAACAAGTTCAGGATGTCACATCGGTCACATGTGGTGAACACTGTATCTACTTCTTAAATCACATGTGTAGAGGCATCACCTATGATATGTTGATATCTAAATATTCTTCTAATCTGTTTAAAAATGACACAATGGTAACACGTTTTGTGAAAAAGCTGCAACCGTGTGTGTGTGTTCATAATGTGTTTAGTTGTGTTCAACATGTTCAGACAATTGTGTAAGATTGTGCAAGTCAATAAAATGTTGGTCAAATAAATTATCAGAGTTCATGTATCATTACAATCATTTTTATTTAGTCAAGCAAGGGGTTTTAGTCAAACAATAACATAGTCTGTGGTGGTAGCGATGGTTGATAATGACTCTTTTACGGGCGACTATGGCAAGAACCCATTCAATTTTAAGAATTATAATCTAGAATATCTGGCAATATATGTTGACGGTGTCCAGTTCCCCACCAAACCATTACAACCGGACTTCCCTAATGGTTGCGTAACTCGTGAATTCTATCAACTGGTGTTATCAACAGGGAGACATTTAAAGAACAGTGCTATGGCCATTGATCGAAACGATTTCCTGAGAGGGTACACTCTTTATGCATTTAATCTGACACCTGACGAGGATAATAGTCAGCATCTATCATTGATCAAGAGTGGTAACATACGCCTGGAGACACGTTTCAGGAACCCGCTGCCTAATACCATCAATCTAATAATTTATGCGGTATATGATAGTATGATTGAAGTGTCCCATCGCAGACAGGTTTTAGTTGATTACTATTAAGCATCATGAATACTGTGGAACTGACAGCCAGGTGTTTTGGCTTGTGATAAACTGCCCCAGCAACCTCTACAAATAAGACCTAGTGCTATGATAATTAACACACACCCCTCTGACCAGCCTGGAGAGCATTGGCTGGCAGTTTATATATTGGAGAGAGTTGGGTGTTTTTTTGACAGTTTTGGAAATGCTCCAAATCATTCAATATTTCCTAAATCGATTTATGACTTTTTAAACATGTCATGTGATGAGATACATTTATCAGACAAACAAGTTCAGGATGTCACATCGGTCACATGTGGTGAACACTGTAATCTACTTCTTAAATCACATGTGTAGAGGCATCACCTATGATATGTTGATATCTAAATATTCTTCTAATCTGTTTAAAAATGACACAATGGTAACACGTTTTGTGAAAAAGTTGCAACCGTGTGTGTGTGTTCATAATGTGTTTAGTTGTGTTCAACATGTTCAGACAATTGTGTAAGATTGTGCAAGTCAATAAAATGTTGGTCAAATAAATTATCAGAGTTCATGTATCATTACAATCATTTTTATTCAGTCAAGCAAGGGGTTTTAGTCAAACAATAACATAGTCTGTGGTGGTAGCGATGGTTGATAATGACTCTTTTACGGGCGACTATGGCAAGAACCCATTCAATTTTAAGAATTATAATCTAGAATATCTGGCAATATATGTTGACGGTGTCCAGTTCCCCACCAAACCATTACAACCGGACTTCCCTAATGGTTGCGTAACTCGTGAATTCTATCAACTGGTGTTATCAACAGGGAGACATTTAAAGAACAGTGCTATGGCCATTGATCGAAACGATTTCCTGAGAGGGTACACTCTTTATGCATTTAATCTGACACCTGACGAGGATAATAGTCAGCATCTATCATTGATCAAGAGTGGTAACATACGCCTGGAGACACGTTTCAGGAACCCGCTGCCTAATACCATCAATCTAATAATTTATGCGGTATATGATAGTATGATTGAAGTGTCCCATCGCAGACAGGTTTTAGTTGATTACTATTAAGCATCATGAATACTGTGGAACTGACAGCCAGGTGTTTTGGCTTGTGATAAACTGCCCCAGCAACCTCTACAAATAAGACCTAGTGCTATGATAATTAACACACACCCCTCTGACCAGCCTGGAGAGCATTGGCTGGCAGTTTATATATTGGAGAGAGTTGAGTGTTTTTTTGACAGTTTTGGAAATGCTCCAAATCATTCAATATTTCCTAAATCGATTTATGACTTTTTAAACATGTCATGTGACGAGATACATTTATCAGACAAACAAGTTCAGGATGTCACATCGGTCACATGTGGTGAACACTGTATCTACTTCTTAAATCACATGTGTAGAGGCATCACCTATGATATGTTGATATCTAAATATTCTTCTAATCTGTTTAAAAATGACACAATGGTAACACGTTTTGTGAAAAAGTTGCAACCGTGTGTGTGTGTTCATAATGTGTTTAGTTGTGTTCAACATGTTCAGACAATTGTGTAAGATTGTGCAAGTCAATAAAATGTTGGTCAAATAAATTATCAGAGTTCATGTATCATTACAATCATTTTTATTTAGTCAAGCAAGGGGTTTTAGTCAAACAATAACATAGTCTGTGGTGGTAGCGATGGTTGATAATGACTCTTTTACGGGCGACTATGGCAAGAACCCATTCAATTTTAAGAATTATAATCTAGAATATCTGGCAATATATGTTGACGGTGTCCAGTTCCCCACCAAACCATTACAACCGGACTTCCCTAATGGTTGCGTAACTCGTGAATTCTATCAACTGGTGTTATCAACAGGGAGACATTTAAAGAACAGTGCTATGGCCATTGATCGAAACGATTTCCTGAGAGGGTACACTCTTTATGCATTTAATCTGACACCTGACGAGGATAATAGTCAGCATCTATCATTGATCAAGAGTGGTAACATACGCCTGGAGACACGTTTCAGGAACCCGCTGCCTAATACCATCAATCTAATAATTTATGCGGTATATGATAGTATGATTGAAGTGTCCCATCGCAGACAGGTTTTAGTTGATTACTATTAAGCATCATGAATACTGTGGAACTGACAGCCAGGTGTTTTGGCTTGTGATAAACTGCCCCAGCAACCTCTACAAATAAGACCTAGTGCTATGATAATTAACACACACCCCTCTGACCAGCCTGGAGAGCATTGGCTGGCAGTTTATATATTGGAGAGAGTTGGGTGTTTTTTTGACAGTTTTGGAAATGCTCCAAATCATTCAATATTTCCTAAATCGATTTATGACTTTTTAAACATGTCATGTGATGAGATACATTTATCAGACAAACAAGTTCAGGATGTCACATCGGTCACATGTGGTGAACACTGTATCTACTTCTTAAATCACATGTGTAGAGGCATCACCTATGATATGTTGATATCTAAATATTCTTCTAATCTGTTTAAAAATGACACAATGGTAACACGTTTTGTGAAAAAGTTGCAACCGTGTGTGTGTGTTCATAATGTGTTTAGTTGTGTTCAACATGTTCAGACAATTGTGTAAGATTGTGCAAGTCAATAAAATGTTGGTCAAATAAATTATCAGAGTTCATGTATCATTACAATCATTTTTATTCAGTCAAGCAAGGGGTTTTAGTCAAACAATAACATAGTCTGTGGTGGTAGCGATGGTTGATAATGACTCTTTTACGGGCGACTATGGCAAGAACCCATTCAATTTTAAGAATTATAATCTAGAATATCTGGCAATATATGTTGACGGTGTCCAGTTCCCCACCAAACCATTACAACCGGACTTCCCTAATGGTTGCGTAACTCGTGAATTCTATCAACTGGTGTTATCAACAGGGAGACATTTAAAGAACAGTGCTATGGCCATTGATCGAAACGATTTCCTGAGAGGGTACACTCTTTATGCATTTAATCTGACACCTGACGAGGATAATAGTCAGCATCTATCATTGATCAAGAGTGGTAACATACGCCTGGAGACACGTTTCAGGAACCCGCTGCCTAATACCATCAATCTAATAATTTATGCGGTATATGATAGTATGATTGAAGTGTCCCATCGCAGACAGGTTTTAGTTGATTACTATTAAGCATCATGAATACTGTGGAACTGACAGCCAGGTGTTTTGGCTTGTGATAAACTGCCCCAGCAACCTCTACAAATAAGACCTAGTGCTATGATAATTAACACACACCCCTCTGACCAGCCTGGAGAGCATTGGCTGGCAGTTTATATATTGGAGAGAGTTGAGTGTTTTTTTGACAGTTTTGGAAATGCTCCAAATCATTCAATATTTCCTAAATCGATTTATGACTTTTTAAACATGTCATGTGACGAGATACATTTATCAGACAAACAAGTTCAGGATGTCACATCGGTCACATGTGGTGAACACTGTATCTACTTCTTAAATCACATGTGTAGAGGCATCACCTATGATATGTTGATATCTAAATATTCTTCTAATCTGTTTAAAAATGACACAATGGTAACACGTTTTGTGAAAAAGTTGCAACCGTGTGTGTGTGTTCATAATGTGTTTAGTTGTGTTCAACATGTTCAGACAATTGTGTAAGATTGTGCAAGTCAATAAAATGTTGGTCAAATAAATTATCAGAGTTCATGTATCATTACAATCATTTTTATTTAGTCAAGCAAGGGGTTTTAGTCAAACAATAACATAGTCTGTGGTGGTAGCGATGGTTGATAATGACTCTTTTACGGGCGACTATGGCAAGAACCCATTCAATTTTAAGAATTATAATCTAGAATATCTGGCAATATATGTTGACGGTGTCCAGTTCCCCACCAAACCATTACAACCGGACTTCCCTAATGGTTGCGTAACTCGTGAATTCTATCAACTGGTGTTATCAACAGGGAGACATTTAAAGAACAGTGCTATGGCCATTGATCGAAACGATTTCCTGAGAGGGTACACTCTTTATGCATTTAATCTGACACCTGACGAGGATAATAGTCAGCATCTATCATTGATCAAGAGTGGTAACATACGCCTGGAGACACGTTTCAGGAACCCGCTGCCTAATACCATCAATCTAATAATTTATGCGGTATATGATAGTATGATTGAAGTGTCCCATCGCAGACAGGTTTTAGTTGATTACTATTAAGCATCATGAATACTGTGGAACTGACAGCCAGGTGTTTTGGCTTGTGATAAACTGCCCCAGCAACCTCTACAAATAAGACCTAGTGCTATGATAATTAACACACACCCCTCTGACCAGCCTGGAGAGCATTGGCTGGCAGTTTATATATTGGAGAGAGTTGGGTGTTTTTTTGACAGTTTTGGAAATGCTCCAAATCATTCAATATTTCCTAAATCGATTTATGACTTTTTAAACATGTCATGTGATGAGATACATTTATCAGACAAACAAGTTCAGGATGTCACATCGGTCACATGTGGTGAACACTGTATCTACTTCTTAAATCACATGTGTAGAGGCATCACCTATGATATGTTGATATCTAAATATTCTTCTAATCTGTTTAAAAATGACACAATGGTAACACGTTTTGTGAAAAAGTTGCAACCGTGTGTGTGTGTTCATAATGTGTTTAGTTGTGTTCAACATGTTCAGACAATTGTGTAAGATTGTGCAAGTCAATAAAATGTTGGTCAAATAAATTATCAGAGTTCATGTATCATTACAATCATTTTTATTCAGTCAAGCAAGGGGTTTTAGTCAAACAATAACATAGTCTGTGGTGGTAGCGATGGTTGATAATGACTCTTTTACGGGCGACTATGGCAAGAACCCATTCAATTTTAAGAATTATAATCTAGAATATCTGGCAATATATGTTGACGGTGTCCAGTTCCCCACCAAACCATTACAACCGGACTTCCCTAATGGTTGCGTAACTCGTGAATTCTATCAACTGGTGTTATCAACAGGGAGACATTTAAAGAACAGTGCTATGGCCATTGATCGAAACGATTTCCTGAGAGGGTACACTCTTTATGCATTTAATCTGACACCTGACGAGGATAATAGTCAGCATCTATCATTGATCAAGAGTGGTAACATACGCCTGGAGACACGTTTCAGGAACCCGCTGCCTAATACCATCAATCTAATAATTTATGCGGTATATGATAGTATGATTGAAGTGTCCCATCGCAGACAGGTTTTAGTTGATTACTATTAAGCATCATGAATACTGTGGAACTGACAGCCAGGTGTTTTGGCTTGTGATAAACTGCCCCAGCAACCTCTACAAATAAGACCTAGTGCTATGATAATTAACACACACCCCTCTGACCAGCCTGGAGAGCATTGGCTGGCAGTTTATATATTGGAGAGAGTTGGGTGTTTTTTTGACAGTTTTGGAAATGCTCCAAATCATTCAATATTTCCTAAATCGATTTATGACTTTTTAAACATGTCATGTGATGAGATACATTTATCAGACAAACAAGTTCAGGATGTCACATCGGTCACATGTGGTGAACACTGTATCTACTTCTTAAATCACATGTGTAGAGGCATCACCTATGATATGTTGATATCTAAATATTCTTCTAATCTGTTTAAAAATGACACAATGGTAACACGTTTTGTGAAAAAGTTGCAACCGTGTGTGTGTGTGTGTTCATAATGTGTTTAGTTGTGTTCAACATGTTCAGACAATTGTGTAAGATTGTGCAAGTCAATAAAATGTTGGTCAAATAAATTATCAGAGTTCATGTATCATTACAATCATTTTTATTTAGTCAAGCAAGGGGTTTTAGTCAAACAATAACATAGTCTGTGGTGGTAGCGATGGTTGATAATGACTCTTTTACGGGCGACTATGGCAAGAACCCATTCAATTTTAAGAATTATAATCTAGAATATCTGGCAATATATGTTGACGGTGTCCAGTTCCCCACCAAACCATTACAACCGGACTTCCCTAATGGTTGCGTAACTCGTGAATTCTATCAACTGGTGTTATCAACAGGGAGACATTTAAAGAACAGTGCTATGGCCATTGATCGAAACGATTTCCTGAGAGGGTACACTCTTTATGCATTTAATCTGACACCTGACGAGGATAATAGTCAGCATCTATCATTGATCAAGAGTGGTAACATACGCCTGGAGACACGTTTTAGGAACCCGCTGCCTAATACCATCAATCTAATAATTTATGCGGTATATGATAGTATGATTGAAGTGTCCCATCGCAGACAGGTTTTAGTTGATTACTATTAAGCATCATGAATACTGTGGAACTGACAGCCAGGTGTTTTGGCTTGTGATAAACTGCCCCAGCAACCTCTACAAATAAGACCTAGTGCTATGATAATTAACACACACCCCTCTGACCAGCCTGGAGAGCATTGGCTGGCAGTTTATATATTGGAGAGAGTTGGGTGTTTTTTTGACAGTTTTGGAAATGCCCCAAATCATTCAATATTTCCTAAATCGATTTATGACTTTTTAAACATGTCATGTGATGAGATACATTTATCAGACAAACAAGTTCAGGATGTCACATCGGTCACATGTGGTGAACACTGTATCTACTTCTTAAATCACATGTGTAGAGGCATCACCTATGATATGTTGATATCTAAATATTCTTCTAATCTGTTTAAAAATGACACAATGGTAACACGTTTTGTGAAAAAGTTGCAACCGTGTGTGTGTGTTCATAATGTGTTTAGTTGTGTTCAACATGTTCAGACAATTGTGTAAGATTGTGCAAGTCAATAAAATGTTGGTCAAATAAATTATCAGAGTTCATGTATCATTACAATCATTTTTATTCAGTCAAGCAAGGGGTTTTAGTCAAACAATAACATAGTCTGTGGTGGTAGCGATGGTTGATAATGACTCTTTTACGGGCGACTATGGCAAGAACCCATTCAATTTTAAGAATTATAATCTAGAATATCTGGCAATATATGTTGACGGTGTCCAGTTCCCCACCAAACCATTACAACCGGACTTCCCTAATGGTTGCGTAACTCGTGAATTCTATCAACTGGTGTTATCAACAGGGAGACATTTAAAGAACAGTGCTATGGCCATTGATCGAAACGATTTCCTGAGAGGGTACACTCTTTATGCATTTAATCTGACACCTGACGAGGATAATAGTCAGCATCTATCATTGATCAAGAGTGGTAACATACGCCTGGAGACACGTTTCAGGAACCCGCTGCCTAATACCATCAATCTAATAATTTATGCGGTATATGATAGTATGATTGAAGTGTCCCATCGCAGACAGGTTTTAGTTGATTACTATTAAGCATCATGAATACTGTGGAACTGACAGCCAGGTGTTTTGGCTTGTGATAAACTGCCCCAGCAACCTCTACAAATAAGACCTAGTGCTATGATAATTAACACACACCCCTCTGACCAGCCTGGAGAGCATTGGCTGGCAGTTTATATATTGGAGAGAGTTGGGTGTTTTTTTGACAGTTTTGGAAATGCTCCAAATCATTCAATATTTCCTAAATCGATTTATGACTTTTTAAACATGTCATGTGACGAGATACATTTATCAGACAAACAAGTTCAGGATGTCACATCGGTCACATGTGGTGAACACTGTATCTACTTCTTAAATCACATGTGTAGAGGCATCACCTATGATATGTTGATATCTAAATATTCTTCTAATCTGTTTAAAAATGACACAATGGTAACACGTTTTGTGAAAAAGTTGCAACCGTGTGTGTGTGTTCATAATGTGTTTAGTTGTGTTCAACATGTTCAGACAATTGTGTAAGATTGTGCAAGTCAATAAAATGTTGGTCAAATAAATTATCAGAGTTCATGTATCATTACAATCATTTTTATTCAGTCAAGCAAGGGGTTTTAGTCAAACAATAACATAGTCTGTGGTGGTAGCGATGGTTGATAATGACTCTTTTACGGGCGACTATGGCAAGAACCCATTCAATTTTAAGAATTATAATCTAGAATATCTGGCAATATATGTTGACGGTGTCCAGTTCCCCACCAAACCATTACAACCGGACTTCCCTAATGGTTGCGTAACTCGTGAATTCTATCAACTGGTGTTATCAACAGGGAGACATTTAAAGAACAGTGCTATGGCCATTGATCGAAACGATTTCCTGAGAGGGTACACTCTTTATGCATTTAATCTGACACCTGACGAGGATAATAGTCAGCATCTATCATTGATCAAGAGTGGTAACATACGCCTGGAGACACGTTTCAGGAACCCGCTGCCTAATACCATCAATCTAATAATTTATGCGGTATATGATAGTATGATTGAAGTGTCCCATCGCAGACAGGTTTTAGTTGATTACTATTAAGCATCATGAATACTGTGGAACTGACAGCCAGGTGTTTTGGCTTGTGATAAACTGCCCCAGCAACCTCTACAAATAAGACCTAGTGCTATGATAATTAACACACACCCCTCTGACCAGCCTGGAGAGCATTGGCTGGCAGTTTATATATTGGAGAGAGTTGGGTGTTTTTTTGACAGTTTTGGAAATGCTCCAAATCATTCAATATTTCCTAAATCGATTTATGACTTTTTAAACATGTCATGTGATGAGATACATTTATCAGACAAACAAGTTCAGGATGTCACATCGGTCACATGTGGTGAACACTGTATCTACTTCTTAAATCACATGTGTAGAGGCATCACCTATGATATGTTGATATCTAAATATTCTTCTAATCTGTTTAAAAATGACACAATGGTAACACGTTTTGTGAAAAAGTTGCAACCGTGTGTGTGTGTTCATAATGTGTTTAGTTGTGTTCAACATGTTCAGACAATTGTGTAAGATTGTGCAAGTCAATAAAATGTTGGTCAAATAAATTATCAGAGTTCATGTATCATTACAATCATTTTTATTTAGTCAAGCAAGGGGTTTTAGTCAAACAATAACATAGTCTGTGGTGGTAGCGATGGTTGATAATGACTCTTTTACGGGCGACTATGGCAAGAACCCATTCAATTTTAAGAATTATAATCTAGAATATCTGGCAATATATGTTGACGGTGTCCAGTTCCCCACCAAACCATTACAACCGGACTTCCCTAATGGTTGCGTAACTCGTGAATTCTATCAACTGGTGTTATCAACAGGGAGACATTTAAAGAACAGTGCTATGGCCATTGATCGAAACGATTTCCTGAGAGGGTACACTCTTTATGCATTTAATCTGACACCTGACGAGGATAATAGTCAGCATCTATCATTGATCAAGAGTGGTAACATACGCCTGGAGACACGTTTCAGGAACCCGCTGCCTAATACCATCAATCTAATAATTTATGCGGTATATGATAGTATGATTGAAGTGTCCCATCGCAGACAGGTTTTAGTTGATTACTATTAAGCATCATGAATACTGTGGAACTGACAGCCAGGTGTTTTGGCTTGTGATAAACTGCCCCAGCAACCTCTACAAATAAGACCTAGTGCTATGATAATTAACACACACCCCTCTGACCAGCCTGGAGAGCATTGGCTGGCAGTTTATAAATTGGAGAGAGTTGGGTGTTTTTTTGACAGTTTTGGAAATGCTCCAAATCATTCAATATTTCCTAAATCGATTTATGACTTTTTAAACATGTCATGTGATGAGATACATTTATCAGACAAACAAGTTCAGGATGTCACATCGGTCACATGTGGTGAACACTGTATCTACTTCTTAAATCACATGTGTAGAGGCATCACCTATGATATGTTGATATCTAAATATTCTTCTAATCTGTTTAAAAATGACACAATGGTAACACGTTTTGTGAAAAAGTTGCAACCGTGTGTGTGTGTTCATAATGTGTTTAGTTGTGTTCAACATGTTCAGACAATTGTGTAAGATTGTGCAAGTCAATAAAATGTTGGTCAAATAAATTATCAGAGTTCATGTATCATTACAATCATTTTTATTTAGTCAAGCAAGGGGTTTTAGTCAAACAATAACATAGTCTGTGGTGGTAGCGATGGTTGATAATGACTCTTTTACGGGCGACTATGGCAAGAACCCATTCAATTTTAAGAATTATAATCTAGAATATCTGGCAATATATGTTGACGGTGTCCAGTTCCCCACCAAACCATTACAACCGGACTTCCCTAATGGTTGCGTAACTCGTGAATTCTATCAACTGGTGTTATCAACAGGGAGACATTTAAAGAACAGTGCTATGGCCATTGATCGAAACGATTTCCTGAGAGGGTACACTCTTTATGCATTTAATCTGACACCTGACGAGGATAATAGTCAGCATCTATCATTGATCAAGAGTGGTAACATACGCCTGGAGACACGTTTCAGGAACCCGCTGCCTAATACCATCAATCTAATAATTTATGCGGTATATGATAGTATGATTGAAGTGTCCCATCGCAGACCGGTTTTAGTTGATTACTATTAAGCATCATGAATACTGTGGAACTGACAGCCAGGTGTTTTGGCTTGTGATAAACTGCCCCAGCAACCTCTACAAATAAGACCTAGTGCTATGATAATTAACACACACCCCTCTGACCAGCCTGGAGAGCATTGGCTGGCAGTTTATATATTGGAGAGAGTTGGGTGTTTTTTTGACAGTTTTGGAAATGCTCCAAATCATTCAATATTTCCTAAATCGATTTATTACTTTTTAAACATGTCATGTGATGAGATACATTTATCAGACAAACAAGTTCAGGATGTCACATCGGTCACATGTGGTGAACACTGTATCTACTTCTTAAATCACATGTGTAGAGGCATCACCTATGATATGTTGATATCTAAATATTCTTCTAATCTGTTTAAAAATGACACAATGGTAACACGTTTTGTGAAAAAGTTGCAACCGTGTGTGTGTGTGTTCATAATGTGTTTAGTTGTGTTCAACATGTTCAGACAATTGTGTAAGATTGTGCAAGTCAATAAAATGTTGGTCAAATAAATTATCAGAGTTCATGTATCATTACAATCATTTTTATTTAGTCAAGCAAGGGGTTTTAGTCAAACAATAACATAGTCTGTGGTGGTAGCGATGGTTGATAATGACTCTTTTACGGGCGACTATGGCAAGAACCCATTCAATTTTAAGAATTATAATCTAGAATATCTGGCAATATATGTTGACGGTGTCCAGTTCCCCACCAAACCATTACAACCGGACTTCCCTAATGGTTGCGTAACTCGTGTATTCTATCAACTGGTGTTATCAACAGGGAGACATTTAAAGAACAGTGCTATGGCCATTGATCGAAACGATTTCCTGAGAGGGTACACTCTTTATGCATTTAATCTGACACCTGACGAGGATAATAGTCAGCATCTATCATTGATCAAGAGTGGTAACATACGCCTGGAGACACGTTTCAGGAACCCGCTGCCTAATACCATCAATCTAATAATTTATGCGGTATATGATAGTATGATTGAAGTGTCCCATCGCAGACAGGTTTTAGTTGATTACTATTAAGCATCATGAATACTGTGGAACTGACAGCCAGGTGTTTTGGCTTGTGATAAACTGCCCCAGCAACCTCTACAAATAAGACCTAGTGCTATGATAATTAACACACACCCCTCTGACCAGCCTGGAGAGCATTGGCTGGCAGTTTATATATTGGAGAGAGTTGGGTGTTTTTTTGACAGTTTTGGAAATGCTCCAAATCATTCAATATTTCCTAAATCGATTTATGACTTTTTAAACATGTCATGTGATGAGATACATTTATCAGACAAACAAGTTCAGGATGTCACATCGGTCACATGTGGTGAACACTGTATCTACTTCTTAAATCACATGTGTAGAGGCATCACCTATGATATGTTGATATCTAAATATTCTTCTAATCTGTTTAAAAATGACACAATGGTAACACGTTTTGTGAAAAAGTTGCAACCGTGTGTGTGTGTGTTCATAATGTGTTTAGTTGTGTTCAACATGTTCAGACAATTGTGTAAGATTGTGCAAGTCAATAAAATGTTGGTCAAATAAATTATCAGAGTTCATGTATCATTACAATCATTTTTATTTAGTCAAGCAAGGGGTTTTAGTCAAACAATAACATAGTCTGTGGTGGTAGCGATGGTTGATAATGACTCTTTTACGGGCGACTATGGCAAGAACCCATTCAATTTTAAGAATTATAATCTAGAATATCTGGCAATATATGTTGACGGTGTCCAGTTCCCCACCAAACCATTACAACCGGACTTCCCTAATGGTTGCGTAACTCGTGTATTCTATCAACTGGTGTTATCAACAGGGAGACATTTAAAGAACAGTGTTATGGCCATTGATCGAAACGATTTCCTGAGAGGGTACACTCTTTATGCATTTAATCTGACACCTGACGAGGATAATAGTCAGCATCTATCATTGATCAAGAGTGGTAACATACGCCTGGAGACACGTTTCAGGAACCCGCTGCCTAATACCATCAATCTAATAATTTATGCGGTATATGATAGTATGATTGAAGTGTCCCATCGCAGACAGGTTTTAGTTGATTACTATTAAGCATCATGAATACTGTGGAACTGACAGCCAGGTGTTTTGGCTTGTGATAAACTGCCCCAGCAACCTCTACAAATAAGACCTAGTGCTATGATAATTAACACACACCCCTCTGACCAGCCTGGAGAGCATTGGCTGGCAGTTTATATATTGGAGAGAGTTGGGTGTTTTTTTGACAGTTTTGGAAATGCTCCAAATCATTCAATATTTCCTAAATCGATTTATGACTTTTTAAACATGTCATGTGATGAGATACATTTATCAGACAAACAAGTTCAGGATGTCACATCGGTCACATGTGGTGAACACTGTATCTACTTCTTAAATCACATGTGTAGAGGCATCACCTATGATATGTTGATATCTAAATATTCTTCTAATCTGTTTAAAAATGACACAATGGTAACACGTTTTGTGAAAAAGTTGCAACCGTGTGTGTGTGTGTTCATAATGTGTTTAGTTGTGTTCAACATGTTCAGACAATTGTGTAAGATTGTGCAAGTCAATAAAATGTTGGTCAAATAAATTATCAGAGTTCATGTATCATTACAATCATTTTTATTTAGTCAAGCAAGGGGTTTTAGTCAAACAATAACATAGTCTGTGGTGGTAGCGATGGTTGATAATGACTCTTTTACGGGCGACTATGGCAAGAACCCATTCAATTTTAAGAATTATAATCTAGAATATCTGGCAATATATGTTGACGGTGTCCAGTTCCCCACCAAACCATTACAACCGGACTTCCCTAATGGTTGCGTAACTCGTGTATTCTATCAACTGGTGTTATCAACAGGGAGACATTTAAAGAACAGTGCTATGGCCATTGATCGAAACGATTTCCTGAGAGGGTACACTCTTTATGCATTTAATCTGACACCTGACGAGGATAATAGTCAGCATCTATCATTGATCAAGAGTGGTAACATACGCCTGGAGACACGTTTCAGGAACCCGCTGCCTAATACCATCAATCTAATAATTTATGCGGTATATGATAGTATGATTGAAGTGTCCCATCGCAGACAGGTTTTAGTTGATTACTATTAAGCATCATGAATACTGTGGAACTGACAGCCAGGTGTTTTGGCTTGTGATAAACTGCCCCAGCAACCTCTACAAATAAGACCTAGTGCTATGATAATTAACACACACCCCTCTGACCAGCCTGGAGAGCATTGGCTGGCAGTTTATATATTGGAGAGAGTTGGGTGTTTTTTTGACAGTTTTGGAAATGCTCCAAATCATTCAATATTTCCTAAATCGATTTATGACTTTTTAAACATGTCATGTGATGAGATACATTTATCAGACAAACAAGTTCAGGATGTCACATCGGTCACATGTGGTGAACACTGTATCTACTTCTTAAATCACATGTGTAGAGGCATCACCTATGATATGTTGATATCTAAATATTCTTCTAATCTGTTTAAAAATGACACAATGGTAACACGTTTTGTGAAAAAGTTGCAACCGTGTGTGTGTGTGTTCATAATGTGTTTAGTTGTGTTCAACATGTTCAGACAATTGTGTAAGATTGTGCAAGTCAATAAAATGTTGGTCAAATAAATTATCAGAGTTCATGTATCATTACAATCATTTTTATTTAGTCAAGCAAGGGGTTTTAGTCAAACAATAACATAGTCTGTGGTGGTAGCGATGGTTGATAATGACTCTTTTACGGGCGACTATGGCAAGAACCCATTCAATTTTAAGAATTATAATCTAGAATATCTGGCAATATATGTTGACGGTGTCCAGTTCCCCACCAAACCATTACAACCGGACTTCCCTAATGGTTGCGTAACTCGTGTATTCTATCAACTGGTGTTATCAACAGGGAGACATTTAAAGAACAGTGCTATGGCCATTGATCGAAACGATTTCCTGAGAGGGTACACTCTTTATGCATTTAATCTGACACCTGACGAGGATAATAGTCAGCATCTATCATTGATCAAGAGTGGTAACATACGCCTGGAGACACGTTTCAGGAACCCGCTGCCTAATACCATCAATCTAATAATTTATGCGGTATATGATAGTATGATTGAAGTGTCCCATCGCAGACAGGTTTTAGTTGATTACTATTAAGCATCATGAATACTGTGGAACTGACAGCCAGGTGTTTTGGCTTGTGATAAACTGCCCCAGCAACCTCTACAAATAAGACCTAGTGCTATGATAATTAACACACACCCCTCTGACCAGCCTGGAGAGCATTGGCTGGCAGTTTATATATTGGAGAGAGTTGGGTGTTTTTTTGACAGTTTTGGAAATGCTCCAAATCATTCAATATTTCCTAAATCGATTTATGACTTTTTAAACATGTCATGTGATGAGATACATTTATCAGACAAACAAGTTCAGGATGTCACATCGGTCACATGTGGTGAACACTGTATCTACTTCTTAAATCACATGTGTAGAGGCATCACCTATGATATGTTGATATCTAAATATTCTTCTAATCTGTTTAAAAATGACACAATGGTAACACGTTTTGTGAAAAAGTTGCAACCGTGTGTGTGTGTTCATAATGTGTTTAGTTGTGTTCAACATGTTCAGACAATTGTGTAAGATTGTGCAAGTCAATAAAATGTTGGTCAAATAAATTATCAGAGTTCATGTATCATTACAATCATTTTTATTTAGTCAAGCAAGGGGTTTTAGTCAAACAATAACATAGTCTGTGGTGGTAGCGATGGTTGATAATGACTCTTTTACGGGCGACTATGGCAAGAACCCATTCAATTTTAAGAATTATAATCTAGAATATCTGGCAATATATGTTGACGGTGTCCAGTTCCCCACCAAACCATTACAACCGGACTTCCCTAATGGTTGCGTAACTCGTGAATTCTATCAACTGGTGTTATCAACAGGGAGACATTTAAAGAACAGTGCTATGGCCATTGATCGAAACGATTTCCTGAGAGGGTACACTCTTTATGCATTTAATCTGACACCTGACGAGGATAATAGTCAGCATCTATCATTGATCAAGAGTGGTAACATACGCCTGGAGACACGTTTCAGGAACCCGCTGCCTAATACCATCAATCTAATAATTTATGCGGTATATGATAGTATGATTGAAGTGTCCCATCGCAGACAGGTTTTAGTTGATTACTATTAAGCATCATGAATACTGTGGAACTGACAGCCAGGTGTTTTGGCTTGTGATAAACTGCCCCAGCAACCTCTACAAATAAGACCTAGTGCTATGATAATTAACACACACCCCTCTGACCAGCCTGGAGAGCATTGGCTGGCAGTTTATATATTGGAGAGAGTTGGGTGTTTTTTTGACAGTTTTGGAAATGCTCCAAATCATTCAATATTTCCTAAATCGATTTATGACTTTTTAAACATGTCATGTGATGAGATACATTTATCAGACAAACAAGTTCAGGATGTCACATCGGTCACATGTGGTGAACACTGTATCTACTTCTTAAATCACATGTGTAGAGGCATCACCTATGATATGTTGATATCTAAATATTCTTCTAATCTGTTTAAAAATGACACAATGGTAACACGTTTTGTGAAAAAGTTGCAACCGTGTGTGTGTGTGTTCATAATGTGTTTAGTTGTGTTCAACATGTTCAGACAATTGTGTAAGATTGTGCAAGTCAATAAAATGTTGGTCAAATAAATGATCAGAGTTCATGTATCATTACAATCATTTTTATTTAGTCAAGCAAGGGGTTTTAGTCAAACAATAACATAGTCTGTGGTGGTAGCGATGGTTGATAATGACTCTTTTACGGGCGACTATGGCAAGAACCCATTCAATTTTAAGAATTATAATCTAGAATATCTGGCAATATATGTTGACGGTGTCCAGTTCCCCACCAAACCATTACAACCGGACTTCCCTAATGGTTGCGTAACTCGTGAATTCTATCAACTGGTGTTATCAACAGGGAGACATTTAAAGAACAGTGCTATGGCCATTGATCGAAACGATTTCCTGAGAGGGTACACTCTTTATGCATTTAATCTGACACCTGACGAGGATAATAGTCAGCATCTATCATTGATCAAGAGTGGTAACATACGCCTGGAGACACGTTTCAGGAACCCGCTGCCTAATACCATCAATCTAATAATTTATGCGGTATATGATAGTATGATTGAAGTGTCCCATCGCAGACAGGTTTTAGTTGATTACTATTAAGCATCATGAATACTGTGGAACTGACAGCCAGGTGTTTTGGCTTGTGATAAACTGCCCCAGCAACCTCTACAAATAAGACCTAGTGCTATGATAATTAACACACACCCCTCTGACCAGCCTGGAGAGCATTGGCTGGCAGTTTATATATTGGAGAGAGTTGGGTGTTTTTTTGACAGTTTTGGAAATGCTCCAAATCATTCAATATTTCCTAAATCGATTTATGACTTTTTAAACATGTCATGTGATGAGATACATTTATCAGACAAACAAGTTCAGGATGTCACATCGGTCACATGTGGTGAACACTGTATATCTACTTCTTAAATCACATGTGTAGAGGCATCACCTATGATATGTTGATATCTAAATATTCTTCTAATCTGTTTAAAAATGACACAATGGTAACACGTTTTGTGAAAAAGTTGCAACCGTGTGTGTGTGTGTTCATAATGTGTTTAGTTGTGTTCAACATGTTCAGACAATTGTGTAAGATTGTGCAAGTCAATAAAATGTTGGTCAAATAAATTATCAGAGTTCATGTATCATTACAATCATTTTTATTTAGTCAAGCAAGGGGTTTTAGTCAAACAATAACATAGTCTGTGGTGGTAGCGATGGTTGATAATGACTCTTTTACGGGCGACTATGGCAAGAACCCATTCAATTTTAAGAATTATAATCTAGAATATCTGGCAATATATGTTGACGGTGTCCAGTTCCCCACCAAACCATTACAACCGGACTTCCCTAATGGTTGCGTAACTCGTGAATTCTATCAACTGGTGTTATCAACAGGGAGACATTTAAAGAACAGTGCTATGGCCATTGATCGAAACGATTTCCTGAGAGGGTACACTCTTTATGCATTTAATCTGACACCTGACGAGGATAATAGTCAGCATCTATCATTGATCAAGAGTGGTAACATACGCCTGGAGACACGTTTCAGGAACCCGCTGCCTAATACCATCAATCTAATAATTTATGCGGTATATGATAGTATGATTGAAGTGTCCCATCGCAGACAGGTTTTAGTTGATTACTATTAAGCATCATGAATACTGTGGAACTGACAGCCAGGTGTTTTGGCTTGTGATAAACTGCCCCAGCAACCTCTACAAATAAGACCTAGTGCTATGATAATTAACACACACCCCTCTGACCAGCCTGGAGAGCATTGGCTGGCAGTTTATATATTGGAGAGAGTTGGGTGTTTTTTTGACAGTTTTGGAAATGCTCCAAATCATTCAATATTTCCTAAATCGATTTATGACTTTTTAAACATGTCATGTGATGAGATACATTTATCAGACAAACAAGTTCAGGATGTCACATCGGTCACATGTGGTGAACACTGTATCTACTTCTTAAATCACATGTGTAGAGGCATCACCTATGATATGTTGATATCTAAATATTCTTCTAATCTGTTTAAAAATGACACAATGGTAACACGTTTTGTGAAAAAGTTGCAACCGTGTGTGTGTGTGTTCATAATGTGTTTAGTTGTGTTCAACATGTTCAGACAATTGTGTAAGATTGTGCAAGTCAATAAAATGTTGGTCAAATAAATGATCAGAGTTCATGTATCATTACAATCATTTTTATTTAGTCAAGCAAGGGGTTTTAGTCAAACAATAACATAGTCTGTGGTGGTAGCGATGGTTGATAATGACTCTTTTACGGGCGACTATGGCAAGAACCCATTCAATTTTAAGAATTATAATCTAGAATATCTGGCAATATATGTTGACGGTGTCCAGTTCCCCACCAAACCATTACAACCGGACTTCCCTAATGGTTGCGTAACTCGTGAATTCTATCAACTGGTGTTATCAACAGGGAGACATTTAAAGAACAGTGCTATGGCCATTGATCGAAACGATTTCCTGAGAGGGTACACTCTTTATGCATTTAATCTGACACCTGACGAGGATAATAGTCAGCATCTATCATTGATCAAGAGTGGTAACATACGCCTGGAGACACGTTTCAGGAACCCGCTGCCTAATACCATCAATCTAATAATTTATGCGGTATATGATAGTATGATTGAAGTGTCCCATCGCAGACAGGTTTTAGTTGATTACTATTAAGCATCATGAATACTGTGGAACTGACAGCCAGGTGTTTTGGCTTGTGATAAACTGCCCCAGCAACCTCTACAAATAAGACCTAGTGCTATGATAATTAACACACACCCCTCTGAGCAGCCTGGAGAGCATTGGCTGGCAGTTTATATATTGGAGAGAGTTGGGTGTTTTTTTGACAGTTTTGGAAATGCTCCAAATCATTCAATATTTCCTAAATCGATTTATGACTTTTTAAACATGTCATGTGATGAGATACATTTATCAGACAAACAAGTTCAGGATGTCACATCGGTCACATGTGGTGAACACTGTATCTACTTCTTAAATCACATGTGTAGAGGCATCACCTATGATATGTTGATATCTAAATATTCTTCTAATCTGTTTAAAAATGACACAATGGTAACACGTTTTGTGAAAAAGTTGCAACCGTGTGTGTGTGTGTTCATAATGTGTTTAGTTGTGTTCAACATGTTCAGACAATTGTGTAAGATTGTGCAAGTCAATAAAATGTTGGTCAAATAAATTATCAGAGTTCATGTATCATTACAATCATTTTTATTTAGTCAAGCAAGGGGTTTTAGTCAAACAATAACATAGTCTGTGGTGGTAGCGATGGTTGATAATGACTCTTTTACGGGCGACTATGGCAAGAACCCATTCAATTTTAAGAATTATAATCTAGAATATCTGGCAATATATGTTGACGGTGTCCAGTTCCCCACCAAACCATTACAACCGGACTTCCCTAATGGTTGCGTAACTCGTGAATTCTATCAACTGGTGTTATCAACAGGGAGACATTTAAAGAACAGTGCTATGGCCATTGATCGAAACGATTTCCTGAGAGGGTACACTCTTTATGCATTTAATCTGACACCTGACGAGGATAATAGTCAGCATCTATCATTGATCAAGAGTGGTAACATACGCCTGGAGACACGTTTCAGGAACCCGCTGCCTAATACCATCAATCTAATAATTTATGCGGTATATGATAGTATGATTGAAGTGTCCCATCGCAGACAGGTTTTAGTTGATTACTATTAAGCATCATGAATACTGTGGAACTGACAGCCAGGTGTTTTGGCTTGTGATAAACTGCCCCAGCAACCTCTACAAATAAGACCTAGTGCTATGATAATTAACACACACCCCTCTGACCAGCCTGGAGAGCATTGGCTGGCAGTTTATATATTGGAGAGAGTTGGGTGTTTTTTTGACAGTTTTGGAAATGCTCCAAATCATTCAATATTTCCTAAATCGATTTATGACTTTTTAAACATGTCATGTGATGAGATACATTTATCAGACAAACAAGTTCAGGATGTCACATCGGTCACATGTGGTGAACACTGTATCTACTTCTTAAATCACATGTGTAGAGGCATCACCTATGATATGTTGATATCTAAATATTCTTCTAATCTGTTTAAAAATGACACAATGGTAACACGTTTTGTGAAAAAGTTGCAACCGTGTGTGTGTGTGTTCATAATGTGTTTAGTTGTGTTCAACATGTTCAGACAATTGTGTAAGATTGTGCAAGTCAATAAAATGTTGGTCAAATAAATTATCAGAGTTCATGTATCATTACAATCATTTTTATTTAGTCAAGCAAGGGGTTTTAGTCAAACAATAACATAGTCTGTGGTGGTAGCGATGGTTGATAATGACTCTTTTACGGGCGACTATGGCAAGAACCCATTCAATTTTAAGAATTATAATCTAGAATATCTGGCAATATATGTTGACGGTGTCCAGTTCCCCACCAAACCATTACAACCGGACTTCCCTAATGGTTGCGTAACTCGTGAATTCTATCAACTGGTGTTATCAACAGGGAGACATTTAAAGAACAGTGCTATGGCCATTGATCGAAACGATTTCCTGAGAGGGTACACTCTTTATGCATTTAATCTGACACCTGACGAGGATAATAGTCAGCATCTATCATTGATCAAGAGTGGTAACATACGCCTGGAGACACGTTTCAGGAACCCGCTGCCTAATACCATCAATCTAATAATTTATGCGGTATATGATAGTATGATTGAAGTGTCCCATCGCAGACAGGTTTTAGTTGATTACTATTAAGCATCATGAATACTGTGGAACTGACAGCCAGGTGTTTTGGCTTGTGATAAACTGCCCCAGCAACCTCTACAAATAAGACCTAGTGCTATGATAATTAACACACACCCCTCTGACCAGCCTGGAGAGCATTGGCTGGCAGTTTATATATTGGAGAGAGTTGGGTGTTTTTTTGACAGTTTTGGAAATGCTCCAAATCATTCAATATTTCCTAAATCGATTTATGACTTTTTAAACATGTCATGTGATGAGATACATTTATCAGACAAACAAGTTCAGGATGTCACATCGGTCACATGTGGTGAACACTGTATCTACTTCTTAAATCACATGTGTAGAGGCATCACCTATGATATGTTGATATCTAAATATTCTTCTAATCTGTTTAAAAATGACACAATGGTAACACGTTTTGTGAAAAAGTTGCAACCGTGTGTGTGTGTGTTCATAATGTGTTTAGTTGTGTTCAACATGTTCAGACAATTGTGTAAGATTGTGCAAGTCAATAAAATGTTGGTCAAATAAATGATCAGAGTTCATGTATCATTACAATCATTTTTATTTAGTCAAGCAAGGGGTTTTAGTCAAACAATAACATAGTCTGTGGTGGTAGCGATGGTTGATAATGACTCTTTTACGGGCGACTATGGCAAGAACCCATTCAATTTTAAGAATTATAATCTAGAATATCTGGCAATATATGTTGACGGTGTCCAGTTCCCCACCAAACCATTACAACCGGACTTCCCTAATGGTTGCGTAACTCGTGAATTCTATCAACTGGTGTTATCAACAGGGAGACATTTAAAGAACAGTGCTATGGCCATTGATCGAAACGATTTCCTGAGAGGGTACACTCTTTATGCATTTAATCTGACACCTGACGAGGATAATAGTCAGCATCTATCATTGATCAAGAGTGGTAACATACGCCTGGAGACACGTTTCAGGAACCCGCTGCCTAATACCATCAATCTAATAATTTATGCGGTATATGATAGTATGATTGAAGTGTCCCATCGCAGACAGGTTTTAGTTGATTACTATTAAGCATCATGAATACTGTGGAACTGACAGCCAGGTGTTTTGGCTTGTGATAAACTGCCCCAGCAACCTCTACAAATAAGACCTAGTGCTATGATAATTAACACACACCCCTCTGACCAGCCTGGAGAGCATTGGCTGGCAGTTTATATATTGGAGAGAGTTGGGTGTTTTTTTGACAGTTTTGGAAATGCTCCAAATCATTCAATATTTCCTAAATCGATTTATGACTTTTTAAACATGTCATGTGATGAGATACATTTATCAGACAAACAAGTTCAGGATGTCACATCGGTCACATGTGGTGAACACTGTATCTACTTCTTAAATCACATGTGTAGAGGCATCACCTATGATATGTTGATATCTAAATATTCTTCTAATCTGTTTAAAAATGACACAATGGTAACACGTTTTGTGAAAAAGTTGCAACCGTGTGTGTGTGTGTTCATAATGTGTTTAGTTGTGTTCAACATGTTCAGACAATTGTGTAAGATTGTGCAAGTCAATAAAATGTTGGTCAAATAAATTATCAGAGTTCATGTATCATTACAATCATTTTTATTTAGTCAAGCAAGGGGTTTTAGTCAAACAATAACATAGTCTGTGGTGGTAGCGATGGTTGATAATGACTCTTTTACGGGCGACTATGGCAAGAACCCATTCAATTTTAAGAATTATAATCTAGAATATCTGGCAATATATGTTGACGGTGTCCAGTTCCCCACCAAACCATTACAACCGGACTTCCCTAATGGTTGCGTAACTCGTGAATTCTATCAACTGGTGTTATCAACAGGGAGACATTTAAAGAACAGTGCTATGGCCATTGATCGAAACGATTTCCTGAGAGGGTACACTCTTTATGCATTTAATCTGACACCTGACGAGGATAATAGTCAGCATCTATCATTGATCAAGAGTGGTAACATACGCCTGGAGACACGTTTCAGGAACCCGCTGCCTAATACCATCAATCTAATAATTTATGCGGTATATGATAGTATGATTGAAGTGTCCCATCGCAGACAGGTTTTAGTTGATTACTATTAAGCATCATGAATACTGTGGAACTGACAGCCAGGTGTTTTGGCTTGTGATAAACTGCCCCAGCAACCTCTACAAATAAGACCTAGTGCTATGATAATTAACACACACCCCTCTGACCAGCCTGGAGAGCATTGGCTGGCAGTTTATAAATTGGAGAGAGTTGGGTGTTTTTTTGACAGTTTTGGAAATGCTCCAAATCATTCAATATTTCCTAAATCGATTTATGACTTTTTAAACATGTCATGTGATGAGATACATTTATCAGACAAACAAGTTCAGGATGTCACATCGGTCACATGTGGTGAACACTGTATCTACTTCTTAAATCACATGTGTAGAGGCATCACCTATGATATGTTGATATCTAAATATTCTTCTAATCTGTTTAAAAATGACACAATGGTAACACGTTTTGTGAAAAAGTTGCAACCGTGTGTGTGTGTTCATAATGTGTTTAGTTGTGTTCAACATGTTCAGACAATTGTGTAAGATTGTGCAAGTCAATAAAATGTTGGTCAAATAAATTATCAGAGTTCATGTATCATTACAATCATTTTTATTTAGTCAAGCAAGGGGTTTTAGTCAAACAATAACATAGTCTGTGGTGGTAGCGATGGTTGATAATGACTCTTTTACGGGCGACTATGGCAAGAACCCATTCAATTTTAAGAATTATAATCTAGAATATCTGGCAATATATGTTGACGGTGTCCAGTTCCCCACCAAACCATTACAACCGGACTTCCCTAATGGTTGCGTAACTCGTGAATTCTATCAACTGGTGTTATCAACAGGGAGACATTTAAAGAACAGTGCTATGGCCATTGATCGAAACGATTTCCTGAGAGGGTACACTCTTTATGCATTTAATCTGACACCTGACGAGGATAATAGTCAGCATCTATCATTGATCAAGAGTGGTAACATACGCCTGGAGACACGTTTCAGGAACCCGCTGCCTAATACCATCAATCTAATAATTTATGCGGTATATGATAGTATGATTGAAGTGTCCCATCGCAGACAGGTTTTAGTTGATTACTATTAAGCATCATGAATACTGTGGAACTGACAGCCAGGTGTTTTGGCTTGTGATAAACTGCCCCAGCAACCTCTACAAATAAGACCTAGTGCTATGATAATTAACACACACCCCTCTGACCAGCCTGGAGAGCATTGGCTGGCAGTTTATATATTGGAGAGAGTTGGGTGTTTTTTTGACAGTTTTGGAAATGCTCCAAATCATTCAATATTTCCTAAATCGATTTATGACTTTTTAAACATGTCATGTGATGAGATACATTTATCAGACAAACAAGTTCAGGATGTCACATCGGTCACATGTGGTGAACACTGTATCTACTTCTTAAATCACATGTGTAGAGGCATCACCTATGATATGTTGATATCTAAATATTCTTCTAATCTGTTTAAAAATGACACAATGGTAACACGTTTTGTGAAAAAGTTGCAACCGTGTGTGTGTGTGTTCATAATGTGTTTAGTTGTGTTCAACATGTTCAGACAATTGTGTAAGATTGTGCAAGTCAATAAAATGTTGGTCAAATAAATTATCAGAGTTCATGTATCATTACAATCATTTTTATTTAGTCAAGCAAGGGGTTTTAGTCAAACAATAACATAGTCTGTGGTGGTAGCGATGGTTGATAATGACTCTTTTACGGGCGACTATGGCAAGAACCCATTCAATTTTAAGAATTATAATCTAGAATATCTGGCAATATATGTTGACGGTGTCCAGTTCCCCACCAAACCATTACAACCGGACTTCCCTAATGGTTGCGTAACTCGTGAATTCTATCAACTGGTGTTATCAACAGGGAGACATTTAAAGAACAGTGCTATGGCCATTGATCGAAACGATTTCCTGAGAGGGTACACTCTTTATGCATTTAATCTGACACCTGACGAGGATAATAGTCAGCATCTATCATTGATCAAGAGTGGTAACATACGCCTGGAGACACGTTTCAGGAACCCGCTGCCTAATACCATCAATCTAATAATTTATGCGGTATATGATAGTATGATTGAAGTGTCCCATCGCAGACAGGTTTTAGTTGATTACTATTAAGCATCATGAATACTGTGGAACTGACAGCCAGGTGTTTTGGCTTGTGATAAACTGCCCCAGCAACCTCTACAAATAAGACCTAGTGCTATGATAATTAACACACACCCCTCTGACCAGCCTGGAGAGCATTGGCTGGCAGTTTATATATTGGAGAGAGTTGGGTGTTTTTTTGACAGTTTTGGAAATGCTCCAAATCATTCAATATTTCCTAAATCGATTTATGACTTTTTAAACATGTCATGTGATGAGATACATTTATCAGACAAACAAGTTCAGGATGTCACATCGGTCACATGTGGTGAACACTGTATCTACTTCTTAAATCACATGTGTAGAGGCATCACCTATGATATGTTGATATCTAAATATTCTTCTAATCTGTTTAAAAATGACACAATGGTAACACGTTTTGTGAAAAAGTTGCAACCGTGTGTGTGTGTGTTCATAATGTGTTTAGTTGTGTTCAACATGTTCAGACAATTGTGTAAGATTGTGCAAGTCAATAAAATGTTGGTCAAATAAATTATCAGAGTTCATGTATCATTACAATCATTTTTATTTAGTCAAGCAAGGGGTTTTAGTCAAACAATAACATAGTCTGTGGTGGTAGCGATGGTTGATAATGACTCTTTTACGGGCGACTATGGCAAGAACCCATTCAATTTTAAGAATTATAATCTAGAATATCTGGCAATATATGTTGACGGTGTCCAGTTCCCCACCAAACCATTACAACCGGACTTCCCTAATGGTTGCGTAACTCGTGAATTCTATCAACTGGTGTTATCAACAGGGAGACATTTAAAGAACAGTGCTATGGCCATTGATCGAAACGATTTCCTGAGAGGGTACACTCTTTATGCATTTAATCTGACACCTGACGAGGATAATAGTCAGCATCTATCATTGATCAAGAGTGGTAACATACGCCTGGAGACACGTTTCAGGAACCCGCTGCCTAATACCATCAATCTAATAATTTATGCGGTATATGATAGTATGATTGAAGTGTCCCATCGCAGACAGGTTTTAGTTGATTACTATTAAGCATCATGAATACTGTGGAACTGACAGCCAGGTGTTTTGGCTTGTGATAAACTGCCCCAGCAACCTCTACAAATAAGACCTAGTGCTATGATAATTAACACACACCCCTCTGACCAGCCTGGAGAGCATTGGCTGGCAGTTTATATATTGGAGAGAGTTGGGTGTTTTTTTGACAGTTTTGGAAATGCTCCAAATCATTCAATATTTCCTAAATCGATTTATGACTTTTTAAACATGTCATGTGATGAGTTACATTCATCAGACAAACAAGTTCAGGATGTCACATCGGTCACATGTGGTGAACACTGTATCTACTTCTTAAATCACATGTGTAGAGGCATCACCTATGATATGTTGATATCTAAATATTCTTCTAATCTGTTTAAAAATGACACAATGGTAACACGTTTTGTGGAAAAAGTTGCAACCGTGTGTGTGTGTTCATAATGTGTTTAGTTGTGTTCAACATGTTCAGACAATTGTGTAAGATTGTGCAAGTCAATAAAATGTTGGTCAAATAAATTATCAGAGTTCATGTATCATTACAATCATTTTTATTTAGTCAAGCAAGGGGTTTTAGTCAAACAATAACATAGTCTGTGGTGGTAGCGATGGTTGATAATGACTCTTTTACGGGCGACTATGGCAAGAACCCATTCAATTTTAAGAATTATAATCTAGAATATCTGGCAATATATGTTGACGGTGTCCAGTTCCCCACCAAACCATTACAACCGGACTTCCCTAATGGTTGCGTAACTCGTGAATTCTATCAACTGGTGTTATCAACAGGGAGACATTTAAAGAACAGTGCTATGGCCATTGATCGAAACGATTTCCTGAGAGGGTACACTCTTTATGCATTTAATCTGACACCTGACGAGGATAATAGTCAGCATCTATCATTGATCAAGAGTGGTAACATACGCCTGGAGACACGTTTCAGGAACCCGCTGCCTAATACCATCAATCTAATAATTTATGCGGTATATGATAGTATGATTGAAGTGTCCCATCGCAGACAGGTTTTAGTTGATTACTATTAAGCATCATGAATACTGTGGAACTGACAGCCAGGTGTTTTGGCTTGTGATAAACTGCCCCAGCAACCTCTACAAATAAGACCTAGTGCTATGATAATTAACACACACCCCTCTGACCAGCCTGGAGAGCATTGGCTGGCAGTTTATATATTGGAGAGAGTTGGGTGTTTTTTTGACAGTTTTGGAAATGCTCCAAATCATTCAATATTTCCTAAATCGATTTATTACTTTTTAAACATGTCATGTGATGAGATACATTTATCAGACAAACAAGTTCAGGATGTCACATCGGTCACATGTGGTGAACACTGTATCTACTTCTTAAATCACATGTGTAGAGGCATCACCTATGATATGTTGATATCTAAATATTCTTCTAATCTGTTTAAAAATGACACAATGGTAACACGTTTTGTGAAAAAGTTGCAACCGTGTGTGTGTGTGTTCATAATGTGTTTAGTTGTGTTCAACATGTTCAGACAATTGTGTAAGATTGTGCAAGTCAATAAAATGTTGGTCAAATAAATTATCAGAGTTCATGTATCATTACAATCATTTTTATTTAGTCAAGCGAGGGGTTTTAGTCAAACAATAACATAGTCTGTGGTGGTAGCGATGGTTGATAATGACTCTTTTACGGGCGACTATGGCAAGAACCCATTCAATTTTAAGAATTATAATCTAGAATATCTGGCAATATATGTTGACGGTGTCCAGTTCCCCACCAAACCATTACAACCGGACTTCCCTAATGGTTGCGTAACTCGTGTATTCTATCAACTGGTGTTATCAACAGGGAGACATTTAAAGAACAGTGCTATGGCCATTGATCGAAACGATTTCCTGAGAGTCAGCATCTATCATTGATCAAGAGTGGTAACATACGCCTGGAGACACGTTTCAGGAACCCGCTGCCTAATACCATCAATCTAATAATTTATGCGGTATATGATAGTATGATTGAAGTGTCCCATCGCAGACAGGTTTTAGTTGATTACTATTAAGCATCATGAATACTGTGGAACTGACAGCCAGGTGTTTTGGCTTGTGATAAACTGCCCCAGCAACCTCTACAAATAAGACCTAGTGCTATGATAATTAACACACACCCCTCTGACCAGCCTGGAGAGCATTGGCTGGCAGTTTATATATTGGAGAGAGTTGGGTGTTTTTTTGACAGTTTTGGAAATGCTCCAAATCATTCAATATTTCCTAAATCGATTTATGACTTTTTAAACATGTCATGTGATGAGTTACATTTATCAGACAAACAAGTTCAGGATGTCACATCGGTCACATGTGGTGAACACTGTATCTACTTCTTAAATCACATGTGTAGAGGCATCACCTATGATATGTTGATATCTAAATATTCTTCTAATCTGTTTAAAAATGACACAATGGTAACACGTTTTGTGAAAAAGTTGCAACCGTGTGTGTGTGTTCATAATGTGTTTAGTTGTGTTCAACATGTTCAGACAATTGTGTAAGATTGTGCAAGTCAATAAAATGTTGGTCAAATAAATTATCAGAGTTCATGTATCATTACAATCATTTTTATTTAGTCAAGCAAGGGGTTTTAGTCAAACAATAACATAGTCTGTGGTGGTAGCGATGGTTGATAATGACTCTTTTACGGGCGACTATGGCAAGAACCCATTCAATTTTAAGAATTATAATCTAGAATATCTGGCAATATATGTTGACGGTGTCCAGTTCCCCACCAAACCATTACAACCGGACTTCCCTAATGGTTGCGTAACTCGTGAATTCTATCAACTGGTGTTATCAACAGGGAGACATTTAAAGAACAGTGCTATGGCCATTGATCGAAACGATTTCCTGAGAGGGTACACTCTTTATGCATTTAATCTGACACCTGACGAGGATAATAGTCAGCATCTATCATTGATCAAGAGTGGTAACATACGCCTGGAGACACGTTTCAGGAACCCGCTGCCTAATACCATCAATCTAATAATTTATGCGGTATATGATAGTATGATTGAAGTGTCCCATCGCAGACAGGTTTTAGTTGATTACTATTAAGCATCATGAATACTGTGGAACTGACAGCCAGGTGTTTTGGCTTGTGATAAACTGCCCCAGCAACCTCTACAAATAAGACCTAGTGCTATGATAATTAACACACACCCCTCTGACCAGCCTGGAGAGCATTGGCTGGCAGTTTATATATTGGAGAGAGTTGGGTGTTTTTTTGACAGTTTTGGAAATGCTCCAAATCATTCAATATTTCCTAAATCGATTTATGACTTTTTAAACATGTCATGTGATGAGTTACATTTATCAGACAAACAAGTTCAGGATGTCACATCGGTCACATGTGGTGAACACTGTATCTACTTCTTAAATCACATGTGTAGAGGCATCACCTATGATATGTTGATATCTAAATATTCTTCTAATCTGTTTAAAAATGACACAATGGTAACACGTTTTGTGAAAAAGTTGCAACCGTGTGTGTGTGTTCATAATGTGTTTAGTTGTGTTCAACATGTTCAGACAATTGTGTAAGATTGTGCAAGTCAATAAAATGTTGGTCAAATAAATTATCAGAGTTCATGTAT
Source organism: Nansenia antarctica (assembly GCF_963989245.1). Taxonomy (NCBI): domain Eukaryota; kingdom Metazoa; phylum Chordata; class Actinopteri; order Argentiniformes; family Microstomatidae; genus Nansenia; species Nansenia antarctica. Next base: position 54,216,163 of record NC_137688.1, on the reverse strand, counting down.
CATTACAATCATTTTTATTTAGTCAAGCAAGGGGTTTTAGTCAAACAATAACATAGTCTGTGGTGGTAGCGATGGTTGATAATGACTCTTTTACGGGCGACTATGGCAAGAACCCATTCAATTTTAAGAATTATAATCTAGAATATCTGGCAATATATGTTGACGGTGTCCAGTTCCCCACCAAACCATTACAACCGGACTTCCCTAATGGTTGCGTAACTCGTGAATTCTATCAACTGGTGTTATCAACAGGGAGACATTTAAAGAACAGTGCTATGGCCATTGATCGAAACGATTTCCTGAGAGGGTACACTCTTTATGCATTTAATCTGACACCTGACGAGGATAATAGTCAGCATCTATCATTGATCAAGAGTGGTAACATACGCCTGGAGACACGTTTCAGGAACCCGCTGCCTAATACCATCAATCTAATAATTTATGCGGTATATGATAGTATGATTGAAGTGTCCCATCGCAGACAGGTTTTAGTTGATTACTATTAAGCATCATGAATACTGTGGAACTGACAGCCAGGTGTTTTGGCTTGTGATAAACTGCCCCAGCAACCTCTACAAATAAGACCTAGTGCTATGATAATTAACACACACCCCTCTGACCAGCCTGGAGAGCATTGGCTGGCAGTTTATATATTGGAGAGAGTTGGGTGTTTTTTTGACAGTTTTGGAAATGCTCCAAATCATTCAATATTTCCTAAATCGATTTATGACTTTTTAAACATGTCATGTGATGAGATACATTTATCAGACAAACAAGTTCAGGATGTCACATCGGTCACATGTGGTGAACACTGTATCTACTTCTTAAATCACATGTGTAGAGGCATCACCTATGATATGTTGATATCTAAATATTCTTCTAATCTGTTTAAAAATGACACAATGGTAACACGTTTTGTGAAAAAGTTGCAACCGTGTGTGTGTGTGTTCATAATGTGTTTAGTTGTGTTCAACATGTTCAGACAATTGTGTAAGATTGTGCAAGTCAATAAAATGTTGGTCAAATAAATTATCAGAGTTCATGTATCATTACAATCATTTTTATTTAGTCAAGCGAGGGGTTTTAGTCAAACAATAACATAGTCTGTGGTGGTAGCGATGGTTGATAATGACTCTTTTACGGGCGACTATGGCAAGAACCCATTCAATTTTAAGAATTATAATCTAGAATATCTGGCAATATATGTTGACGGTGTCCAGTTCCCCACCAAACCATTACAACCGGACTTCCCTAATGGTTGCGTAACTCGTGAATTCTATCAACTGGTGTTATCAACAGGGAGACATTTAAAGAACAGTGCTATGGCCATTGATCGAAACGATTTCCTGAGAGGGTACACTCTTTATGCATTTAATCTGACACCTGACGAGGATAATAGTCAGCATCTATCATTGATCAAGAGTGGTAACATACGCCTGGAGACACGTTTCAGGAACCCGCTGCCTAATACCATCAATCTAATAATTTATGCGGTATATGATAGTATGATTGAAGTGTCCCATCGCAGACAGGTTTTAGTTGATTACTATTAAGCATCATGAATACTGTGGAACTGACAGCCAGGTGTTTTGGCTTGTGATAAACTGCCCCAGCAACCTCTACAAATAAGACCTAGTGCTATGATAATTAACACACACCCCTCTGACCAGCCTGGAGAGCATTGGCTGGCAGTTTATATATTGGAGAGAGTTGGGTGTTTTTTTGACAGTTTTGGAAATGCTCCAAATCATTCAATATTTCCTAAATCGATTTATTACTTTTTAAACATGTCATGTGATGAGATACATTTATCAGACAAACAAGTTCAGGATGTCACATCGGTCACATGTGGTGAACACTGTATCTACTTCTTAAATCACATGTGTAGAGGCATCACCTATGATATGTTGATATCTAAATATTCTTCTAATCTGTTTAAAAATGACACAATGGTAACACGTTTTGTGAAAAAGTTGCAACCGTGTGTGTGTGTGTTCATAATGTGTTTAGTTGTGTTCAACATGTTCAGACAATTGTGTAAGATTGTGCAAGTCAATAAAATGTTGGTCAAATAAATTATCAGAGTTCATGTATCATTACAATCATTTTTATTTAGTCAAGCAAGGGGTTTTAGTCAAACAATAACATAGTCTGTGGTGGTAGCGATGGTTGATAATGACTCTTTTACGGGCGACTATGGCAAGAACCCATTCAATTTTAAGAATTATAATCTAGAATATCTGGCAATATATGTTGACGGTGTCCAGTTCCCCACCAAACCATTACAACCGGACTTCCCTAATGGTTGCGTAACTCGTGAATTCTATCAACTGGTGTTATCAACAGGGAGACATTTAAAGAACAGTGCTATGGCCATTGATCGAAACGATTTCCTGAGAGGGTACACTCTTTATGCATTTAATCTGACACCTGACGAGGATAATAGTCAGCATCTATCATTGATCAAGAGTGGTAACATACGCCTGGAGACACGTTTCAGGAACCCGCTGCCTAATACCATCAATCTAATAATTTATGCGGTATATGATAGTATGATTGAAGTGTCCCATCGCAGACAGGTTTTAGTTGATTACTATTAAGCATCATGAATACTGTGGAACTGACAGCCAGGTGTTTTGGCTTGTGATAAACTGCCCCAGCAACCTCTACAAATAAGACCTAGTGCTATGATAATTAACACACACCCCTCTGACCAGCCTGGAGAGCATTGGCTGGCAGTTTATATATTGGAGAGAGTTGGGTGTTTTTTTGACAGTTTTGGAAATGCTCCAAATCATTCAATATTTCCTAAATCGATTTATGACTTTTTAAACATGTCATGTGATGAGATACATTTATCAGACAAACAAGTTCAGGATGTCACATCGGTCACATGTGGTGAACACTGTATCTACTTCTTAAATCACATGTGTAGAGGCATCACCTATGATATGTTGATATCTAAATATTCTTCTAATCTGTTTAAAAATGACACAATGGTAACACGTTTTGTGAAAAAGTTGCAACCGTGTGTGTGTGTGTTCATAATGTGTTTAGTTGTGTTCAACATGTTCAGACAATTGTGTAAGATTGTGCAAGTCAATAAAATGTTGGTCAAATAAATTATCAGAGTTCATGTATCATTACAATCATTTTTATTTAGTCAAGCGAGGGGTTTTAGTCAAACAATAACATAGTCTGTGGTGGTAGCGATGGTTGATAATGACTCTTTTACGGGCGACTATGGCAAGAACCCATTCAATTTTAAGAATTATAATCTAGAATATCTGGCAATATATGTTGACGGTGTCCAGTTCCCCACCAAACCATTACAACCGGACTTCCCTAATGGTTGCGTAACTCGTGAATTCTATCAACTGGTGTTATCAACAGGGAGACATTTAAAGAACAGTGCTATGGCCATTGATCGAAACGATTTCCTGAGAGGGTACACTCTTTATGCATTTAATCTGACACCTGACGAGGATAATAGTCAGCATCTATCATTGATCAAGAGTGGTAACATACGCCTGGAGACACGTTTCAGGAACCCGCTGCCTAATACCATCAATCTAATAATTTATGCGGTATATGATAGTATGATTGAAGTGTCCCATCGCAGACAGGTTTTAGTTGATTACTATTAAGCATCATGAATACTGTGGAACTGACAGCCAGGTGTTTTGGCTTGTGATAAACTGCCCCAGCAACCTCTACAAATAAGACCTAGTGCTATGATAATTAACACACACCCCTCTGACCAGCCTGGAGAGCATTGGCTGGCAGTTTATATATTGGAGAGAGTTGGGTGTTTTTTTGACAGTTTTGGAAATGCTCCAAATCATTCAATATTTCCTAAATCGATTTATTACTTTTTAAACATGTCATGTGATGAGATACATTTATCAGACAAACAAGTTCAGGATGTCACATCGGTCACATGTGGTGAACACTGTATCTACTTCTTAAATCACATGTGTAGAGGCATCACCTATGATATGTTGATATCTAAATATTCTTCTAATCTGTTTAAAAATGACACAATGGTAACACGTTTTGTGAAAAAGTTGCAACCGTGTGTGTGTGTGTTCATAATGTGTTTAGTTGTGTTCAACATGTTCAGACAATTGTGTAAGATTGTGCAAGTCAATAAAATGTTGGTCAAATAAATTATCAGAGTTCATGTATCATTACAATCATTTTTATTTAGTCAAGCGAGGGGTTTTAGTCAAACAATAACATAGTCTGTGGTGGTAGCGATGGTTGATAATGACTCTTTTACGGGCGACTATGGCAAGAACCCATTCAATTTTAAGAATTATAATCTAGAATATCTGGCAATATATGTTGACGGTGTCCAGTTCCCCACCAAACCATTACAACCGGACTTCCCTAATGGTTGCGTAACTCGTGTATTCTATCAACTGGTGTTATCAACAGGGAGACATTTAAAGAACAGTGCTATGGCCATTGATCGAAACGATTTCCTGAGAGGGTACACTCTTTATGCATTTAATCTGACACCTGACGAGGATAATAGTCAGCATCTATCATTGATCAAGAGTGGTAACATACGCCTGGAGACACGTTTCAGGAACCCGCTGCCTAATACCATCAATCTAATAATTTATGCGGTATATGATAGTATGATTGAAGTGTCCCATCGCAGACAGGTTTTAGTTGATTACTATTAAGCATCATGAATACTGTGGAACTGACAGCCAGGTGTTTTGGCTTGTGATAAACTGCCCCAGCAACCTCTACAAATAAGACCTAGTGCTATGATAATTAACACACACCCCTCTGACCAGCCTGGAGAGCATTGGCTGGCAGTTTATATATTGGAGAGAGTTGGGTGTTTTTTTGACAGTTTTGGAAATGCTCCAAATCATTCAATATTTCCTAAATCGATTTATGACTTTTTAAACATGTCATGTGATGAGTTACATTTATCAGACAAACAAGTTCAGGATGTCACATCGGTCACATGTGGTGAACACTGTATCTACTTCTTAAATCACATGTGTAGAGGCATCACCTATGATATGTTGATATCTAAATATTCTTCTAATCTGTTTAAAAATGACACAATGGTAACACGTTTTGTGAAAAAGTTGCAACCGTGTGTGTGTGTTCATAATGTGTTTAGTTGTGTTCAACATGTTCAGACAATTGTGTAAGATTGTGCAAGTCAATAAAATGTTGGTCAAATAAATTATCAGAGTTCATGTATCATTACAATCATTTTTATTTAGTCAAGCAAGGGGTTTTAGTCAAACAATAACATAGTCTGTGGTGGTAGCGATGGTTGATAATGACTCTTTTACGGGCGACTATGGCAAGAACCCATTCAATTTTAAGAATTATAATCTAGAATATCTGGCAATATATGTTGACGGTGTCCAGTTCCCCACCAAACCATTACAACCGGACTTCCCTAATGGTTGCGTAACTCGTGAATTCTATCAACTGGTGTTATCAACAGGGAGACATTTAAAGAACAGTGCTATGGCCATTGATCGAAACGATTTCCTGAGAGGGTACACTCTTTATGCATTTAATCTGACACCTGACGAGGATAATAGTCAGCATCTATCATTGATCAAGAGTGGTAACATACGCCTGGAGACACGTTTCAGGAACCCGCTGCCTAATACCATCAATCTAATAATTTATGCGGTATATGATAGTATGATTGAAGTGTCCCATCGCAGACAGGTTTTAGTTGATTACTATTAAGCATCATGAATACTGTGGAACTGACAGCCAGGTGTTTTGGCTTGTGATAAACTGCCCCAGCAACCTCTACAAATAAGACCTAGTGCTATGATAATTAACACACACCCCTCTGACCAGCCTGGAGAGCATTGGCTGGCAGTTTATATATTGGAGAGAGTTGGGTGTTTTTTTGACAGTTTTGGAAATGCTCCAAATCATTCAATATTTCCTAAATCGATTTATGACTTTTTAAACATGTCATGTGATGAGTTACATTTATCAGACAAACAAGTTCAGGATGTCACATCGGTCACATGTGGTGAACACTGTATCTACTTCTTAAATCACATGTGTAGAGGCATCACCTATGATATGTTGATATCTAAATATTCTTCTAATCTGTTTAAAAATGACACAATGGTAACACGTTTTGTGAAAAAGTTGCAACCGTGTGTGTGTGTTCATAATGTGTTTAGTTGTGTTCAACATGTTCAGACAATTGTGTAAGATTGTGCAAGTCAATAAAATGTTGGTCAAATAAATTATCAGAGTTCATGTATCATTACAATCATTTTTATTTAGTCAAGCAAGGGGTTTTAGTCAAACAATAACATAGTCTGTGGTGGTAGCGATGGTTGATAATGACTCTTTTACGGGCGACTATGGCAAGAACCCATTCAATTTTAAGAATTATAATCTAGAATATCTGGCAATATATGTTGACGGTGTCCAGTTCCCCACCAAACCATTACAACCGGACTTCCCTAATGGTTGCGTAACTCGTGAATTCTATCAACTGGTGTTATCAACAGGGAGACATTTAAAGAACAGTGCTATGGCCATTGATCGAAACGATTTCCTGAGAGGGTACACTCTTTATGCATTTAATCTGACACCTGACGAGGATAATAGTCAGCATCTATCATTGATCAAGAGTGGTAACATACGCCTGGAGACACGTTTCAGGAACCCGCTGCCTAATACCATCAATCTAATAATTTATGCGGTATATGATAGTATGATTGAAGTGTCCCATCGCAGACAGGTTTTAGTTGATTACTATTAAGCATCATGAATACTGTGGAACTGACAGCCAGGTGTTTTGGCTTGTGATAAACTGCCCCAGCAACCTCTACAAATAAGACCTAGTGCTATGATAATTAACACACACCCCTCTGACCAGCCTGGAGAGCATTGGCTGGCAGTTTATATATTGGAGAGAGTTGGGTGTTTTTTTGACAGTTTTGGAAATGCTCCAAATCATTCAATATTTCCTAAATCGATTTATGACTTTTTAAACATGTCATGTGATGAGATACATTTATCAGACAAACAAGTTCAGGATGTCACATCGGTCACATGTGGTGAACACTGTATCTACTTCTTAAATCACATGTGTAGAGGCATCACCTATGATATGTTGATATCTAAATATTCTTCTAATCTGTTTAAAAATGACACAATGGTAACACGTTTTGTGAAAAAGTTGCAACCGTGTGTGTGTGTTCATAATGTGTTTAGTTGTGTTCAACATGTTCAGACAATTGTGTAAGATTGTGCAAGTCAATAAAATGTTGGTCAAATAAATTATCAGAGTTCATGTATCATTACAATCATTTTTATTTAGTCAAGCAAGGGGTTTTAGTCAAACAATAACATAGTCTGTGGTGGTAGCGATGGTTGATAATGACTCTTTTACGGGCGACTATGGCAAGAACCCATTCAATTTTAAGAATTATAATCTAGAATATCTGGCAATATATGTTGACGGTGTCCAGTTCCCCACCAAACCATTACAACCGGACTTCCCTAATGGTTGCGTAACTCGTGAATTCTATCAACTGGTGTTATCAACAGGGAGACATTTAAAGAACAGTGCTATGGCCATTGATCGAAACGATTTCCTGAGAGGGTACACTCTTTATGCATTTAATCTGACACCTGACGAGGATAATAGTCAGCATCTATCATTGATCAAGAGTGGTAACATACGCCTGGAGACACGTTTCAGGAACCCGCTGCCTAATACCATCAATCTAATAATTTATGCGGTATATGATAGTATGATTGAAGTGTCCCATCGCAGACAGGTTTTAGTTGATTACTATTAAGCATCATGAATACTGTGGAACTGACAGCCAGGTGTTTTGGCTTGTGATAAACTGCCCCAGCAACCTCTACAAATAAGACCTAGTGCTATGATAATTAACACACACCCCTCTGACCAGCCTGGAGAGCATTGGCTGGCAGTTTATATATTGGAGAGAGTTGGGTGTTTTTTTGACAGTTTTGGAAATGCTCCAAATCATTCAATATTTCCTAAATCGATTTATTACTTTTTAAACATGTCATGTGATGAGATACATTTATCAGACAAACAAGTTCAGGATGTCACATCGGTCACATGTGGTGAACACTGTATCTACTTCTTAAATCACATGTGTAGAGGCATCACCTATGATATGTTGATATCTAAATATTCTTCTAATCTGTTTAAAAATGACACAATGGTAACACGTTTTGTGAAAAAGTTGCAACCGTGTGTGTGTGTGTTCATAATGTGTTTAGTTGTGTTCAACATGTTCAGACAATTGTGTAAGATTGTGCAAGTCAATAAAATGTTGGTCAAATAAATTATCAGAGTTCATGTATCATTACAATCATTTTTATTTAGTCAAGCGAGGGGTTTTAGTCAAACAATAACATAGTCTGTGGTGGTAGCGATGGTTGATAATGACTCTTTTACGGGCGACTATGGCAAGAACCCATTCAATTTTAAGAATTATAATCTAGAATATCTGGCAATATATGTTGACGGTGTCCAGTTCCCCACCAAACCATTACAACCGGACTTCCCTAATGGTTGCGTAACTCGTGTATTCTATCAACTGGTGTTATCAACAGGGAGACATTTAAAGAACAGTGCTATGGCCATTGATCGAAACGATTTCCTGAGAGGGTACACTCTTTATGCATTTAATCTGACACCTGACGAGGATAATAGTCAGCATCTATCATTGATCAAGAGTGGTAACATACGCCTGGAGACACGTTTCAGGAACCCGCTGCCTAATACCATCAATCTAATAATTTATGCGGTATATGATAGTATGATTGAAGTGTCCCATCGCAGACAGGTTTTAGTTGATTACTATTAAGCATCATGAATACTGTGGAACTGACAGCCAGGTGTTTTGGCTTGTGATAAACTGCCCCAGCAACCTCTACAAATAAGACCTAGTGCTATGATAATTAACACACACCCCTCTGACCAGCCTGGAGAGCATTGGCTGGCAGTTTATATATTGGAGAGAGTTGGGTGTTTTTTTGACAGTTTTGGAAATGCTCCAAATCATTCAATATTTCCTAAATCGATTTATGACTTTTTAAACATGTCATGTGATGAGATACATTTATCAGACAAACAAGTTCAGGATGTCACATCGGTCACATGTGGTGAACACTGTATCTACTTCTTAAATCACATGTGTAGAGGCATCACCTATGATATGTTGATATCTAAATATTCTTCTAATCTGTTTAAAAATGACACAATGGTAACACGTTTTGTGAAAAAGTTGCAACCGTGTGTGTGTGTGTGTTCATAATGTGTTTAGTTGTGTTCAACATGTTCAGACAATTGTGTAAGATTGTGCAAGTCAATAAAATGTTGGTCAAATAAATTATCAGAGTTCATGTATCATTACAATCATTTTTATTTAGTCAAGCAAGGGGTTTTAGTCAAACAATAACATAGTCTGTGGTGGTAGCGATGGTTGATAATGACTCTTTTACGGGCGACTATGGCAAGAACCCATTCAATTTTAAGAATTATAATCTAGAATATCTGGCAATATATGTTGACGGTGTCCAGTTCCCCACCAAACCATTACAACCGGACTTCCCTAATGGTTGCGTAACTCGTGAATTCTATCAACTGGTGTTATCAACAGGGAGACATTTAAAGAACAGTGCTATGGCCATTGATCGAAACGATTTCCTGAGAGGGTACACTCTTTATGCATTTAATCTGACACCTGACGAGGATAATAGTCAGCATCTATCATTGATCAAGAGTGGTAACATACGCCTGGAGACACGTTTCAGGAACCCGCTGCCTAATACCATCAATCTAATAATTTATGCGGTATATGATAGTATGATTGAAGTGTCCCATCGCAGACAGGTTTTAGTTGATTACTATTAAGCATCATGAATACTGTGGAACTGACAGCCAGGTGTTTTGGCTTGTGATAAACTGCCCCAGCAACCTCTACAAATAAGACCTAGTGCTATGATAATTAACACACACCCCTCTGACCAGCCTGGAGAGCATTGGCTGGCAGTTTATATATTGGAGAGAGTTGGGTGTTTTTTTGACAGTTTTGGAAATGCTCCAAATCATTCAATATTTCCTAAATCGATTTATGACTTTTTAAACATGTCATGTGATGAGATACATTTATCAGACAAACAAGTTCAGGATGTCACATCGGTCACATGTGGTGAACACTGTATCTACTTCTTAAATCACATGTGTAGAGGCATCACCTATGATATGTTGATATCTAAATATTCTTCTAATCTGTTTAAAAATGACACAATGGTAACACGTTTTGTGAAAAAGTTGCAACCGTGTGTGTGTGTGTTCATAATGTGTTTAGTTGTGTTCAACATGTTCAGACAATTGTGTAAGATTGTGCAAGTCAATAAAATGTTGGTCAAATAAATTATCAGAGTTCATGTATCATTACAATCATTTTTATTTAGTCAAGCAAGGGGTTTTAGTCAAACAATAACATAGTCTGTGGTGGTAGCGATGGTTGATAATGACTCTTTTACGGGCGACTATGGCAAGAACCCATTCAATTTTAAGAATTATAATCTAGAATATCTGGCAATATATGTTGACGGTGTCCAGTTCCCCACCAAACCATTACAACCGGACTTCCCTAATGGTTGCGTAACTCGTGAATTCTATCAACTGGTGTTATCAACAGGGAGACATTTAAAGAACAGTGCTATGGCCATTGATCGAAACGATTTCCTGAGAGGGTACACTCTTTATGCATTTAATCTGACACCTGACGAGGATAATAGTCAGCATCTATCATTGATCAAGAGTGGTAACATACGCCTGGAGACACGTTTCAGGAACCCGCTGCCTAATACCATCAATCTAATAATTTATGCGGTATATGATAGTATGATTGAAGTGTCCCATCGCAGACAGGTTTTAGTTGATTACTATTAAGCATCATGAATACTGTGGAACTGACAGCCAGGTGTTTTGGCTTGTGATAAACTGCCCCAGCAACCTCTACAAATAAGACCTAGTGCTATGATAATTAACACACACCCCTCTGACCAGCCTGGAGAGCATTGGCTGGCAGTTTATATATTGGAGAGAGTTGGGTGTTTTTTTGACAGTTTTGGAAATGCTCCAAATCATTCAATATTTCCTAAATCGATTTATGACTTTTTAAACATGTCATGTGATGAGATACATTTATCAGACAAACAAGTTCAGGATGTCACATCGGTCACATGTGGTGAACACTGTATCTACTTCTTAAATCACATGTGTAGAGGCATCACCTATGATATGTTGATATCTAAATATTCTTCTAATCTGTTTAAAAATGACACAATGGTAACACGTTTTGTGAAAAAGTTGCAACCGTGTGTGTGTGTGTTCATAATGTGTTTAGTTGTGTTCAACATGTTCAGACAATTGTGTAAGATTGTGCAAGTCAATAAAATGTTGGTCAAATAAATTATCAGAGTTCATGTATCATTACAATCATTTTTATTTAGTCAAGCAAGGGGTTTTAGTCAAACAATAACATAGTCTGTGGTGGTAGCGATGGTTGATAATGACTCTTTTACGGGCGACTATGGCAAGAACCCATTCAATTTTAAGAATTATAATCTAGAATATCTGGCAATATATGTTGACGGTGTCCAGTTCCCCACCAAACCATTACAACCGGACTTCCCTAATGGTTGCGTAACTCGTGAATTCTATCAACTGGTGTTATCAACAGGGAGACATTTAAAGAACAGTGCTATGGCCATTGATCGAAACGATTTCCTGAGAGGGTACACTCTTTATGCATTTAATCTGACACCTGACGAGGATAATAGTCAGCATCTATCATTGATCAAGTGTGGTAACATACGCCTGGAGACACGTTTCAGGAACCCGCTGCCTAATACCATCAATCTAATAATTTATGCGGTATATGATAGTATGATTGAAGTGTCCCATCGCAGACAGGTTTTAGTTGATTACTATTAAGCATCATGAATACTGTGGAACTGACAGCCAGGTGTTTTGGCTTGTGATAAACTGCCCCAGCAACCTCTACAAATAAGACCTAGTGCTATGATAATTAACACACACCCCTCTGACCAGCCTGGAGAGCATTGGCTGGCAGTTTATATATTGGAGAGAGTTGGGTGTTTTTTTGACAGTTTTGGAAATGCTCCAAATCATTCAATATTTCCTAAATCGATTTATGACTTTTTAAACATGTCATGTGATGAGATACATTTATCAGACAAACAAGTTCAGGATGTCACATCGGTCACATGTGGTGAACACTGTATCTACTTCTTAAATCACATGTGTAGAGGCATCACCTATGATATGTTGATATCTAAATATTCTTCTAATCTGTTTAAAAATGACACAATGGTAACACGTTTTGTGAAAAAGTTGCAACCGTGTGTGTGTGTGTTCATAATGTGTTTAGTTGTGTTCAACATGTTCAGACAATTGTGTAAGATTGTGCAAGTCAATAAAATGTTGGTCAAATAAATTATCAGAGTTCATGTATCATTACAATCATTTTTATTTAGTCAAGCAAGGGGTTTTAGTCAAACAATAACATAGTCTGTGGTGGTAGCGATGGTTGATAATGACTCTTTTACGGGCGACTATGGCAAGAACCCATTCAATTTTAAGAATTATAATCTAGAATATCTGGCAATATATGTTGACGGTGTCCAGTTCCCCACCAAACCATTACAACCGGACTTCCCTAATGGTTGCGTAACTCGTGAATTCTATCAACTGGTGTTATCAACAGGGAGACATTTAAAGAACAGTGCTATGGCCATTGATCGAAACGATTTCCTGAGAGGGTACACTCTTTATGCATTTAATCTGACACCTGACGAGGATAATAGTCAGCATCTATCATTGATCAAGAGTGGTAACATACGCCTGGAGACACGTTTCAGGAACCCGCTGCCTAATACCATCAATCTAATAATTTATGCGGTATATGATAGTATGATTGAAGTGTCCCATCGCAGACAGGTTTTAGTTGATTACTATTAAGCATCATGAATACTGTGGAACTGACAGCCAGGTGTTTTGGCTTGTGATAAACTGCCCCAGCAACCTCTACAAATAAGACCTAGTGCTATGATAATTAACACACACCCCTCTGACCAGCCTGGAGAGCATTGGCTGGCAGTTTATATATTGGAGAGAGTTGGGTGTTTTTTTGACAGTTTTGGAAATGCTCCAAATCATTCAATATTTCCTAAATCGATTTATGACTTTTTAAACATGTCATGTGATGAGATACATTTATCAGACAAACAAGTTCAGGATGTCACATCGGTCACATGTGGTGAACACTGTATCTACTTCTTAAATCACATGTGTAGAGGCATCACCTATGATATGTTGATATCTAAATATTCTTCTAATCTGTTTAAAAATGACACAATGGTAACACGTTTTGTGAAAAAGTTGCAACCGTGTGTGTGTGTGTTCATAATGTGTTTAGTTGTGTTCAACATGTTCAGACAATTGTGTAAGATTGTGCAAGTCAATAAAATGTTGGTCAAATAAATTATCAGAGTTCATGTATCATTACAATCATTTTTATTTAGTCAAGCGAGGGGTTTTAGTCAAACAATAACATAGTCTGTGGTGGTAGCGATGGTTGATAATGACTCTTTTACGGGCGACTATGGCAAGAACCCATTCAATTTTAAGAATTATAATCTAGAATATCTGGCAATATATGTTGACGGTGTCCAGTTCCCCACCAAACCATTACAACCGGACTTCCCTAATGGTTGCGTAACTCGTGAATTCTATCAACTGGTGTTATCAACAGGGAGACATTTAAAGAACAGTGCTATGGCCATTGATCGAAACGATTTCCTGAGAGGGTACACTCTTTATGCATTTAATCTGACACCTGACGAGGATAATAGTCAGCATCTATCATTGATCAAGAGTGGTAACATACGCCTGGAGACACGTTTCAGGAACCCGCTGCCTAATACCATCAATCTAATAATTTATGCGGTATATGATAGTATGATTGAAGTGTCCCATCGCAGACAGGTTTTAGTTGATTACTATTAAGCATCATGAATACTGTGGAACTGACAGCCAGGTGTTTTGGCTTGTGATAAACTGCCCCAGCAACCTCTACAAATAAGACCTAGTGCTATGATAATTAACACACACCCCTCTGACCAGCCTGGAGAGCATTGGCTGGCAGTTTATATATTGGAGAGAGTTGGGTGTTTTTTTGACAGTTTTGGAAATGCTCCAAATCATTCAATATTTCCTAAATCGATTTATTACTTTTTAAACATGTCATGTGATGAGATACATTTATCAGACAAACAAGTTCAGGATGTCACATCGGTCACATGTGGTGAACACTGTATCTACTTCTTAAATCACATGTGTAGAGGCATCACCTATGATATGTTGATATCTAAATATTCTTCTAATCTGTTTAAAAATGACACAATGGTAACACGTTTTGTGAAAAAGTTGCAACCGTGTGTGTGTGTGTTCATAATGTGTTTAGTTGTGTTCAACATGTTCAGACAATTGTGTAAGATTGTGCAAGTCAATAAAATGTTGGTCAAATAAATTATCAGAGTTCATGTATCATTACAATCATTTTTATTTAGTCAAGCGAGGGGTTTTAGTCAAACAATAACATAGTCTGTGGTGGTAGCGATGGTTGATAATGACTCTTTTACGGGCGACTATGGCAAGAACCCATTCAATTTTAAGAATTATAATCTAGAATATCTGGCAATATATGTTGACGGTGTCCAGTTCCCCACCAAACCATTACAACCGGACTTCCCTAATGGTTGCGTAACTCGTGTATTCTATCAACTGGTGTTATCAACAGGGAGACATTTAAAGAACAGTGCTATGGCCATTGATCGAAACGATTTCCTGAGAGGGTACACTCTTTATGCATTTAATCTGACACCTGACGAGGATAATAGTCAGCATCTATCATTGATCAAGAGTGGTAACATACGCCTGGAGACACGTTTCAGGAACCCGCTGCCTAATACCATCAATCTAATAATTTATGCGGTATATGATAGTATGATTGAAGTGTCCCATCGCAGACAGGTTTTAGTTGATTACTATTAAGCATCATGAATACTGTGGAACTGACAGCCAGGTGTTTTGGCTTGTGATAAACTGCCCCAGCAACCTCTACAAATAAGACCTAGTGCTATGATAATTAACACACACCCCTCTGACCAGCCTGGAGAGCATTGGCTGGCAGTTTATATATTGGAGAGAGTTGGGTGTTTTTTTGACAGTTTTGGAAATGCTCCAAATCATTCAATATTTCCTAAATCGATTTATGACTTTTTAAACATGTCATGTGATGAGTTACATTTATCAGACAAACAAGTTCAGGATGTCACATCGGTCACATGTGGTGAACACTGTATCTACTTCTTAAATCACATGTGTAGAGGCATCACCTATGATATGTTGATATCTAAATATTCTTCTAATCTGTTTAAAAATGACACAATGGTAACACGTTTTGTGAAAAAGTTGCAACCGTGTGTGTGTGTTCATAATGTGTTTAGTTGTGTTCAACATGTTCAGACAATTGTGTAAGATTGTGCAAGTCAATAAAATGTTGGTCAAATAAATTATCAGAGTTCATGTATCATTACAATCATTTTTATTTAGTCAAGCAAGGGGTTTTAGTCAAACAATAACATAGTCTGTGGTGGTAGCGATGGTTGATAATGACTCTTTTACGGGCGACTATGGCAAGAACCCATTCAATTTTAAGAATTATAATCTAGAATATCTGGCAATATATGTTGACGGTGTCCAGTTCCCCACCAAACCATTACAACCGGACTTCCCTAATGGTTGCGTAACTCGTGAATTCTATCAACTGGTGTTATCAACAGGGAGACATTTAAAGAACAGTGCTATGGCCATTGATCGAAACGATTTCCTGAGAGGGTACACTCTTTATGCATTTAATCTGACACCTGACGAGGATAATAGTCAGCATCTATCATTGATCAAGAGTGGTAACATACGCCTGGAGACACGTTTCAGGAACCCGCTGCCTAATACCATCAATCTAATAATTTATGCGGTATATGATAGTATGATTGAAGTGTCCCATCGCAGACAGGTTTTAGTTGATTACTATTAAGCATCATGAATACTGTGGAACTGACAGCCAGGTGTTTTGGCTTGTGATAAACTGCCCCAGCAACCTCTACAAATAAGACCTAGTGCTATGATAATTAACACACACCCCTCTGACCAGCCTGGAGAGCATTGGCTGGCAGTTTATATATTGGAGAGAGTTGGGTGTTTTTTTGACAGTTTTGGAAATGCTCCAAATCATTCAATATTTCCTAAATCGATTTATGACTTTTTAAACATGTCATGTGATGAGTTACATTTATCAGACAAACAAGTTCAGGATGTCACATCGGTCACATGTGGTGAACACTGTATCTACTTCTTAAATCACATGTGTAGAGGCATCACCTATGATATGTTGATATCTAAATATTCTTCTAATCTGTTTAAAAATGACACAATGGTAACACGTTTTGTGAAAAAGTTGCAACCGTGTGTGTGTGTTCATAATGTGTTTAGTTGTGTTCAACATGTTCAGACAATTGTGTAAGATTGTGCAAGTCAATAAAATGTTGGTCAAATAAATTATCAGAGTTCATGTATCATTACAATCATTTTTATTTAGTCAAGCAAGGGGTTTTAGTCAAACAATAACATAGTCTGTGGTGGTAGCGATGGTTGATAATGACTCTTTTACGGGCGACTATGGCAAGAACCCATTCAATTTTAAGAATTATAATCTAGAATATCTGGCAATATATGTTGACGGTGTCCAGTTCCCCACCAAACCATTACAACCGGACTTCCCTAATGGTTGCGTAACTCGTGAATTCTATCAACTGGTGTTATCAACAGGGAGACATTTAAAGAACAGTGCTATGGCCATTGATCGAAACGATTTCCTGAGAGGGTACACTCTTTATGCATTTAATCTGACACCTGACGAGGATAATAGTCAGCATCTATCATTGATCAAGAGTGGTAACATACGCCTGGAGACACGTTTCAGGAACCCGCTGCCTAATACCATCAATCTAATAATTTATGCGGTATATGATAGTATGATTGAAGTGTCCCATCGCAGACAGGTTTTAGTTGATTACTATTAAGCATCATGAATACTGTGGAACTGACAGCCAGGTGTTTTGGCTTGTGATAAACTGCCCCAGCAACCTCTACAAATAAGACCTAGTGCTATGATAATTAACACACACCCCTCTGACCAGCCTGGAGAGCATTGGCTGGCAGTTTATATATTGGAGAGAGTTGGGTGTTTTTTTGACAGTTTTGGAAATGCTCCAAATCATTCAATATTTCCTAAATCGATTTATGACTTTTTAAACATGTCATGTGATGAGATACATTTATCAGACAAACAAGTTCAGGATGTCACATCGGTCACATGTGGTGAACACTGTATCTACTTCTTAAATCACATGTGTAGAGGCATCACCTATGATATGTTGATATCTAAATATTCTTCTAATCTGTTTAAAAATGACACAATGGTAACACGTTTTGTGAAAAAGTTGCAACCGTGTGTGTGTGTTCATAATGTGTTTAGTTGTGTTCAACATGTTCAGACAATTGTGTAAGATTGTGCAAGTCAATAAAATGTTGGTCAAATAAATTATCAGAGTTCATGTATCATTACAATCATTTTTATTTAGTCAAGCAAGGGGTTTTAGTCAAACAATAACATAGTCTGTGGTGGTAGCGATGGTTGATAATGACTCTTTTACGGGCGACTATGGCAAGAACCCATTCAATTTTAAGAATTATAATCTAGAATATCTGGCAATATATGTTGACGGTGTCCAGTTCCCCACCAAACCATTACAACCGGACTTCCCTAATGGTTGCGTAACTCGTGAATTCTATCAACTGGTGTTATCAACAGGGAGACATTTAAAGAACAGTGCTATGGCCATTGATCGAAACGATTTCCTGAGAGGGTACACTCTTTATGCATTTAATCTGACACCTGACGAGGATAATAGTCAGCATCTATCATTGATCAAGAGTGGTAACATACGCCTGGAGACACGTTTCAGGAACCCGCTGCCTAATACCATCAATCTAATAATTTATGCGGTATATGATAGTATGATTGAAGTGTCCCATCGCAGACAGGTTTTAGTTGATTACTATTAAGCATCATGAATACTGTGGAACTGACAGCCAGGTGTTTTGGCTTGTGATAAACTGCCCCAGCAACCTCTACAAATAAGACCTAGTGCTATGATAATTAACACACACCCCTCTGACCAGCCTGGAGAGCATTGGCTGGCAGTTTATATATTGGAGAGAGTTGGGTGTTTTTTTGACAGTTTTGGAAATGCTCCAAATCATTCAATATTTCCTAAATCGATTTATTACTTTTTAAACATGTCATGTGATGAGATACATTTATCAGACAAACAAGTTCAGGATGTCACATCGGTCACATGTGGTGAACACTGTATCTACTTCTTAAATCACATGTGTAGAGGCATCACCTATGATATGTTGATATCTAAATATTCTTCTAATCTGTTTAAAAATGACACAATGGTAACACGTTTTGTGAAAAAGTTGCAACCGTGTGTGTGTGTGTTCATAATGTGTTTAGTTGTGTTCAACATGTTCAGACAATTGTGTAAGATTGTGCAAGTCAATAAAATGTTGGTCAAATAAATTATCAGAGTTCATGTATCATTACAATCATTTTTATTTAGTCAAGCGAGGGGTTTTAGTCAAACAATAACATAGTCTGTGGTGGTAGCGATGGTTGATAATGACTCTTTTACGGGCGACTATGGCAAGAACCCATTCAATTTTAAGAATTATAATCTAGAATATCTGGCAATATATGTTGACGGTGTCCAGTTCCCCACCAAACCATTACAACCGGACTTCCCTAATGGTTGCGTAACTCGTGTATTCTATCAACTGGTGTTATCAACAGGGAGACATTTAAAGAACAGTGCTATGGCCATTGATCGAAACGATTTCCTGAGAGGGTACACTCTTTATGCATTTAATCTGACACCTGACGAGGATAATAGTCAGCATCTATCATTGATCAAGAGTGGTAACATACGCCTGGAGACACGTTTCAGGAACCCGCTGCCTAATACCATCAATCTAATAATTTATGCGGTATATGATAGTATGATTGAAGTGTCCCATCGCAGACAGGTTTTAGTTGATTACTATTAAGCATCATGAATACTGTGGAACTGACAGCCAGGTGTTTTGGCTTGTGATAAACTGCCCCAGCAACCTCTACAAATAAGACCTAGTGCTATGATAATTAACACACACCCCTCTGACCAGCCTGGAGAGCATTGGCTGGCAGTTTATATATTGGAGAGAGTTGGGTGTTTTTTTGACAGTTTTGGAAATGCTCCAAATCATTCAATATTTCCTAAATCGATTTATGACTTTTTAAACATGTCATGTGATGAGTTACATTTATCAGACAAACAAGTTCAGGATGTCACATCGGTCACATGTGGTGAACACTGTATCTACTTCTTAAATCACATGTGTAGAGGCATCACCTATGATATGTTGATATCTAAATATTCTTCTAATCTGTTTAAAAATGACACAATGGTAACACGTTTTGTGAAAAAGTTGCAACCGTGTGTGTGTGTTCATAATGTGTTTAGTTGTGTTCAACATGTTCAGACAATTGTGTAAGATTGTGCAAGTCAATAAAATGTTGGTCAAATAAATTATCAGAGTTCATGTATCATTACAATCATTTTTATTTAGTCAAGCAAGGGGTTTTAGTCAAACAATAACATAGTCTGTGGTGGTAGCGATGGTTGATAATGACTCTTTTACGGGCGACTATGGCAAGAACCCATTCAATTTTAAGAATTATAATCTAGAATATCTGGCAATATATGTTGACGGTGTCCAGTTCCCCACCAAACCATTACAACCGGACTTCCCTAATGGTTGCGTAACTCGTGAATTCTATCAACTGGTGTTATCAACAGGGAGACATTTAAAGAACAGTGCTATGGCCATTGATCGAAACGATTTCCTGAGAGGGTACACTCTTTATGCATTTAATCTGACACCTGACGAGGATAATAGTCAGCATCTATCATTGATCAGGAGTGGTAACATACGCCTGGAGACACGTTTCAGGAACCCGCTGCCTAATACCATCAATCTAATAATTTATGCGGTATATGATAGTATGATTGAAGTGTCCCATCGCAGACAGGTTTTAGTTGATTACTATTAAGCATCATGAATACTGTGGAACTGACAGCCAGGTGTTTTGGCTTGTGATAAACTGCCCCAGCAACCTCTACAAATAAGACCTAGTGCTATGATAATTAACACACACCCCTCTGACCAGCCTGGAGAGCATTGGCTGGCAGTTTATATATTGGAGAGAGTTGGGTGTTTTTTTGACAGTTTTGGAAATGCTCCAAATCATTCAATATTTCCTAAATCGATTTATGACTTTTTAAACATGTCATGTGATGAGATACATTTATCAGACAAACAAGTTCAGGATGTCACATCGGTCACATGTGGTGAACACTGTATCTACTTCTTAAATCACATGTGTAGAGGCATCACCTATGATATGTTGATATCTAAATATTCTTCTAATCTGTTTAAAAATGACACAATGGTAACACGTTTTGTGAAAAAGTTGCAACCGTGTGTGTGTGTTCATAATGTGTTTAGTTGTGTTCAACATGTTCAGACAATTGTGTAAGATTGTGCAAGTCAATAAAATGTTGGTCAAATAAATTATCAGAGTTCATGTATCATTACAATCATTTTTATTTAGTCAAGCAAGGGGTTTTAGTCAAACAATAACATAGTCTGTGGTGGTAGCGATGGTTGATAATGACTCTTTTACGGGCGACTATGGCAAGAACCCATTCAATTTTAAGAATTATAATCTAGAATATCTGGCAATATATGTTGACGGTGTCCAGTTCCCCACCAAACCATTACAACCGGACTTCCCTAATGGTTGCGTAACTCGTGAATTCTATCAACTGGTGTTATCAACAGGGAGACATTTAAAGAACAGTGCTATGGCCATTGATCGAAACGATTTCCTGAGAGGGTACACTCTTTATGCATTTAATCTGACACCTGACGAGGATAATAGTCAGCATCTATCATTGATCAGGAGTGGTAACATACGCCTGGAGACACGTTTCAGGAACCCGCTGCCTAATACCATCAATCTAATAATTTATGCGGTATATGATAGTATGATTGAAGTGTCCCATCGCAGACAGGTTTTAGTTGATTACTATTAAGCATCATGAATACTGTGGAACTGACAGCCAGGTGTTTTGGCTTGTGATAAACTGCCCCAGCAACCTCTACAAATAAGACCTAGTGCTATGATAATTAACACACACCCCTCTGACCAGCCTGGAGAGCATTGGCTGGCAGTTTATATATTGGAGAGAGTTGGGTGTTTTTTTGACAGTTTTGGAAATGCTCCAAATCATTCAATATTTCCTAAATCGATTTATGACTTTTTAAACATGTCATGTGATGAGATACATTTATCAGACAAACAAGTTCAGGATGTCACATCGGTCACATGTGGTGAACACTGTATCTACTTCTTAAATCACATGTGTAGAGGCATCACCTATGATATGTTGATATCTAAATATTCTTCTAATCTGTTTAAAAATGACACAATGGTAACACGTTTTGTGAAAAAGTTGCAACCGTGTGTGTGTGTGTGTTCATAATGTGTTTAGTTGTGTTCAACATGTTCAGACAATTGTGTAAGATTGTGCAAGTCAATAAAATGTTGGTCAAATAAATTATCAGAGTTCATGTATCATTACAATCATTTTTATTTAGTCAAGCAAGGGGTTTTAGTCAAACAATAACATAGTCTGTGGTGGTAGCGATGGTTGATAATGACTCTTTTACGGGCGACTATGGCAAGAACCCATTCAATTTTAAGAATTATAATCTAGAATATCTGGCAATATATGTTGACGGTGTCCAGTTCCCCACCAAACCATTACAACCGGACTTCCCTAATGGTTGCGTAACTCGTGAATTCTATCAACTGGTGTTATCAACAGGGAGACATTTAAAGAACAGTGCTATGGCCATTGATCGAAACGATTTCCTGAGAGGGTACACTCTTTATGCATTTAATCTGACACCTGACGAGGATAATAGTCAGCATCTATCATTGATCAAGAGTGGTAACATACGCCTGGAGACACGTTTCAGGAACCCGCTGCCTAATACCATCAATCTAATAATTTATGCGGTATATGATAGTATGATTGAAGTGTCCCATCGCAGACAGGTTTTAGTTGATTACTATTAAGCATCATGAATACTGTGGAACTGACAGCCAGGTGTTTTGGCTTGTGATAAACTGCCCCAGCAACCTCTACAAATAAGACCTAGTGCTATGATAATTAACACACACCCCTCTGACCAGCCTGGAGAGCATTGGCTGGCAGTTTATATATTGGAGAGAGTTGGGTGTTTTTTTGACAGTTTTGGAAATGCTCCAAATCATTCAATATTTCCTAAATCGATTTATGACTTTTTAAACATGTCATGTGATGAGATACATTTATCAGACAAACAAGTTCAGGATGTCACATCGGTCACATGTGGTGAACACTGTATCTACTTCTTAAATCACATGTGTAGAGGCATCACCTATGATATGTTGATATCTAAATATTCTTCTAATCTGTTTAAAAATGACACAATGGTAACACGTTTTGTGAAAAAGTTGCAACCGTGTGTGTGTGTGTTCATAATGTGTTTAGTTGTGTTCAACATGTTCAGACAATTGTGTAAGATTGTGCAAGTCAATAAAATGTTGGTCAAATAAATTATCAGAGTTCATGTATCATTACAATCATTTTTATTTAGTCAAGCAAGGGGTTTTAGTCAAACAATAACATAGTCTGTGGTGGTAGCGATGGTTGATAATGACTCTTTTACGGGCGACTATGGCAAGAACCCATTCAATTTTAAGAATTATAATCTAGAATATCTGGCAATATATGTTGACGGTGTCCAGTTCCCCACCAAACCATTACAACCGGACTTCCCTAATGGTTGCGTAACTCGTGAATTCTATCAACTGGTGTTATCAACAGGGAGACATTTAAAGAACAGTGCTATGGCCATTGATCGAAACGATTTCCTGAGAGGGTACACTCTTTATGCATTTAATCTGACACCTGACGAGGATAATAGTCAGCATCTATCATTGATCAAGAGTGGTAACATACGCCTGGAGACACGTTTCAGGAACCCGCTGCCTAATACCATCAATCTAATAATTTATGCGGTATATGATAGTATGATTGAAGTGTCCCATCGCAGACAGGTTTTAGTTGATTACTATTAAGCATCATGAATACTGTGGAACTGACAGCCAGGTGTTTTGGCTTGTGATAAACTGCCCCAGCAACCTCTACAAATAAGACCTAGTGCTATGATAATTAACACACACCCCTCTGACCAGCCTGGAGAGCATTGGCTGGCAGTTTATATATTGGAGAGAGTTGGGTGTTTTTTTGACAGTTTTGGAAATGCTCCAAATCATTCAATATTTCCTAAATCGATTTATGACTTTTTAAACATGTCATGTGATGAGATACATTTATCAGACAAACAAGTTCAGGATGTCACATCGGTCACATGTGGTGAACACTGTATCTACTTCTTAAATCACATGTGTAGAGGCATCACCTATGATATGTTGATATCTAAATATTCTTCTAATCTGTTTAAAAATGACACAATGGTAACACGTTTTGTGAAAAAGTTGCAACCGTGTGTGTGTGTGTTCATAATGTGTTTAGTTGTGTTCAACATGTTCAGACAATTGTGTAAGATTGTGCAAGTCAATAAAATGTTGGTCAAATAAATTATCAGAGTTCATGTATCATTACAATCATTTTTATTTAGTCAAGCAAGGGGTTTTAGTCAAACAATAACATAGTCTGTGGTGGTAGCGATGGTTGATAATGACTCTTTTACGGGCGACTATGGCAAGAACCCATTCAATTTTAAGAATTATAATCTAGAATATCTGGCAATATATGTTGACGGTGTCCAGTTCCCCACCAAACCATTACAACCGGACTTCCCTAATGGTTGCGTAACTCGTGAATTCTATCAACTGGTGTTATCAACAGGGAGACATTTAAAGAACAGTGCTATGGCCATTGATCGAAACGATTTCCTGAGAGGGTACACTCTTTATGCATTTAATCTGACACCTGACGAGGATAATAGTCAGCATCTATCATTGATCAAGTGTGGTAACATACGCCTGGAGACACGTTTCAGGAACCCGCTGCCTAATACCATCAATCTAATAATTTATGCGGTATATGATAGTATGATTGAAGTGTCCCATCGCAGACAGGTTTTAGTTGATTACTATTAAGCATCATGAATACTGTGGAACTGACAGCCAGGTGTTTTGGCTTGTGATAAACTGCCCCAGCAACCTCTACAAATAAGACCTAGTGCTATGATAATTAACACACACCCCTCTGACCAGCCTGGAGAGCATTGGCTGGCAGTTTATATATTGGAGAGAGTTGGGTGTTTTTTTGACAGTTTTGGAAATGCTCCAAATCATTCAATATTTCCTAAATCGATTTATGACTTTTTAAACATGTCATGTGATGAGATACATTTATCAGACAAACAAGTTCAGGATGTCACATCGGTCACATGTGGTGAACACTGTATCTACTTCTTAAATCACATGTGTAGAGGCATCACCTATGATATGTTGATATCTAAATATTCTTCTAATCTGTTTAAAAATGACACAATGGTAACACGTTTTGTGAAAAAGTTGCAACCGTGTGTGTGTGTGTTCATAATGTGTTTAGTTGTGTTCAACATGTTCAGACAATTGTGTAAGATTGTGCAAGTCAATAAAATGTTGGTCAAATAAATTATCAGAGTTCATGTATCATTACAATCATTTTTATTTAGTCAAGCAAGGGGTTTTAGTCAAACAATAACATAGTCTGTGGTGGTAGCGATGGTTGATAATGACTCTTTTACGGGCGACTATGGCAAGAACCCATTCAATTTTAAGAATTATAATCTAGAATATCTGGCAATATATGTTGACGGTGTCCAGTTCCCCACCAAACCATTACAACCGGACTTCCCTAATGGTTGCGTAACTCGTGAATTCTATCAACTGGTGTTATCAACAGGGAGACATTTAAAGAACAGTGCTATGGCCATTGATCGAAACGATTTCCTGAGAGGGTACACTCTTTATGCATTTAATCTGACACCTGACGAGGATAATAGTCAGCATCTATCATTGATCAAGAGTGGTAACATACGCCTGGAGACACGTTTCAGGAACCCGCTGCCTAATACCATCAATCTAATAATTTATGCGGTATATGATAGTATGATTGAAGTGTCCCATCGCAGACAGGTTTTAGTTGATTACTATTAAGCATCATGAATACTGTGGAACTGACAGCCAGGTGTTTTGGCTTGTGATAAACTGCCCCAGCAACCTCTACAAATAAGACCTAGTGCTATGATAATTAACACACACCCCTCTGACCAGCCTGGAGAGCATTGGCTGGCAGTTTATATATTGGAGAGAGTTGGGTGTTTTTTTTGACAGTTTTGGAAATGCTCCAAATCATTCAATATTTCCTAAATCGATTTATGACTTTTTAAACATGTCATGTGATGAGATACATTTATCAGACAAACAAGTTCAGGATGTCACATCGGTCACATGTGGTGAACACTGTATCTACTTCTTAAATCACATGTGTAGAGGCATCACCTATGATATGTTGATATCTAAATATTCTTCTAATCTGTTTAAAAATGACACAATGGTAACACGTTTTGTGAAAAAGTTGCAACCGTGTGTGTGTGTTCATAATGTGTTTAGTTGTGTTCAACATGTTCAGACAATTGTGTAAGATTGTGCAAGTCAATAAAATGTTGGTCAAATAAATTATCAGAGTTCATGTATCATTACAATCATTTTTATTTAGTCAAGCAAGGGGTTTTAGTCAAACAATAACATAGTCTGTGGTGGTAGCGATGGTTGATAATGACTCTTTTACGGGCGACTATGGCAAGAACCCATTCAATTTTAAGAATTATAATCTAGAATATCTGGCAATATATGTTGACGGTGTCCAGTTCCCCACCAAACCATTACAACCGGACTTCCCTAATGGTTGCGTAACTCGTGAATTCTATCAACTGGTGTTATCAACAGGGAGACATTTAAAGAACAGTGCTATGGCCATTGATCGAAACGATTTCCTGAGAGGGTACACTCTTTATGCATTTAATCTGACACCTGACGAGGATAATAGTCAGCATCTATCATTGATCAAGAGTGGTAACATACGCCTGGAGACACGTTTCAGGAACCCGCTGCCTAATACCATCAATCTAATAATTTATGCGGTATATGATAGTATGATTGAAGTGTCCCATCGCAGACAGGTTTTAGTTGATTACTATTAAGCATCATGAATACTGTGGAACTGACAGCCAGGTGTTTTGGCTTGTGATAAACTGCCCCAGCAACCTCTACAAATAAGACCTAGTGCTATGATAATTAACACACACCCCTCTGACCAGCCTGGAGAGCATTGGCTGGCAGTTTATATATTGGAGAGAGTTGGGTGTTTTTTTGACAGTTTTGGAAATGCTCCAAATCATTCAATATTTCCTCAATCGATTTATGACTTTTTAAACATGTCATGTGATGAGATACATTTATCAGACAAACAAGTTCAGGATGTCACATCGGTCACATGTGGTGAACACTGTATCTACTTCTTAAATCACATGTGTAGAGGCATCACCTATGATATGTTGATATCTAAATATTCTTCTAATCTGTTTAAAAATGACACAATGGTAACACGTTTTGTGAAAAAGTTGCAACCGTGTGTGTGTGTTCATAATGTGTTTAGTTGTGTTCAACATGTTCAGACAATTGTGTAAGATTGTGCAAGTCAATAAAATGTTGGTCAAATAAATTATCAGAGTTCATGTATCATTACAATCATTTTTATTTAGTCAAGCAAGGGGTTTTAGTCAAACAATAACATAGTCTGTGGTGGTAGCGATGGTTGATAATGACTCTTTTACGGGCGACTATGGCAAGAACCCATTCAATTTTAAGAATTATAATCTAGAATATCTGGCAATATATGTTGACGGTGTCCAGTTCCCCACCAAACCATTACAACCGGACTTCCCTAATGGTTGCGTAACTCGTGAATTCTATCAACTGGTGTTATCAACAGGGAGACATTTAAAGAACAGTGCTATGGCCATTGATCGAAACGATTTCCTGAGAGGGTACACTCTTTATGCATTTAATCTGACACCTGACGAGGATAATAGTCAGCATCTATCATTGATCAAGAGTGGTAACATACGCCTGGAGACACGTTTCAGGAACCCGCTGCCTAATACCATCAATCTAATAATTTATGCGGTATATGATAGTATGATTGAAGTGTCCCATCGCAGACAGGTTTTAGTTGATTACTATTAAGCATCATGAATACTGTGGAACTGACAGCCAGGTGTTTTGGCTTGTGATAAACTGCCCCAGCAACCTCTACAAATAAGACCTAGTGCTATGATAATTAACACACACCCCTCTGACCAGCCTGGAGAGCATTGGCTGGCAGTTTATATATTGGAGAGAGTTGGGTGTTTTTTTGACAGTTTTGGAAATGCTCCAAATCATTCAATATTTCCTAAATCGATTTATGACTTTTTAAACATGTCATGTGATGAGATACATTTATCAGACAAACAAGTTCAGGATGTCACATCGGTCACATGTGGTGAACACTGTATCTACTTCTTAAATCACATGTGTAGAGGCATCACCTATGATATGTTGATATCTAAATATTCTTCTAATCTGTTTAAAAATGACACAATGGTAACACGTTTTGTGAAAAAGTTGCAACCGTGTGTGTGTGTGTTCATAATGTGTTTAGTTGTGTTCAACATGTTCAGACAATTGTGTAAGATTGTGCAAGTCAATAAAATGTTGGTCAAATAAATTATCAGAGTTCATGTATCATTACAATCATTTTTATTTAGTCAAGCAAGGGGTTTTAGTCAAACAATAACATAGTCTGTGGTGGTAGCGATGGTTGATAATGACTCTTTTACGGGCGACTATGGCAAGAACCCATTCAATTTTAAGAATTATAATCTAGAATATCTGGCAATATATGTTGACGGTGTCCAGTTCCCCACCAAACCATTACAACCGGACTTCCCTAATGGTTGCGTAACTCGTGAATTCTATCAACTGGTGTTATCAACAGGGAGACATTTAAAGAACAGTGCTATGGCCATTGATCGAAACGATTTCCTGAGAGGGTACACTCTTTATGCATTTAATCTGACACCTGACGAGGATAATAGTCAGCATCTATCATTGATCAAGAGTGGTAACATACGCCTGGAGACACGTTTCAGGAACCCGCTGCCTAATACCATCAATCTAATAATTTATGCGGTATATGATAGTATGATTGAAGTGTCCCATCGCAGACAGGTTTTAGTTGATTACTATTAAGCATCATGAATACTGTGGAACTGACAGCCAGGTGTTTTGGCTTGTGATAAACTGCCCCAGCAACCTCTACAAATAAGACCTAGTGCTATGATAATTAACACACACCCCTCTGACCAGCCTGGAGAGCATTGGCTGGCAGTTCATATATTGGAGAGAGTTGGGTGTTTTTTTGACAGTTTTGGAAATGCTCCAAATCATTCAATATTTCCTAAATCGATTTATGACTTTTTAAACATGTCATGTGATGAGATACATTTATCAGACAAACAAGTTCAGGATGTCACATCGGTCACATGTGGTGAACACTGTATCTACTTCTTAAATCACATGTGTAGAGGCATCACCTATGATATGTTGATATCTAAATATTCTTCTAATCTGTTTAAAAATGACACAATGGTAACACGTTTTGTGAAAAAGTTGCAACCGTGTGTGTGTGTGTGTTCATAATGTGTTTAGTTGTGTTCAACATGTTCAGACAATTGTGTAAGATTGTGCAAGTCAATAAAATGTTGGTCAAATAAATTATCAGAGTTCATGTATCATTACAATCATTTTTATTTAGTCAAGCAAGGGGTTTTAGTCAAACAATAACATAGTCTGTGGTGGTAGCGATGGTTGATAATGACTCTTTTACGGGCGACTATGGCAAGAACCCATTCAATTTTAAGAATTATAATCTAGAATATCTGGCAATATATGTTGACGGTGTCCAGTTCCCCACCAAACCATTACAACCGGACTTCCCTAATGGTTGCGTAACTCGTGAATTCTATCAACTGGTGTTATCAACAGGGAGACATTTAAAGAACAGTGCTATGGCCATTGATCGAAACGATTTCCTGAGAGGGTACACTCTTTATGCATTTAATCTGACACCTGACGAGGATAATAGTCAGCATCTATCATTGATCAAGAGTGGTAACATACGCCTGGAGACACGTTTCAGGAACCCGCTGCCTAATACCATCAATCTAATAATTTATGCGGTATATGATAGTATGATTGAAGTGTCCCATCGCAGACAGGTTTTAGTTGATTACTATTAAGCATCATGAATACTGTGGAACTGACAGCCAGGTGTTTTGGCTTGTGATAAACTGCCCCAGCAACCTCTACAAATAAGACCTAGTGCTATGATAATTAACACACACCCCTCTGACCAGCCTGGAGAGCATTGGCTGGCAGTTTATATATTGGAGAGAGTTGGGTGTTTTTTTGACAGTTTTGGAAATGCTCCAAATCATTCAATATTTCCTAAATCGATTTATGACTTTTTAAACATGTCATGTGATGAGATACATTTATCAGACAAACAAGTTCAGGATGTCACATCGGTCACATGTGGTGAACACTGTATCTACTTCTTAAATCACATGTGTAGAGGCATCACCTATGATATGTTGATATCTAAATATTCTTCTAATCTGTTTAAAAATGACACAATGGTAACACGTTTTGTGAAAAAGTTGCAACCGTGTGTGTGTGTGTTCATAATGTGTTTAGTTGTGTTCAACATGTTCAGACAATTGTGTAAGATTGTGCAAGTCAATAAAATGTTGGTCAAATAAATTATCAGAGTTCATGTATCATTACAATCATTTTTATTTAGTCAAGCAAGGGGTTTTAGTCAAACAATAACATAGTCTGTGGTGGTAGCGATGGTTGATAATGACTCTTTTACGGGCGACTATGGCAAGAACCCATTCAATTTTAAGAATGATAATCTAGAATATCTGGCAATATATGTTGACGGTGTCCAGTTCCCCACCAAACCATTACAACCGGACTTCCCTAATGGTTGCGTAACTCGTGAATTCTATCAACTGGTGTTATCAACAGGGAGACATTTAAAGAACAGTGCTATGGCCATTGATCGAAACGATTTCCTGAGAGGGTACACTCTTTATGCATTTAATCTGACACCTGACGAGGATAATAGTCAGCATCTATCATTGATCAAGAGTGGTAACATACGCCTGGAGACACGTTTCAGGAACCCGCTGCCTAATACCATCAATCTAATAATTTATGCGGTATATGATAGTATGATTGAAGTGTCCCATCGCAGACAGGTTTTAGTTGATTACTATTAAGCATCATGAATACTGTGGAACTGACAGCCAGGTGTTTTGGCTTGTGATAAACTGCCCCAGCAACCTCTACAAATAAGACCTAGTGCTATGATAATTAACACACACCCCTCTGACCAGCCTGGAGAGCATTGGCTGGCAGTTTATATATTGGAGAGAGTTGGGTGTTTTTTTGACAGTTTTGGAAATGCTCCAAATCATTCAATATTTCCTCAATCGATTTATGACTTTTTAAACATGTCATGTGATGAGATACATTTATCAGACAAACAAGTTCAGGATGTCACATCGGTCACATGTGGTGAACACTGTATCTACTTCTTAAATCACATGTGTAGAGGCATCACCTATGATATGTTGATATCTAAATATTCTTCTAATCTGTTTAAAAATGACACAATGGTAACACGTTTTGTGAAAAAGTTGCAACCGTGTGTGTGTGTGTGTTCATAATGTGTTTAGTTGTGTTCAACATGTTCAGACAATTGTGTAAGATTGTGCAAGTCAATAAAATGTTGGTCAAATAAATTATCAGAGTTCATGTATCATTACAATCATTTTTATTTAGTCAAGCAAGGGGTTTTAGTCAAACAATAACATAGTCTGTGGTGGTAGCGATGGTTGATAATGACTCTTTTACGGGCGACTATGGCAAGAACCCATTCAATTTTAAGAATTATAATCTAGAATATCTGGCAATATATGTTGACGGTGTCCAGTTCCCCACCAAACCATTACAACCGGACTTCCCTAATGGTTGCGTAACTCGTGAATTCTATCAACTGGTGTTATCAACAGGGAGACATTTAAAGAACAGTGCTATGGCCATTGATCGAAACGATTTCCTGAGAGGGTACACTCTTTATGCATTTAATCTGACACCTGACGAGGATAATAGTCAGCATCTATCATTGATCAAGAGTGGTAACATACGCCTGGAGACACGTTTCAGGAACCCGCTGCCTAATACCATCAATCTAATAATTTATGCGGTATATGATAGTATGATTGAAGTGTCCCATCGCAGACAGGTTTTAGTTGATTACTATTAAGCATCATGAATACTGTGGAACTGACAGCCAGGTGTTTTGGCTTGTGATAAACTGCCCCAGCAACCTCTACAAATAAGACCTAGTGCTATGATAATTAACACACACCCCTCTGACCAGCCTGGAGAGCATTGGCTGGCAGTTTATATATTGGAGAGAGTTGGGTGTTTTTTTGACAGTTTTGGAAATGCTCCAAATCATTCAATATTTCCTAAATCGATTTATGACTTTTTAAACATGTCATGTGATGAGATACATTTATCAGACAAACAAGTTCAGGATGTCACATCGGTCACATGTGGTGAACACTGTATCTACTTCTTAAATCACATGTGTAGAGGCATCACCTATGATATGTTGATATCTAAATATTCTTCTAATCTGTTTAAAAATGACACAATGGTAACACGTTTTGTGAAAAAGTTGCAACCGTGTGTGTGTGTGTTCATAATGTGTTTAGTTGTGTTCAACATGTTCAGACAATTGTGTAAGATTGTGCAAGTCAATAAAATGTTGGTCAAATAAATTATCAGAGTTCATGTATCATTACAATCATTTTTATTTAGTCAAGCAAGGGGTTTTAGTCAAACAATAACATAGTCTGTGGTGGTAGCGATGGTTGATAATGACTCTTTTACGGGCGACTATGGCAAGAACCCATTCAATTTTAAGAATTATAATCTAGAATATCTGGCAATATATGTTGACGGTGTCCAGTTCCCCACCAAACCATTACAACCGGACTTCCCTAATGGTTGCGTAACTCGTGAATTCTATCAACTGGTGTTATCAACAGGGAGACATTTAAAGAACAGTGCTATGGCCATTGATCGAAACGATTTCCTGAGAGGGTACACTCTTTATGCATTTAATCTGACACCTGACGAGGATAATAGTCAGCATCTATCATTGATCAAGAGTGGTAACATACGCCTGGAGACACGTTTCAGGAACCCGCTGCCTAATACCATCAATCTAATAATTTATGCGGTATATGATAGTATGATTGAAGTGTCCCATCGCAGACAGGTTTTAGTTGATTACTATTAAGCATCATGAATACTGTGGAACTGACAGCCAGGTGTTTTGGCTTGTGATAAACTGCCCCAGCAACCTCTACAAATAAGACCTAGTGCTATGATAATTAACACACACCCCTCTGACCAGCCTGGAGAGCATTGGCTGGCAGTTTATATATTGGAGAGAGTTGGGTGTTTTTTTGACAGTTTTGGAAATGCTCCAAATCATTCAATATTTCCTAAATCGATTTATGACTTTTTAAACATGTCATGTGATGAGATACATTTATCAGACAAACAAGTTCAGGATGTCACATCGGTCACATGTGGTGAACACTGTATCTACTTCTTAAATCACATGTGTAGAGGCATCACCTATGATATGTTGATATCTAAATATTCTTCTAATCTGTTTAAAAATGACACAATGGTAACACGTTTTGTGAAAAAGTTGCAACCGTGTGTGTGTGTGTTCATAATGTGTTTAGTTGTGTTCAACATGTTCAGACAATTGTGTAAGATTGTGCAAGTCAATAAAATGTTGGTCAAATAAATTATCAGAGTTCATGTATCATTACAATCATTTTTATTTAGTCAAGCAAGGGGTTTTAGTCAAACAATAACATAGTCTGTGGTGGTAGCGATGGTTGATAATGACTCTTTTACGGGCGACTATGGCAAGAACCCATTCAATTTTAAGAATTATAATCTAGAATATCTGGCAATATATGTTGACGGTGTCCAGTTCCCCACCAAACCATTACAACCGGACTTCCCTAATGGTTGCGTAACTCGTGAATTCTATCAACTGGTGTTATCAACAGGGAGACATTTAAAGAACAGTGCTATGGCCATTGATCGAAACGATTTCCTGAGAGGGTACACTCTTTATGCATTTAATCTGACACCTGACGAGGATAATAGTCAGCATCTATCATTGATCAAGAGTGGTAACATACGCCTGGAGACACGTTTCAGGAACCCGCTGCCTAATACCATCAATCTAATAATTTATGCGGTATATGATAGTATGATTGAAGTGTCCCATCGCAGACAGGTTTTAGTTGATTACTATTAAGCATCATGAATACTGTGGAACTGACAGCCAGGTGTTTTGGCTTGTGATAAACTGCCCCAGCAACCTCTACAAATAAGACCTAGTGCTATGATAATTAACACACACCCCTCTGACCAGCCTGGAGAGCATTGGCTGGCAGTTTATATATTGGAGAGAGTTGGGTGTTTTTTTGACAGTTTTGGAAATGCTCCAAATCATTCAATATTTCCTAAATCGATTTATGACTTTTTAAACATGTCATGTGATGAGATACATTTATCAGACAAACAAGTTCAGGATGTCACATCGGTCACATGTGGTGAACACTGTATCTACTTCTTAAATCACATGTGTAGAGGCATCACCTATGATATGTTGATATCTAAATATTCTTCTAATCTGTTTAAAAATGACACAATGGTAACACGTTTTGTGAAAAAGTTGCAACCGTGTGTGTGTGTTCATAATGTGTTTAGTTGTGTTCAACATGTTCAGACAATTGTGTAAGATTGTGCAAGTCAATAAAATGTTGGTCAAATAAATTATCAGAGTTCATGTATCATTACAATCATTTTTATTTAGTCAAGCAAGGGGTTTTAGTCAAACAATAACATAGTCTGTGGTGGTAGCGATGGTTGATAATGACTCTTTTACGGGCGACTATGGCAAGAACCCATTCAATTTTAAGAATTATAATCTAGAATATCTGGCAATATATGTTGACGGTGTCCAGTTCCCCACCAAACCATTACAACCGGACTTCCCTAATGGTTGCGTAACTCGTGAATTCTATCAACTGGTGTTATCAACAGGGAGACATTTAAAGAACAGTGCTATGGCCATTGATCGAAACGATTTCCTGAGAGGGTACACTCTTTATGCATTTAATCTGACACCTGACGAGGATAATAGTCAGCATCTATCATTGATCAAGAGTGGTAACATACGCCTGGAGACACGTTTCAGGAACCCGCTGCCTAATACCATCAATCTAATAATTTATGCGGTATATGATAGTATGATTGAAGTGTCCCATCGCAGACAGGTTTTAGTTGATTACTATTAAGCATCATGAATACTGTGGAACTGACAGCCAGGTGTTTTGGCTTGTGATAAACTGCCCCAGCAACCTCTACAAATAAGACCTAGTGCTATGATAATTAACACACACCCCTCTGACCAGCCTGGAGAGCATTGGCTGGCAGTTTATATATTGGAGAGAGTTGGGTGTTTTTTTGACAGTTTTGGAAATGCTCCAAATCATTCAATATTTCCTAAATCGATTTATGACTTTTTAAACATGTCATGTGATGAGATACATTTATCAGACAAACAAGTTCAGGATGTCACATCGGTCACATGTGGTGAACACTGTATCTACTTCTTAAATCACATGTGTAGAGGCATCACCTATGATATGTTGATATCTAAATATTCTTCTAATCTGTTTAAAAATGACACAATGGTAACACGTTTTGTGAAAAAGTTTGCAACCGTGTGTGTGTGTGTTCATAATGTGTTTAGTTGTGTTCAACATGTTCAGACAATTGTGTAAGATTGTGCAAGTCAATAAAATGTTGGTCAAATAAATTATCAGAGTTCATGTATCATTACAATCATTTTTATTTAGTCAAGCAAGGGGTTTTAGTCAAACAATAACATAGTCTGTGGTGGTAGCGATGGTTGATAATGACTCTTTTACGGGCGACTATGGCAAGAACCCATTCAATTTTAAGAATTATAATCTAGAATATCTGGCAATATATGTTGACGGTGTCCAGTTCCCCACCAAACCATTACAACCGGACTTCCCTAATGGTTGCGTAACTCGTGAATTCTATCAACTGGTGTTATCAACAGGGAGACATTTAAAGAACAGTGCTATGGCCATTGATCGAAACGATTTCCTGAGAGGGTACACTCTTTATGCATTTAATCTGACACCTGACGAGGATAATAGTCAGCATCTATCATTGATCAAGAGTGGTAACATACGCCTGGAGACACGTTTCAGGAACCCGCTGCCTAATACCATCAATCTAATAATTTATGCGGTATATGATAGTATGATTGAAGTGTCCCATCGCAGACAGGTTTTAGTTGATTACTATTAAGCATCATGAATACTGTGGAACTGACAGCCAGGTGTTTTGGCTTGTGATAAACTGCCCCAGCAACCTCTACAAATAAGACCTAGTGCTATGATAATTAACACACACCCCTCTGACCAGCCTGGAGAGCATTGGCTGGCAGTTTATATATTGGAGAGAGTTGGGTGTTTTTTTGACAGTTTTGGAAATGCTCCAAATCATTCAATATTTCCTAGATCGATTTATGACTTTTTAAACATGTCATGTGATGAGATACATTTATCAGACAAACAAGTTCAGGATGTCACATCGGTCACATGTGGTGAACACTGTATCTACTTCTTAAATCACATGTGTAGAGGCATCACCTATGATATGTTGATATCTAAATATTCTTCTAATCTGTTTAAAAATGACACAATGGTAACACGTTTTGTGAAAAAGTTGCAACCGTGTGTGTGTGTGTTCATAATGTGTTTAGTTGTGTTCAACATGTTCAGACAATTGTGTAAGATTGTGCAAGTCAATAAAATGTTGGTCAAATAAATTATCAGAGTTCATGTATCATTACAATCATTTTTATTTAGTCAAGCAAGGGGTTTTAGTCAAACAATAACATAGTCTGTGGTGGTAGCGATGGTTGATAATGACTCTTTTACGGGCGACTATGGCAAGAACCCATTCAATTTTAAGAATTATAATCTAGAATATCTGGCAATATATGTTGACGGTGTCCAGTTCCCCACCAAACCATTACAACCGGACTTCCCTAATGGTTGCGTAACTCGTGAATTCTATCAACTGGTGTTATCAACAGGGAGACATTTAAAGAACAGTGCTATGGCCATTGATCGAAACGATTTCCTGAGAGGGTACACTCTTTATGCATTTAATCTGACACCTGACGAGGATAATAGTCAGCATCTATCATTGATCAAGAGTGGTAACATACGCCTGGAGACACGTTTCAGGAACCCGCTGCCTAATACCATCAATCTAATAATTTATGCGGTATATGATAGTATGATTGAAGTGTCCCATCGCAGACAGGTTTTAGTTGATTACTATTAAGCATCATGAATACTGTGGAACTGACAGCCAGGTATTTTGGCTTGTGATAAACTGCCCCAGCAACCTCTACAAATAAGACCTAGTGCTATGATAATTAACACACACCCCTCTGACCAGCCTGGAGAGCATTGGCTGGCAGTTTATATATTGGAGAGAGTTGGGTGTTTTTTTGACAGTTTTGGAAATGCTCCAAATCATTCAATATTTCCTCAATCGATTTATGACTTTTTAAACATGTCATGTGATGAGATACATTTATCAGACAAACAAGTTCAGGATGTCACATCGGTCACATGTGGTGAACACTGTATCTACTTCTTAAATCACATGTGTAGAGGCATCACCTATGATATGTTGATATCTAAATATTCTTCTAATCTGTTTAAAAATGACACAATGGTAACACGTTTTGTGAAAAAGTTGCAACCGTGTGTGTGTGTTCATAATGTGTTTAGTTGTGTTCAACATGTTCAGACAATTGTGTAAGATTGTGCAAGTCAATAAAATGTTGGTCAAATAAATTATCAGAGTTCATGTATCATTACAATCATTTTTATTTAGTCAAGCAAGGGGTTTTAGTCAAACAATAACATAGTCTGTGGTGGTAGCGATGGTTGATAATGACTCTTTTACGGGCGACTATGGCAAGAACCCATTCAATTTTAAGAATTATAATCTAGAATATCTGGCAATATATGTTGACGGTGTCCAGTTCCCCACCAAACCATTACAACCGGACTTCCCTAATGGTTGCGTAACTCGTGAATTCTATCAACTGGTGTTATCAACAGGGAGACATTTAAAGAACAGTGCTATGGCCATTGATCGAAACGATTTCCTGAGAGGGTACACTCTTTATGCATTTAATCTGACACCTGACGAGGATAATAGTCAGCATCTATCATTGATCAAGAGTGGTAACATACGCCTGGAGACACGTTTCAGGAACCCGCTGCCTAATACCATCAATCTAATAATTTATGCGGTATATGATAGTATGATTGAAGTGTCCCATCGCAGACAGGTTTTAGTTGATTACTATTAAGCATCATGAATACTGTGGAACTGACAGCCAGGTGTTTTGGCTTGTGATAAACTGCCCCAGCAACCTCTACAAATAAGACCTAGTGCTATGATAATTAACACACACACCTCTGACCAGCCTGGAGAGCATTGGCTGGCAGTTTATATATTGGAGAGAGTTGGGTGTTTTTTTGACAGTTTTGGAAATGCTCCAAATCATTCAATATTTCCTCAATCGATTTATGACTTTTTAAACATGTCATGTGATGAGATACATTTATCAGACAAACAAGTTCAGGATGTCACATCGGTCACATGTGGTGAACACTGTATCTACTTCTTAAATCACATGTGTAGAGGCATCACCTATGATATGTTGATATCTAAATATTCTTCTAATCTGTTTAAAAATGACACAATGGTAACACGTTTTGTGAAAAAGTTGCAACCGTGTGTGTGTGTGTTCATAATGTGTTTAGTTGTGTTCAACATGTTCAGACAATTGTGTAAGATTGTGCAAGCCAATAAAATGTTGGTCAAATAAATTATCAGAGTTCATGTATCATTACAATCATTTTTATTTAGTCAAGCAAGGGGTTTTAGTCAAACAATAACATAGTCTGTGGTGGTAGCGATGGTTGATAATGACTCTTTTACGGGCGACTATGGCAAGAACCCATTCAATTTTAAGAATTATAATCTAGAATATCTGGCAATATATGTTGACGGTGTCCAGTTCCCCACCAAACCATTACAACCGGACTTCCCTAATGGTTGCGTAACTCGTGAATTCTATCAACTGGTGTTATCAACAGGGAGACATTTAAAGAAAAGTGCTATGGCCATTGATCGAAACGATTTCCTGAGAGGGTACACTCTTTATGCATTTAATCTGACACCTGACGAGGATAATAGTCAGCATCTATCATTGATCAAGAGTGGTAACATACGCCTGGAGACACGTTTCAGGAACCCGCTGCCTAATACCATCAATCTAATAATTTATGCGGTATATGATAGTATGATTGAAGTGTCCCATCGCAGACAGGTTTTAGTTGATTACTATTAAGCATCATGAATACTGTGGAACTGACAGCCAGGTGTTTTGGCTTGTGATAAACTGCCCCAGCAACCTCTACAAATAAGACCTAGTGCTATGATAATTAACACACACCCCTCTGACCAGCCTGGAGAGCATTGGCTGGCAGTTTATATATTGGAGAGAGTTGGGTGTTTTTTTGACAGTTTTGGAAATGCTCCAAATCATTCAATATTTCCTAAATCGATTTATGACTTTTTAAACATGTCATGTGATGAGATACATTTATCAGACAAACAAGTTCAGGATGTCACATCGGTCACATGTGGTGAACACTGTATCTACTTCTTAAATCACATGTGTAGAGGCATCACCTATGATATGTTGATATCTAAATATTCTTCTAATCTGTTTAAAAATGACACAATGGTAACACGTTTTGTGAAAAAGTTGCAACCGTGTGTGTGTGTGTGTTCATAATGTGTTTAGTTGTGTTCAACATGTTCAGACAATTGTGTAAGATTGTGCAAGTCAATAAAATGTTGGTCAAATAAATTATCAGAGTTCATGTATCATTACAATCATTTTTATTTAGTCAAGCAAGGGGTTTTAGTCAAACAATAACATAGTCTGTGGTGGTAGCGATGGTTGATAATGACTCTTTTACGGGCGACTATGGCAAGAACCCATTCAATTTTAAGAATTATAATCTAGAATATCTGGCAATATATGTTGACGGTGTCCAGTTCCCCACCAAACCATTACAACCGGACTTCCCTAATGGTTGCGTAACTCGTGAATTCTATCAACTGGTGTTATCAACAGGGAGACATTTAAAGAACAGTGCTATGGCCATTGATCGAAACGATTTCCTGAGAGGGTACACTCTTTATGCATTTAATCTGACACCTGACGAGGATAATAGTCAGCATCTATCATTGATCAAGAGTGGTAACATACGCCTGGAGACACGTTTCAGGAACCCGCTGCCTAATACCATCAATCTAATAATTTATGCGGTATATGATAGTATGATTGAAGTGTCCCATCGCAGACAGGTTTTAGTTGATTACTATTAAGCATCATGAATACTGTGGAACTGACAGCCAGGTGTTTTGGCTTGTGATAAACTGCCCCAGCAACCTCTACAAATAAGACCTAGTGCTATGATAATTAACACACACCCCTCTGACCAGCCTGGAGAGCATTGGCTGGCAGTTTATATATTGGAGAGAGTTGGGTGTTTTTTTGACAGTTTTGGAAATGCTCCAAATCATTCAATATTTCCTAAATCGATTTATGACTTTTTAAACATGTCATGTGATGAGATACATTTATCAGACAAACAAGTTCAGGATGTCACATCGGTCACATGTGGTGAACACTGTATCTACTTCTTAAATCACATGTGTAGAGGCATCACCTATGATATGTTGATATCTAAATATTCTTCTAATCTGTTTAAAAATGACACAATGGTAACACGTTTTGTGAAAAAGTTGCAACCGTGTGTGTGTGTGTGTTCATAATGTGTTTAGTTGTGTTCAACATGTTCAGACAATTGTGTAAGATTGTGCAAGTCAATAAAATGTTGGTCAAATAAATTATCAGAGTTCATGTATCATTACAATCATTTTTATTTAGTCAAGCAAGGGGTTTTAGTCAAACAATAACATAGTCTGTGGTGGTAGCGATGGTTGATAATGACTCTTTTACGGGCGACTATGGCAAGAACCCATTCAATTTTAAGAATTATAATCTAGAATATCTGGCAATATATGTTGACGGTGTCCAGTTCCCCACCAAACCATTACAACCGGACTTCCCTAATGGTTGCGTAACTCGTGAATTCTATCAACTGGTGTTATCAACAGGGAGACATTTAAAGAACAGTGCTATGGCCATTGATCGAAACGATTTCCTGAGAGGGTACACTCTTTATGCATTTAATCTGACACCTGACGAGGATAATAGTCAGCATCTATCATTGATCAAGAGTGGTAACATACGCCTGGAGACACGTTTCAGGAACCCGCTGCCTAATACCATCAATCTAATAATTTATGCGGTATATGATAGTATGATTGAAGTGTCCCATCGCAGACAGGTTTTAGTTGATTACTATTAAGCATCATGAATACTGTGGAACTGACAGCCAGGTGTTTTGGCTTGTGATAAACTGCCCCAGCAACCTCTACAAATAAGACCTAGTGCTATGATAATTAACACACACCCCTCTGACCAGCCTGGAGAGCATTGGCTGGCAGTTTATATATTGGAGAGAGTTGGGTGTTTTTTTGACAGTTTTGGAAATGCTCCAAATCATTCAATATTTCCTAAATCGATTTATGACTTTTTAAACATGTCATGTGATGAGATACATTTATCAGACAAACAAGTTCAGGATGTCACATCGGTCACATGTGGTGAACACTGTATCTACTTCTTAAATCACATGTGTAGAGGCATCACCTATGATATGTTGATATCTAAATATTCTTCTAATCTGTTTAAAAATGACACAATGGTAACACGTTTTGTGAAAAAGTTGCAACCGTGTGTGTGTGTGTTCATAATGTGTTTAGTTGTGTTCAACATGTTCAGACAATTGTGTAAGATTGTGCAAGTCAATAAAATGTTGGTCAAATAAATTATCAGAGTTCATGTATCATTACAATCATTTTTATTTAGTCAAGCAAGGGGTTTTAGTCAAACAATAACATAGTCTGTGGTGGTAGCGATGGTTGATAATGACTCTTTTAC
Organism: Nansenia antarctica; assembly: GCF_963989245.1. Classification (NCBI taxonomy): domain Eukaryota; kingdom Metazoa; phylum Chordata; class Actinopteri; order Argentiniformes; family Microstomatidae; genus Nansenia; species Nansenia antarctica. Next base: position 54,174,199 of record NC_137688.1, on the reverse strand, counting down.
GGGCGACTATGGCAAGAACCCATTCAATTTTAAGAATTATAATCTAGAATATCTGGCAATATATGTTGACGGTGTCCAGTTCCCCACCAAACCATTACAACCGGACTTCCCTAATGGTTGCGTAACTCGTGAATTCTATCAACTGGTGTTATCAACAGGGAGACATTTAAAGAACAGTGCTATGGCCATTGATCGAAACGATTTCCTGAGAGGGTACACTCTTTATGCATTTAATCTGACACCTGACGAGGATAATAGTCAGCATCTATCATTGATCAAGAGTGGTAACATACGCCTGGAGACACGTTTCAGGAACCCGCTGCCTAATACCATCAATCTAATAATTTATGCGGTATATGATAGTATGATTGAAGTGTCCCATCGCAGACAGGTTTTAGTTGATTACTATTAAGCATCATGAATACTGTGGAACTGACAGCCAGGTGTTTTGGCTTGTGATAAACTGCCCCAGCAACCTCTACAAATAAGACCTAGTGCTATGATAATTAACACACACCCCTCTGACCAGCCTGGAGAGCATTGGCTGGCAGTCTATATATTGGAGAGAGTTGGGTGTTTTTTTGACAGTTTTGGAAATGCTCCAAATCATTCAATATTTCCTAAATCGATTTATGACTTTTTAAACATGTCATGTGATGAGATACATTTATCAGACAAACAAGTTCAGGATGTCACATCGGTCACATGTGGTGAACACTGTATCTACTTCTTAAATCACATGTGTAGAGGCATCACCTATGATATGTTGATATCTAAATATTCTTCTAATCTGTTTAAAAATGACACAATGGTAACACGTTTTGTGAAAAAGTTGCAACCGTGTGTGTGTGTGTGTTCATAATGTGTTTAGTTGTGTTCAACATGTTCAGACAATTGTGTAAGATTGTGCAAGTCAATAAAATGTTGGTCAAATAAATTATCAGAGTTCATGTATCATTACAATCATTTTTATTTAGTCAAGCAAGGGGTTTTAGTCAAACAATAACATAGTCTGTGGTGGTAGCGATGGTTGATAATGACTCTTTTACGGGCGACTATGGCAAGAACCCATTCAATTTTAAGAATTATAATCTAGAATATCTGGCAATATATCTTGACGGTGTCCAGTTCCCCACCAAACCATTACAACCGGACTTCCCTAATGGTTGCGTAACTCGTGAATTCTATCAACTGGTGTTATCAACAGGGAGACATTTAAAGAACAGTGCTATGGCCATTGATCGAAACGATTTCCTGAGAGGGTACACTCTTTATGCATTTAATCTGACACCTGACGAGGATAATAGTCAGCATCTATCATTGATCAAGAGTGGTAACATACGCCTGGAGACACGTTTCAGGAACCCGCTGCCTAATACCATCAATCTAATAATTTATGCGGTATATGATAGTATGATTGAAGTGTCCCATCGCAGACAGGTTTTAGTTGATTACTATTAAGCATCATGAATACTGTGGAACTGACAGCCAGGTGTTTTGGCTTGTGATAAACTGCCCCAGCAACCTCTACAAATAAGACCTAGTGCTATGATAATTAACACACACCCCTCTGACCAGCCTGGAGAGCATTGGCTGGCAGTTTATATATTGGAGAGAGTTGGGTGTTTTTTTGACAGTTTTGGAAATGCTCCAAATCATTCAATATTTCCTAAATCGATTTATGACTTTTTAAACATGTCATGTGATGAGATACATTTATCAGACAAACAAGTTCAGGATGTCACATCGGTCACATGTGGTGAACACTGTATCTACTTCTTAAATCACATGTGTAGAGGCATCACCTATGATATGTTGATATCTAAATATTCTTCTAATCTGTTTAAAAATGACACAATGGTAACACGTTTTGTGAAAAAGTTGCAACCGTGTGTGTGTGTGTTCATAATGTGTTTAGTTGTGTTCAACATGTTCAGACAATTGTGTAAGATTGTGCAAGTCAATAAAATGTTGGTCAAATAAATTATCAGAGTTCATGTATCATTACAATCATTTTTATTTAGTCAAGCAAGGGGTTTTAGTCAAACAATAACATAGTCTGTGGTGGTAGCGATGGATGATAATGACTCTTTTACGGGCGACTATGGCAAGAACCCATTCAATTTTAAGAATTATAATCTAGAATATCTGGCAATATATTTTGCCGGTGTCCAGTTCCCCACCAAACCATTACAACCGGACTTCCCTAATGGTTGCGTAACTCGTGAATTCTATCAACTGGTGTTATCAACAGGGAGACATTTAAAGAACAGTGCTATGGCCATTGATCGAAACGATTTCCTGAGAGGGTACACTCTTTATGCATTTAATCTGACACCTGACGAGGATAATAGTCAGCATCTATCATTGATCAAGAGTGGTAACATACGCCTGGAGACACGTTTCAGGAACCCGCTGCCTAATACCATCAATCTAATAATTTATGCGGTATATGATAGTATGATTGAAGTGTCCCATCGCAGACAGGTTTTAGTTGATTACTATTAAGCATCATGAATACTGTGGAACTGACAGCCAGGTGTTTTGGCTTGTGATAAACTGCCCCAGCAACCTCTACAAATAAGACCTAGTGCTATGATAATTAACACACACCCCTCTGACCAGCCTGGAGAGCATTGGCTGGCAGTTTATATATTGGAGAGAGTTGGGTGTTTTTTTGACAGTTTTGGAAATGCTCCAAATCATTCAATATTTCCTAAATCGATTTATGACTTTTTAAACATGTCATGTGATGAGATACATTTATCAGACAAACAAGTTCAGGATGTCACATCGGTCACATGTGGTGAACACTGTATCTACTTCTTAAATCACATGTGTAGAGGCATCACCTATGATATGTTGATATCTAAATATTCTTCTAATCTGTTTAAAAATGACACAATGGTAACACGTTTTGTGAAAAAGTTGCAACCGTGTGTGTGTGTGTTCATAATGTGTTTAGTTGTGTTCAACATGTTCAGACAATTGTGTAAGATTGTGCAAGTCAATAAAATGTTGGTCAAATAAATTATCAGAGTTCATGTATCATTACAATCATTTTTATTTAGTCAAGCAAGGGGTTTTAGTCAAACAATAACATAGTCTGTGGTGGTAGCGATGGTTGATAATGACTCTTTTACGGGCGACTATGGCAAGAACCCATTCAATTTTAAGAATTATAATCTAGAATATCTGGCAATATATGTTGACGGTGTCCAGTTCCCCACCAAACCATTACAACCGGACTTCCCTAATGGTTGCGTAACTCGTGAATTCTATCAACTGGTGTTATCAACAGGGAGACATTTAAAGAACAGTGCTATGGCCATTGATCGAAACGATTTCCTGAGAGGGTACACTCTTTATGCATTTAATCTGACACCTGACGAGGATAATAGTCAGCATCTATCATTGATCAAGAGTGGTAACATACGCCTGGAGACACGTTTCAGGAACCCGCTGCCTAATACCATCAATCTAATAATTTATGCGGTATATGATAGTATGATTGAAGTGTCCCATCGCAGACAGGTTTTAGTTGATTACTATTAAGCATCATGAATACTGTGGAACTGACAGCCAGGTGTTTTGGCTTGTGATAAACTGCCCCAGCAACCTCTACAAATAAGACCTAGTGCTATGATAATTAACACACACCCCTCTGACCAGCCTGGAGAGCATTGGCTGGCAGTTTATATATTGGAGAGAGTTGGGTGTTTTTTTGACAGTTTTGGAAATGCTCCAAATCATTCAATATTTCCTAAATCGATTTATGACTTTTTAAACATGTCATGTGATGAGATACATTTATCAGACAAACAAGTTCAGGATGTCACATCGGTCACATGTGGTGAACACTGTATCTACTTCTTAAATCACATGTGTAGAGGCATCACCTATGATATGTTGATATCTAAATATTCTTCTAATCTGTTTAAAAATGACACAATGGTAACACGTTTTGTGAAAAAGTTGCAACCGTGTGTGTGTGTGTTCATAATGTGTTTAGTTGTGTTCAACATGTTCAGACAATTGTGTAAGATTGTGCAAGTCAATAAAATGTTGGTCAAATAAATTATCAGAGTTCATGTATCATTACAATCATTTTTATTTAGTCAAGCAAGGGGTTTTAGTCAAACAATAACATAGTCTGTGGTGGTAGCGATGGTTGATAATGACTCTTTTACGGGCGACTATGGCAAGAACCCATTCAATTTTAAGAATTATAATCTAGAATATCTGGCAATATATGTTGACGGTGTCCAGTTCCCCACCAAACCATTACAACCGGACTTCCCTAATGGTTGCGTAACTCGTGAATTCTATCAACTGGTGTTATCAACAGGGAGACATTTAAAGAACAGTGCTATGGCCATTGATCGAAACGATTTCCTGAGAGGGTACACTCTTTATGCATTTAATCTGACACCTGACGAGGATAATAGTCAGCATCTATCATTGATCAAGAGTGGTAACATACGCCTGGAGACACGTTTCAGGAACCCGCTGCCTAATACCATCAATCTAATAATTTATGCGGTATATGATAGTATGATTGAAGTGTCCCATCGCAGACAGGTTTTAGTTGATTACTATTAAGCATCATGAATACTGTGGAACTGACAGCCAGGTGTTTTGGCTTGTGATAAACTGCCCCAGCAACCTCTACAAATAAGACCTAGTGCTATGATAATTAACACACACCCCTCTGACCAGCCTGGAGAGCATTGGCTGGCAGTTTATATATTGGAGAGAGTTGGGTGTTTTTTTGACAGTTTTGGAAATGCTCCAAATCATTCAATATTTCCTAAATCGATTTATGACTTTTTAAACATGTCATGTGATGAGATACACATTTATCAGACAAACAAGTTCAGGATGTCACATCGGTCACATGTGGTGAACACTGTATCTACTTCTTAAATCACATGTGTAGAGGCATCACCTATGATATGTTGATATCTAAATATTCTTCTAATCTGTTTAAAAATGACACAATGGTAACACGTTTTGTGAAAAAGTTGCAACCGTGTGTGTGTGTGTTCATAATGTGTTTAGTTGTGTTCAACATGTTCAGACAATTGTGTAAGATTGTGCAAGTCAATAAAATGTTGGTCAAATAAATTATCAGAGTTCATGTATCATTACAATCATTTTTATTTAGTCAAGCAAGGGGTTTTAGTCAAACAATAACATAGTCTGTGGTGGTAGCGATGGTTGATAATGACTCTTTTACGGGCGACTATGGCAAGAACCCATTCAATTTTAAGAATTATAATCTAGAATATCTGGCAATATATGTTGACGGTGTCCAGTTCCCCACCAAACCATTACAACCGGACTTCCCTAATGGTTGCGTAACTCGTGAATTCTATCAACTGGTGTTATCAACAGGGAGACATTTAAAGAACAGTGCTATGGCCATTGATCGAAACGATTTCCTGAGAGGGTACACTCTTTATGCATTTAATCTGACACCTGACGAGGATAATAGTCAGCATCTATCATTGATCAAGAGTGGTAACATACGCCTGGAGACACGTTTCAGGAACCCGCTGCCTAATACCATCAATCTAATAATTTATGCGGTATATGATAGTATGATTGAAGTGTCCCATCGCAGACAGGTTTTAGTTGATTACTATTAAGCATCATGAATACTGTGGAACTGACAGCCAGGTGTTTTGGCTTGTGATAAACTGCCCCAGCAACCTCTACAAATAAGACCTAGTGCTATGATAATTAACACACACCCCTCTGACCAGCCTGGAGAGCATTGGCTGGCAGTTTATATATTGGAGAGAGTTGGGTGTTTTTTTGACAGTTTTGGAAATGCTCCAAATCATTCAATATTTCCTAAATCGATTTATGACTTTTTAAACATGTCATGTGATGAGATACATTTATCAGACAAACAAGTTCAGGATGTCACATCGGTCACATGTGGTGAACACTGTATCTACTTCTTAAATCACATGTGTAGAGGCATCACCTATGATATGTTGATATCTAAATATTCTTCTAATCTGTTTAAAAATGACACAATGGTAACACGTTTTGTGAAAAAGTTGCAACCGTGTGTGTGTGTGTTCATAATGTGTTTAGTTGTGTTCAACATGTTCAGACAATTGTGTAAGATTGTGCAAGTCAATAAAATGTTGGTCAAATAAATTATCAGAGTTCATGTATCATTACAATCATTTTTATTTAGTCAAGCAAGGGGTTTTAGTCAAACAATAACATAGTCTGTGGTGGTAGCGATGGTTGATAATGACTCTTTTACGGGCGACTATGGCAAGAACCCATTCAATTTTAAGAATTATAATCTAGAATATCTGGCAATATATGTTGACGGTGTCCAGTTCCCCACCAAACCATTACAACCGGACTTCCCTAATGGTTGCGTAACTCGTGAATTCTATCAACTGGTGTTATCAACAGGGAGACATTTAAAGAACAGTGCTATGGCCATTGATCGAAACGATTTCCTGAGAGGGTACACTCTTTATGCATTTAATCTGACACCTGACGAGGATAATAGTCAGCATCTATCATTGATCAAGAGTGGTAACATACGCCTGGAGACACGTTTCAGGAACCCGCTGCCTAATACCATCAATCTAATAATTTATGCGGTATATGATAGTATGATTGAAGTGTCCCATCGCAGACAGGTTTTAGTTGATTACTATTAAGCATCATGAATACTGTGGAACTGACAGCCAGGTGTTTTGGCTTGTGATAAACTGCCCCAGCAACCTCTACAAATAAGACCTAGTGCTATGATAATTAACACACACCCCTCTGACCAGCCTGGAGAGCATTGGCTGGCAGTTTATATATTGGAGAGAGTTGGGTGTTTTTTTGACAGTTTTGGAAATGCTCCAAATCATTCAATATTTCCTAAATCGATTTATGACTTTTTAAACATGTCATGTGATGAGATACATTTATCAGACAAACAAGTTCAGGATGTCACATCGGTCACATGTGGTGAACACTGTATCTACTTCTTAAATCACATGTGTAGAGGCATCACCTATGATATGTTGATATCTAAATATTCTTCTAATCTGTTTAAAAATGACACAATGGTAACACGTTTTGTGAAAAAGTTGCAACCGTGTGTGTGTGTGTGTTCATAATGTGTTTAGTTGTGTTCAACATGTTCAGACAATTGTGTAAGATTGTGCAAGTCAATAAAATGTTGGTCAAATAAATTATCAGAGTTCATGTATCATTACAATCATTTTTATTTAGTCAAGCAAGGGGTTTTAGTCAAACAATAACATAGTCTGTGGTGGTAGCGATGGTTGATAATGACTCTTTTACGGGCGACTATGGCAAGAACCCATTCAATTTTAAGAATTATAATCTAGAATATCTGGCAATATATGTTGACGGTGTCCAGTTCCCCACCAAACCATTACAACCGGACTTCCCTAATGGTTGCGTAACTCGTGAATTCTATCAACTGGTGTTATCAACAGGGAGACATTTAAAGAACAGTGCTATGGCCATTGATCGAAACGATTTCCTGAGAGGGTACACTCTTTATGCATTTAATCTGACACCTGACGAGGATAATAGTCAGCATCTATCATTGATCAAGAGTGGTAACATACGCCTGGAGACACGTTTCAGGAACCCGCTGCCTAATACCATCAATCTAATAATTTATGCGGTATATGATAGTATGATTGAAGTGTCCCATCGCAGACAGGTTTTAGTTGATTACTATTAAGCATCATGAATACTGTGGAACTGACAGCCAGGTGTTTTGGCTTGTGATAAACTGCCCCAGCAACCTCTACAAATAAGACCTAGTGCTATGATAATTAACACACACCCCTCTGACCAGCCTGGAGAGCATTGGCTGGCAGTTTATATATTGGAGAGAGTTGGGTGTTTTTTTGACAGTTTTGGAAATGCTCCAAATCATTCAATATTTCCTAAATCGATTTATGACTTTTTAAACATGTCATGTGATGAGATACATTTATCAGACAAACAAGTTCAGGATGTCACATCGGTCACATGTGGTGAACACTGTATCTACTTCTTAAATCACATGTGTAGAGGCATCACCTATGATATGTTGATATCTAAATATTCTTCTAATCTGTTTAAAAATGACACAATGGTAACACGTTTTGTGAAAAAGTTGCAACCGTGTGTGTGTGTGTGTTCATAATGTGTTTAGTTGTGTTCAACATGTTCAGACAATTGTGTAAGATTGTGCAAGTCAATAAAATGTTGGTCAAATAAATTATCAGAGTTCATGTATCATTACAATCATTTTTATTTAGTCAAGCAAGGGGTTTTAGTCAAACAATAACATAGTCTGTGGTGGTAGCGATGGTTGATAATGACTCTTTTACGGGCGACTATGGCAAGAACCCATTCAATTTTAAGAATTATAATCTAGAATATCTGGCAATATATGTTGACGGTGTCCAGTTCCCCACCAAACCATTACAACCGGACTTCCCTAATGGTTGCGTAACTCGTGAATTCTATCAACTGGTGTTATCAACAGGGAGACATTTAAAGAACAGTGCTATGGCCATTGATCGAAACGATTTCCTGAGAGGGTACACTCTTTATGCATTTAATCTGACACCTGACGAGGATAATAGTCAGCATCTATCATTGATCAAGAGTGGTAACATACGCCTGGAGACACGTTTCAGGAACCCGCTGCCTAATACCATCAATCTAATAATTTATGCGGTATATGATAGTATGATTGAAGTGTCCCATCGCAGACAGGTTTTAGTTGATTACTATTAAGCATCATGAATACTGTGGAACTGACAGCCAGGTGTTTTGGCTTGTGATAAACTGCCCCAGCAACCTCTACAAATAAGACCTAGTGCTATGATAATTAACACACACCCCTCTGACCAGCCTGGAGAGCATTGGCTGGCAGTTTATATATTGGAGAGAGTTGGGTGTTTTTATGACAGTTTTGGAAATGCTCCAAATCATTCAATATTTCCTAAATCGATTTATGACTTTTTAAACATGTCATGTGATGAGATACATTTATCAGACAAACAAGTTCAGGATGTCACATCGGTCACATGTGGTGAACACTGTATCTACTTCTTAAATCACATGTGTAGAGGCATCACCTATGATATGTTGATATCTAAATATTCTTCTAATCTGTTTAAAAATGACACAATGGTAACACGTTTTGTGAAAAAGTTGCAACCGTGTGTGTGTGTTCATAATGTGTTTAGTTGTGTTCAACATGTTCAGACAATTGTGTAAGATTGTGCAAGTCAATAAAATGTTGGTCAAATAAATTATCAGAGTTCATGTATCATTACAATCATTTTTATTTAGTCAAGCAAGGGGTTTTAGTCAAACAATAACATAGTCTGTGGTGGTAGCGATGGTTGATAATGACTCTTTTACGGGCGACTATGGCAAGAACCCATTCAATTTTAAGAATTATAATCTAGAATATCTGGCAATATATGTTGACGGTGTCCAGTTCCCCACCAAACCATTACAACCGGACTTCCCTAATGGTTGCGTAACTCGTGAATTCTATCAACTGGTGTTATCAACAGGGAGACATTTAAAGAACAGTGCTATGGCCATTGATCGAAACGATTTCCTGAGAGGGTACACTCTTTATGCATTTAATCTGACACCTGACGAGGATAATAGTCAGCATCTATCATTGATCAAGAGTGGTAACATACGCCTGGAGACACGTTTCAGGAACCCGCTGCCTAATACCATCAATCTAATAATTTATGCGGTATATGATAGTATGATTGAAGTGTCCCATCGCAGACAGGTTTTAGTTGATTACTATTAAACATCATGAATACTGTGGAACTGACAGCCAGGTGTTTTGGCTTGTGATAAACTGCCCCAGCAACCTCTACAAATAAGACCTAGTGCTATGATAATTAACACACACCCCTCTGACCAGCCTGGAGAGCATTGGCTGGCAGTTTATATATTGGAGTGAGTTGGGTGTTTTTTTGACAGTTTTGGAAATGCTCCAAATCATTCAATATTTCCTAAATCGATTTATGACTTTTTAAACATGTCATGTGATGAGATACATTTATCAGACAAACAAGTTCAGGATGTCACATCGGTCACATGTGGTGAACACTGTATCCACTTCTTAAATCACATGTGTAGAGGCATCACCTATGATATGTTGATATCTAAATATTCTTCTAATCTGTTTAAAAATGACACAATGGTAACACGTTTTGTGAAAAAGTTGCAACCGTGTGTGTGTGTGTGTTCATAATGTGTTTAGTTGTGTTCAACATGTTCAGACAATTGTGTAAGATTGTGCAAGTCAATAAAATGTTGGTCAAATAAATTATCAGAGTTCATGTATCATTACAATCATTTTTATTTAGTCAAGCAAGGGGTTTTAGTCAAACAATAACATAGTCTGTGGTGGTAGCGATGGTTGATAATGACTCTTTTACGGGCGACTATGGCAAGAACCCATTCAATTTTAAGAATTATAATCTAGAATATCTGGCAATATATGTTGACGGTGTCCAGTTCCCCACCAAACCATTACAACCGGACTTCCCTAATGGTTGCGTAACTCGTGAATTCTATCAACTGGTGTTATCAACAGGGAGACATTTAAAGAACAGTGCTATGGCCATTGATCGAAACGATTTCCTGAGAGGGTACACTCTTTATGCATTTAATCTGACACCTGACGAGGATAATAGTCAGCATCTATCATTGATCAAGAGTGGTAACATACGCCTGGAGACACGTTTCAGGAACCCGCTGCCTAATACCATCAATCTAATAATTTATGCGGTATATGATAGTATGATTGAAGTGTCCCATCGCAGACAGGTTTTAGTTGATTACTATTAAGCATCATGAATACTGTGGAACTGACAGCCAGGTGTTTTGGCTTGTGATAAACTGCCCCAGCAACCTCTACAAATAAGACCTAGTGCTATGATAATTAACACACACCCCTCTGACCAGCCTGGAGAGCATTGGCTGGCAGTTTATATATTGGAGAGAGTTGGGTGTTTTTTTGACAGTTTTGGAAATGCTCCAAATCATTCAATATTTCCTAAATCGATTTATGACTTTTTAAACATGTCATGTGATGAGATACATTTATCAGACAAACAAGTTCAGGATGTCACATCGGTCACATGTGGTGAACACTGTATCTACTTCTTAAATCACATGTGTAGAGGCATCACCTATGATATGTTGATATCTAAATATTCTTCTAATCTGTTTAAAAATGACACAATGGTAACACGTTTTGTGAAAAAGTTGCAACCGTGTGTGTGTGTGTGTTCATAATGTGTTTAGTTGTGTTCAACATGTTCAGACAATTGTGTAAGATTGTGCAAGTCAATAAAATGTTGGTCAAATAAATTATCAGAGTTCATGTATCATTACAATCATTTTTATTTAGTCAAGCAAGGGGTTTTAGTCAAACAATAACATAGTCTGTGGTGGTAGCGATGGTTGATAATGACTCTTTTACGGGCGACTATGGCAAGAACCCATTCAATTTTAAGAATTATAATCTAGAATATCTGGCAATATATGTTGACGGTGTCCAGTTCCCCACCAAACCATTACAACCGGACTTCCCTAATGGTTGCGTAACTCGTTAATTCTATCAACTGGTGTTATCAACAGGGAGACATTTAAAGAACAGTGCTATGGCCATTGATCGAAACGATTTCCTGAGAGGGTACACTCTTTATGCATTTAATCTGACACCTGACGAGGATAATAGTCAGCATCTATCATTGATCAAGAGTGGTAACATACGCCTGGAGACACGTTTCAGGAACCCGCTGCCTAATACCATCAATCTAATAATTTATGCGGTATATGATAGTATGATTGAAGTGTCCCATCGCAGACAGGTTTTAGTTGATTACTATTAAGCATCATGAATACTGTGGAACTGACAGCCAGGTGTTTTGGCTTGTGATAAACTGCCCCAGCAACCTCTACAAATAAGACCTAGTGCTATGATAATTAACACACACCCCTCTGACCAGCCTGGAGAGCATTGGCTGGCAGTTTATATATTGGAGAGAGTTGGGTGTTTTTTTGACAGTTTTGGAAATGCTCCAAATCATTCAATATTTCCTAAATCGATTTATGACTTTTTAAACATGTCATGTGATGAGATACATTTATCAGACAAACAAGTTCAGGATGTCACATCGGTCACATGTGGTGAACACTGTATCTACTTCTTAAATCACATGTGTAGAGGCATCACCTATGATATGTTGATATCTAAATATTCTTCTAATCTGTTTAAAAATGACACAATGGTAACACGTTTTGTGAAAAAGTTGCAACCGTGTGTGTGTGTGTGTTCATAATGTGTTTAGTTGTGTTCAACATGTTCAGACAATTGTGTAAGATTGTGCAAGTCAATAAAATGTTGGTCAAATAAATTATCAGAGTTCATGTATCATTACAATCATTTTTATTTAGTCAAGCAAGGGGTTTTAGTCAAACAATAACATAGTCTGTGGTGGTAGCGATGGTTGATAATGACTCTTTTACGGGCGACTATGGCAAGAACCCATTCAATTTTAAGAATTATAATCTAGAATATCTGGCAATATATGTTGACGGTGTCCAGTTCCCCACCAAACCATTACAACCGGACTTCCCTAATGGTTGCGTAACTCGTTAATTCTATCAACTGGTGTTATCAACAGGGAGACATTTAAAGAACAGTGCTATGGCCATTGATCGAAACGATTTCCTGAGAGGGTACACTCTTTATGCATTTAATCTGACACCTGACGAGGATAATAGTCAGCATCTATCATTGATCAAGAGTGGTAACATACGCCTGGAGACACGTTTCAGGAACCCGCTGCCTAATACCATCAATCTAATAATTTATGCGGTATATGATAGTATGATTGAAGTGTCCCATCGCAGACAGGTTTTAGTTGATTACTATTAAGCATCATGAATACTGTGGAACTGACAGCCAGGTGTTTTGGCTTGTGATAAACTGCCCCAGCAACCTCTACAAATAAGACCTAGTGCTATGATAATTAACACACACCCCTCTGACCAGCCTGGAGAGCATTGGCTGGCAGTTTATATATTGGAGAGAGTTGGGTGTTTTTTTGACAGTTTTGGAAATGCTCCAAATCATTCAATATTTCCTAAATCGATTTATGACTTTTTAAACATGTCATGTGATGAGATACATTTATCAGACAAACAAGTTCAGGATGTCACATCGGTCACATGTGGTGAACACTGTATCTACTTCTTAAATCACATGTGTAGAGGCATCACCTATGATATGTTGATATCTAAATATTCTTCTAATCTGTTTAAAAATGACACAATGGTAACACGTTTTGTGAAAAAGTTGCAACCGTGTGTGTGTGTGTGTTCATAATGTGTTTAGTTGTGTTCAACATGTTCAGACAATTGTGTAAGATTGTGCAAGTCAATAAAATGTTGGTCAAATAAATTATCAGAGTTCATGTATCATTACAATCATTTTTATTTAGTCAAGCAAGGGGTTTTAGTCAAACAATAACATAGTCTGTGGTGGTAGCGATGGTTGATAATGACTCTTTTACGGGCGACTATGGCAAGAACCCATTCAATTTTAAGAATTATAATCTAGAATATCTGGCAATATATGTTGACGGTGTCCAGTTCCCCACCAAACCATTACAACCGGACTTCCCTAATGGTTGCGTAACTCGTGAATTCTATCAACTGGTGTTATCAACAGGGAGACATTTAAAGAACAGTGCTATGGCCATTGATCGAAACGATTTCCTGAGAGGGTACACTCTTTATGCATTTAATCTGACACCTGACGAGGATAATAGTCAGCATCTATCATTGATCAAGAGTGGTAACATACGCCTGGAGACACGTTTCAGGAACCCGCTGCCTAATACCATCAATCTAATAATTTATGCGGTATATGATAGTATGATTGAAGTGTCCCATCGCAGACAGGTTTTAGTTGATTACTATTAAGCATCATGAATACTGTGGAACTGACAGCCAGGTGTTTTGGCTTGTGATAAACTGCCCCAGCAACCTCTACAAATAAGACCTAGTGCTATGATAATTAACACACACCCCTCTGACCAGCCTGGAGAGCATTGGCTGGCAGTTTATATATTGGAGAGAGTTGGGTGTTTTTTTGACAGTTTTGGAAATGCTCCAAATCATTCAATATTTCCTAAATCGATTTATGACTTTTTAAACATGTCATGTGATGAGATACATTTATCAGACAAACAAGTTCAGGATGTCACATCGGTCACATGTGGTGAACACTGTATCTACTTCTTAAATCACATGTGTAGAGGCATCACCTATGATATGTTGATATCTAAATATTCTTCTAATCTGTTTAAAAATGACACAATGGTAACACGTTTTGTGAAAAAGTTGCAACCGTGTGTGTGTGTTCATAATGTGTTTAGTTGTGTTCAACATGTTCAGACAATTGTGTAAGATTGTGCAAGTCAATAAAATGTTGGTCAAATAAATTATCAGAGTTCATGTATCATTACAATCATTTTTATTTAGTCAAGCAAGGGGTTTTAGTCAAACAATAACATAGTCTGTGGTGGTAGCGATGGTTGATAATGACTCTTTTACGGGCGACTATGGCAAGAACCCATTCAATTTTAAGAATTATAATCTAGAATATCTGGCAATATATGTTGACGGTGTCCAGTTCCCCACCAAACCATTACAACCGGACTTCCCTAATGGTTGCGTAACTCGTTAATTCTATCAACTGGTGTTATCAACAGGGAGACATTTAAAGAACAGTGCTATGGCCATTGATCGAAACGATTTCCTGAGAGGGTACACTCTTTATGCATTTAATCTGACACCTGACGAGGATAATAGTCAGCATCTATCATTGATCAAGAGTGGTAACATACGCCTGGAGACACGTTTCAGGAACCCGCTGCCTAATACCATCAATCTAATAATTTATGCGGTATATGATAGTATGATTGAAGTGTCCCATCGCAGACAGGTTTTAGTTGATTACTATTAAGCATCATGAATACTGTGGAACTGACAGCCAGGTGTTTTGGCTTGTGATAAACTGCCCCAGCAACCTCTACAAATAAGACCTAGTGCTATGATAATTAACACACACCCCTCTGACCAGCCTGGAGAGCATTGGCTGGCAGTTTATATATTGGAGAGAGTTGGGTGTTTTTTTGACAGTTTTGGAAATGCTCCAAATCATTCAATATTTCCTAAATCGATTTATGACTTTTTAAACATGTCATGTGATGAGATACATTTATCAGACAAACAAGTTCAGGATGTCACATCGGTCACATGTGGTGAACACTGTATCTACTTCTTAAATCACATGTGTAGAGGCATCACCTATGATATGTTGATATCTAAATATTCTTCTAATCTGTTTAAAAATGACACAATGGTAACACGTTTTGTGAAAAAGTTGCAACCGTGTGTGTGTGTGTGTTCATAATGTGTTTAGTTGTGTTCAACATGTTCAGACAATTGTGTAAGATTGTGCAAGTCAATAAAATGTTGGTCAAATAAATTATCAGAGTTCATGTATCATTACAATCATTTTTATTTAGTCAAGCAAGGGGTTTTAGTCAAACAATAACATAGTCTGTGGTGGTAGCGATGGTTGATAATGACTCTTTTACGGGCGACTATGGCAAGAACCCATTCAATTTTAAGAATTATAATCTAGAATATCTGGCAATATATGTTGACGGTGTCCAGTTCCCCACCAAACCATTACAACCGGACTTCCCTAATGGTTGCGTAACTCGTGAATTCTATCAACTGGTGTTATCAACAGGGAGACATTTAAAGAACAGTGCTATGGCCATTGATCGAAACGATTTCCTGAGAGGGTACACTCTTTATGCATTTAATCTGACACCTGACGAGGATAATAGTCAGCATCTATCATTGATCAAGAGTGGTAACATACGCCTGGAGACACGTTTCAGGAACCCGCTGCCTAATACCATCAATCTAATAATTTATGCGGTATATGATAGTATGATTGAAGTGTCCCATCGCAGACAGGTTTTAGTTGATTACTATTAAGCATCATGAATACTGTGGAACTGACAGCCAGGTGTTTTGGCTTGTGATAAACTGCCCCAGCAACCTCTACAAATAAGACCTAGTGCTATGATAATTAACACACACCCCTCTGACCAGCCTGGAGAGCATTGGCTGGCAGTTTATATATTGGAGAGAGTTGGGTGTTTTTTTGACAGTTTTGGAAATGCTCCAAATCATTCAATATTTCCTAAATCGATTTATGACTTTTTAAACATGTCATGTGATGAGATACATTTATCAGACAAACAAGTTCAGGATGTCACATCGGTCACATGTGGTGAACACTGTATCTACTTCTTAAATCACATGTGTAGAGGCATCACCTATGATATGTTGATATCTAAATATTCTTCTAATCTGTTTAAAAATGACACAATGGTAACACGTTTTGTGAAAAAGTTGCAACCGTGTGTGTGTGTTCATAATGTGTTTAGTTGTGTTCAACATGTTCAGACAATTGTGTAAGATTGTGCAAGTCAATAAAATGTTGGTCAAATAAATTATCAGAGTTCATGTATCATTACAATCATTTTTATTTAGTCAAGCAAGGGGTTTTAGTCAAACAATAACATAGTCTGTGGTGGTAGCGATGGTTGATAATGACTCTTTTACGGGCGACTATGGCAAGAACCCATTCAATTTTAAGAATTATAATCTAGAATATCTGGCAATATATGTTGACGGTGTCCAGTTCCCCACCAAACCATTACAACCGGACTTCCCTAATGGTTGCGTAACTCGTGAATTCTATCAACTGGTGTTATCAACAGGGAGACATTTAAAGAACAGTGCTATGGCCATTGATCGAAACGATTTCCTGAGAGGGTACACTCTTTATGCATTTAATCTGACACCTGACGAGGATAATAGTCAGCATCTATCATTGATCAAGAGTGGTAACATACGCCTGGAGACACGTTTCAGGAACCCGCTGCCTAATACCATCAATCTAATAATTTATGCGGTATATGATAGTATGATTGAAGTGTCCCATCGCAGACAGGTTTTAGTTGATTACTATTAAGCATCATGAATACTGTGGAACTGACAGCCAGGTGTTTTGGCTTGTGATAAACTGCCCCAGCAACCTCTACAAATAAGACCTAGTGCTATGATAATTAACACACACCCCTCTGACCAGCCTGGAGAGCATTGGCTGGCAGTTTATATATTGGAGTGAGTTGGGTGTTTTTTTGACAGTTTTGGAAATGCTCCAAATCATTCAATATTTCCTAAATCGATTTATGACTTTTTAAACATGTCATGTGATGAGATACATTTATCAGACAAACAAGTTCAGGATGTCACATCGGTCACATGTGGTGAACACTGTATCCACTTCTTAAATCACATGTGTAGAGGCATCACCTATGATATGTTGATATCTAAATATTCTTCTAATCTGTTTAAAAATGACACAATGGTAACACGTTTTGTGAAAAAGTTGCAACCGTGTGTGTGTGTGTTCATAATGTGTTTAGTTGTGTTCAACATGTTCAGACAATTGTGTAAGATTGTGCAAGTCAATAAAATGTTGGTCAAATAAATTATCAGAGTTCATGTATCATTACAATCATTTTTATTTAGTCAAGCAAGGGGTTTTAGTCAAACAATAACATAGTCTGTGGTGGTAGCGATGGTTGATAATGACTCTTTTACGGGCGACTATGGCAAGAACCCATTCAATTTTAAGAATTATAATCTAGAATATCTGGCAATATATGTTGACGGTGTCCAGTTCCCCACCAAACCATTACAACCGGACTTCCCTAATGGTTGCGTAACTCGTGAATTCTATCAACTGGTGTTATCAACAGGGAGACATTTAAAGAACAGTGCTATGGCCATTGATCGAAACGATTTCCTGAGAGGGTACACTCTTTATGCATTTAATCTGACACCTGACGAGGATAATAGTCAGCATCTATCATTGATCAAGAGTGGTAACATACGCCTGGAGACACGTTTCAGGAACCCGCTGCCTAATACCATCAATCTAATAATTTATGCGGTATATGATAGTATGATTGAAGTGTCCCATCGCAGACAGGTTTTAGTTGATTACTATTAAGCATCATGAATACTGTGGAACTGACAGCCAGGTGTTTTGGCTTGTGATAAACTGCCCCAGCAACCTCTACAAATAAGACCTAGTGCTATGATAATTAACACACACCCCTCTGACCAGCCTGGAGAGCATTGGCTGGCAGTTTATATATTGGAGAGAGTTGGGTGTTTTTTTGACAGTTTTGGAAATGCTCCAAATCATTCAATATTTCCTAAATCGATTTATGACTTTTTAAACATGTCATGTGATGAGATACATTTATCAGACAAACAAGTTCAGGATGTCACATCGGTCACATGTGGTGAACACTGTATCTACTTCTTAAATCACATGTGTAGAGGCATCACCTATGATATGTTGATATCTAAATATTCTTCTAATCTGTTTAAAAATGACACAATGGTAACACGTTTTGTGAAAAAGTTGCAACCGTGTGTGTGTGTGTGTGTTCATAATGTGTTTAGTTGTGTTCAACATGTTCAGACAATTGTGTAAGATTGTGCAAGTCAATAAAATGTTGGTCAAATAAATTATCAGAGTTCATGTATCATTACAATCATTTTTATTTAGTCAAGCAAGGGGTTTTAGTCAAACAATAACATAGTCTGTGGTGGTAGCGATGGTTGATAATGACTCTTTTACGGGCGACTATGGCAAGAACCCATTCAATTTTAAGAATTATAATCTAGAATATCTGGCAATATATGTTGACGGTGTCCAGTTCCCCACCAAACCATTACAACCGGACTTCCCTAATGGTTGCGTAACTCGTTAATTCTATCAACTGGTGTTATCAACAGGGAGACATTTAAAGAACAGTGCTATGGCCATTGATCGAAACGATTTCCTGAGAGGGTACACTCTTTATGCATTTAATCTGACACCTGACGAGGATAATAGTCAGCATCTATCATTGATCAAGAGTGGTAACATACGCCTGGAGACACGTTTCAGGAACCCGCTGCCTAATACCATCAATCTAATAATTTATGCGGTATATGATAGTATGATTGAAGTGTCCCATCGCAGACAGGTTTTAGTTGATTACTATTAAGCATCATGAATACTGTGGAACTGACAGCCAGGTGTTTTGGCTTGTGATAAACTGCCCCAGCAACCTCTACAAATAAGACCTAGTGCTATGATAATTAACACACACCCCTCTGACCAGCCTGGAGAGCATTGGCTGGCAGTTTATATATTGGAGAGAGTTGGGTGTTTTTTTGACAGTTTTGGAAATGCTCCAAATCATTCAATATTTCCTAAATCGATTTATGACTTTTTAAACATGTCATGTGATGAGATACATTTATCAGACAAACAAGTTCAGGATGTCACATCGGTCACATGTGGTGAACACTGTATCTACTTCTTAAATCACATGTGTAGAGGCATCACCTATGATATGTTGATATCTAAATATTCTTCTAATCTGTTTAAAAATGACACAATGGTAACACGTTTTGTGAAAAAGTTGCAACCGTGTGTGTGTGTTCATAATGTGTTTAGTTGTGTTCAACATGTTCAGACAATTGTGTAAGATTGTGCAAGTCAATAAAATGTTGGTCAAATAAATTATCAGAGTTCATGTATCATTACAATCATTTTTATTTAGTCAAGCAAGGGGTTTTAGTCAAACAATAACATAGTCTGTGGTGGTAGCGATGGTTGATAATGACTCTTTTACGGGCGACTATGGCAAGAACCCATTCAATTTTAAGAATTATAATCTAGAATATCTGGCAATATATGTTGACGGTGTCCAGTTCCCCACCAAACCATTACAACCGGACTTCCCTAATGGTTGCGTAACTCGTGAATTCTATCAACTGGTGTTATCAACAGGGAGACATTTAAAGAACAGTGCTATGGCCATTGATCGAAACGATTTCCTGAGAGGGTACACTCTTTATGCATTTAATCTGACACCTGACGAGGATAATAGTCAGCATCTATCATTGATCAAGAGTGGTAACATACGCCTGGAGACACGTTTCAGGAACCCGCTGCCTAATACCATCAATCTAATAATTTATGCGGTATATGATAGTATGATTGAAGTGTCCCATCGCAGACAGGTTTTAGTTGATTACTATTAAGCATCATGAATACTGTGGAACTGACAGCCAGGTGTTTTGGCTTGTGATAAACTGCCCCAGCAACCTCTACAAATAAGACCTAGTGCTATGATAATTAACACACACCCCTCTGACCAGCCTGGAGAGCATTGGCTGGCAGTTTATATATTGGAGTGAGTTGGGTGTTTTTTTGACAGTTTTGGAAATGCTCCAAATCATTCAATATTTCCTAAATCGATTTATGACTTTTTAAACATGTCATGTGATGAGATACATTTATCAGACAAACAAGTTCAGGATGTCACATCGGTCACATGTGGTGAACACTGTATCTACTTCTTAAATCACATGTGTAGAGGCATCACCTATGATATGTTGATATCTAAATATTCTTCTAATCTGTTTAAAAATGACACAATGGTAACACGTTTTGTGAAAAAGTTGCAACCGTGTGTGTGTGTTCATAATGTGTTTAGTTGTGTTCAACATGTTCAGACAATTGTGTAAGATTGTGCAAGTCAATAAAATGTTGGTCAAATAAATTATCAGAGTTCATGTATCATTACAATCATTTTTATTTAGTCAAGCAAGGGGTTTTAGTCAAACAATAACATAGTCTGTGGTGGTAGCGATGGTTGATAATGACTCTTTTACGGGCGACTATGGCAAGAACCCATTCAATTTTAAGAATTATAATCTAGAATATCTGGCAATATATGTTGACGGTGTCCAGTTCCCCACCAAACCATTACAACCGGACTTCCCTAATGGTTGCGTAACTCGTGAATTCTATCAACTGGTGTTATCAACAGGGAGTCATTTAAAGAACAGTGCTATGGCCATTGATCGAAACGATTTCCTGAGAGGGTACACTCTTTATGCATTTAATCTGACACCTGACGAGGATAATAGTCAGCATCTATCATTGATCAAGAGTGGTAACATACGCCTGGAGACACGTTTCAGGAACCCGCTGCCTAATACCATCAATCTAATAATTTATGCGGTATATGATAGTATGATTGAAGTGTCCCATCGCAGACAGGTTTTAGTTGATTACTATTAAGCATCATGAATACTGTGGAACTGACAGCCAGGTGTTTTGGCTTGTGATAAACTGCCCCAGCAACCTCTACAAATAAGACCTAGTGCTATGATAATTAACACACACCCCTCTGACCAGCCTGGAGAGCATTGGCTGGCAGTTTATATATTGGAGAGAGTTGGGTGTTTTTTTGACAGTTTTGGAAATGCTCCAAATCATTCAATATTTCCTAAATCGATTTATGACTTTTTAAACATGTCATGTGATGAGATACATTTATCAGACAAACAAGTTCAGGATGTCACATCGGTCACATGTGGTGAACACTGTATCTACTTCTTAAATCACATGTGTAGAGGCATCACCTATGATATGTTGATATCTAAATATTCTTCTAATCTGTTTAAAAATGACACAATGGTAACACGTTTTGTGAAAAAGTTGCAACCGTGTGTGTGTGTGTGTTCATAATGTGTTTAGTTGTGTTCAACATGTTCAGACAATTGTGTAAGATTGTGCAAGTCAATAAAATGTTGGTCAAATAAATTATCAGAGTTCATGTATCATTACAATCATTTTTATTTAGTCAAGCAAGGGGTTTTAGTCAAACAATAACATAGTCTGTGGTGGTAGCGATGGTTGATAATGACTCTTTTACGGGCGACTATGGCAAGAACCCATTCAATTTTAAGAATTATAATCTAGAATATCTGGCAATATATGTTGACGGTGTCCAGTTCCCCACCAAACCATTACAACCGGACTTCCCTAATGGTTGCGTAACTCGTGAATTCTATCAACTGGTGTTATCAACAGGGAGACATTTAAAGAACAGTGCTATGGCCATTGATCGAAACGATTTCCTGAGAGGGTACACTCTTTATGCATTTAATCTGACACCTGACGAGGATAATAGTCAGCATCTATCATTGATCAAGAGTGGTAACATACGCCTGGAGACACGTTTCAGGAACCCGCTGCCTAATACCATCAATCTAATAATTTATGCGGTATATGATAGTATGATTGAAGTGTCCCATCGCAGACAGGTTTTAGTTGATTACTATTAAGCATCATGAATACTGTGGAACTGACAGCCAGGTGTTTTGGCTTGTGATAAACTGCCCCAGCAACCTCTACAAATAAGACCTAGTGCTATGATAATTAACACACACCCCTCTGACCAGCCTGGAGAGCATTGGCTGGCAGTTTATATATTGGAGAGAGTTGGGTGTTTTTTTGACAGTTTTGGAAATGCTCCAAATCATTCAATATTTCCTAAATCGATTTATGACTTTTTAAACATGTCATGTGATGAGATACATTTATCAGACAAACAAGTTCAGGATGTCACATCGGTCACATGTGGTGAACACTGTATCTACTTCTTAAATCACATGTGTAGAGGCATCACCTATGATATGTTGATATCTAAATATTCTTCTAATCTGTTTAAAAATGACACAATGGTAACACGTTTTGTGAAAAAGTTGCAACCGTGTGTGTGTGTGTTCATAATGTGTTTAGTTGTGTTCAACATGTTCAGACAATTGTGTAAGATTGTGCAAGTCAATAAAATGTTGGTCAAATAAATTATCAGAGTTCATGTATCATTACAATCATTTTTATTTAGTCAAGCAAGGGGTTTTAGTCAAACAATAACATAGTCTGTGGTGGTAGCGATGGTTGATAATGACTCTTTTACGGGCGACTATGGCAAGAACCCATTCAATTTTAAGAATTATAATCTAGAATATCTGGCAATATATGTTGACGGTGTCCAGTTCCCCACCAAACCATTACAACCGGACTTCCCTAATGGTTGCGTAACTCGTGAATTCTATCAACTGGTGTTATCAACAGGGAGACATTTAAAGAACAGTGCTATGGCCATTGATCGAAACGATTTCCTGAGAGGGTACACTCTTTATGCATTTAATCTGACACCTGACGAGGATAATAGTCAGCATCTATCATTGATCAAGAGTGGTAACATACGCCTGGAGACACGTTTCAGGAACCCGCTGCCTAATACCATCAATCTAATAATTTATGCGGTATATGATAGTATGATTGAAGTGTCCCATCGCAGACAGGTTTTAGTTGATTACTATTAAGCATCATGAATACTGTGGAACTGACAGCCAGGTGTTTTGGCTTGTGATAAACTGCCCCAGCAACCTCTACAAATAAGACCTAGTGCTATGATAATTAACACACACCCCTCTGACCAGCCTGGAGAGCATTGGCTGGCAGTTTATATATTGGAGAGAGTTGGGTGTTTTTTTGACAGTTTTGGAAATGCTCCAAATCATTCAATATTTCCTAAATCGATTTATGACTTTTTAAACATGTCATGTGATGAGATACATTTATCAGACAAACAAGTTCAGGATGTCACATCGGTCACATGTGGTGAACACTGTATCTACTTCTTAAATCACATGTGTAGAGGCATCACCTATGATATGTTGATATCTAAATATTCTTCTAATCTGTTTAAAAATGACACAATGGTAACACGTTTTGTGAAAAAGTTGCAACCGTGTGTGTGTGTTCATAATGTGTTTAGTTGTGTTCAACATGTTCAGACAATTGTGTAAGATTGTGCAAGTCAATAAAATGTTGGTCAAATAAATTATCAGAGTTCATGTATCATTACAATCATTTTTATTTAGTCAAGCAAGGGGTTTTAGTCAAACAATAACATAGTCTGTGGTGGTAGCGATGGTTGATAATGACTCTTTTACGGGCGACTATGGCAAGAACCCATTCAATTTTAAGAATTATAATCTAGAATATCTGGCAATATATGTTGACGGTGTCCAGTTCCCCACCAAACCATTACAACCGGACTTCCCTAATGGTTGCGTAACTCGTGAATTCTATCAACTGGTGTTATCAACAGGGAGACATTTAAAGAACAGTGCTATGGCCATTGATCGAAACGATTTCCTGAGAGGGTATACTCTTTATGCATTTAATCTGACACCTGACGAGGATAATAGTCAGCATCTATCATTGATCAAGAGTGGTAACATACGCCTGGAGACACGTTTCAGGAACCCGCTGCCTAATACCATCAATCTAATAATTTATGCGGTATATGATAGTATGATTGAAGTGTCCCATCGCAGACAGGTTTTAGTTGATTACTATTAAGCATCATGAATACTGTGGAACTGACAGCCAGGTGTTTTGGCTTGTGATAAACTGCCCCAGCAACCTCTACAAATAAGACCTAGTGCTATGATAATTAACACACACCCCTCTGACCAGCCTGGAGAGCATTGGCTGGCAGTTTATATATTGGAGTGAGTTGGGTGTTTTTTTGACAGTTTTGGAAATGCTCCAAATCATTCAATATTTCCTAAATCGATTTATGACTTTTTAAACATGTCATGTGATGAGATACATTTATCAGACAAACAAGTTCAGGATGTCACATCGGTCACATGTGGTGAACACTGTATCCACTTCTTAAATCACATGTGTAGAGGCATCACCTATGATATGTTGATATCTAAATATTCTTCTAATCTGTTTAAAAATGACACAATGGTAACACGTTTTGTGAAAAAGTTGCAACCGTGTGTGTGTGTGTTCATAATGTGTTTAGTTGTGTTCAACATGTTCAGACAATTGTGTAAGATTGTGCAAGTCAATAAAATGTTGGTCAAATAAATTATCAGAGTTCATGTATCATTACAATCATTTTTATTTAGTCAAGCAAGGGGTTTTAGTCAAACAATAACATAGTCTGTGGTGGTAGCGATGGTTGATAATGACTCTTTTACGGGCGACTATGGCAAGAACCCATTCAATTTTAAGAATTATAATCTAGAATATCTGGCAATATATGTTGACGGTGTCCAGTTCCCCACCAAACCATTACAACCGGACTTCCCTAATGGTTGCGTAACTCGTGAATTCTATCAACTGGTGTTATCAACAGGGAGACATTTAAAGAACAGTGCTATGGCCATTGATCGAAACGATTTCCTGAGAGGGTACACTCTTTATGCATTTAATCTGACACCTGACGAGGATAATAGTCAGCATCTATCATTGATCAAGAGTGGTAACATACGCCTGGAGACACGTTTCAGGAACCCGCTGCCTAATACCATCAATCTAATAATTTATGCGGTATATGATAGTATGATTGAAGTGTCCCATCGCAGACAGGTTTTAGTTGATTACTATTAAGCATCATGAATACTGTGGAACTGACAGCCAGGTGTTTTGGCTTGTGATAAACTGCCCCAGCAACCTCTACAAATAAGACCTAGTGCTATGATAATTAACACACACCCCTCTGACCAGCCTGGAGAGCATTGGCTGGCAGTTTATATATTGGAGAGAGTTGGGTGTTTTTTTGACAGTTTTGGAAATGCTCCAAATCATTCAATATTTCCTAAATCGATTTATGACTTTTTAAACATGTCATGTGATGAGATACATTTATCAGACAAACAAGTTCAGGATGTCACATCGGTCACATGTGGTGAACACTGTATCTACTTCTTAAATCACATGTGTAGAGGCATCACCTATGATATGTTGATATCTAAATATTCTTCTAATCTGTTTAAAAATGACACAATGGTAACACGTTTTGTGAAAAAGTTGCAACCGTGTGTGTGTGTGTTCATAATGTGTTTAGTTGTGTTCAACATGTTCAGACAATTGTGTAAGATTGTGCAAGTCAATAAAATGTTGGTCAAATAAATTATCAGAGTTCATGTATCATTACAATCATTTTTATTTAGTCAAGCAAGGGGTTTTAGTCAAACAATAACATAGTCTGTGGTGGTAGCGATGGTTGATAATGACTCTTTTACGGGCGACTATGGCAAGAACCCATTCAATTTTAAGAATTATAATCTAGAATATCTGGCAATATATGTTGACGGTGTCCAGTTCCCCACCAAACCATTACAACCGGACTTCCCTAATGGTTGCGTAACTCGTGAATTCTATCAACTGGTGTTATCAACAGGGAGTCATTTAAATAACAGTGCTATGGCCATTGATCGAAACGATTTCCTGAGAGGGTACACTCTTTATGCATTTAATCTGACACCTGACGAGGATAATAGTCAGCATCTATCATTGATCAAGAGTGGTAACATACGCCTGGAGACACGTTTCAGGAACCCGCTGCCTAATACCATCAATCTAATAATTTATGCGGTATATGATAGTATGATTGAAGTGTCCCATCGCAGACAGGTTTTAGTTGATTACTATTAAGCATCATGAATACTGTGGAACTGACAGCCAGGTGTTTTGGCTTGTGATAAACTGCCCCAGCAACCTCTACAAATAAGACCTAGTGCTATGATAATTAACACACACCCCTCTGACCAGCCTGGAGAGCATTGGCTGGCAGTTTATATATTGGAGAGAGTTGGGTGTTTTTTTGACAGTTTTGGAAATGCTCCAAATCATTCAATATTTCCTAAATCGATTTATGACTTTTTAAACATGTCATGTGATGAGATACATTTATCAGACAAACAAGTTCAGGATGTCACATCGGTCACATGTGGTGAACACTGTATCTACTTCTTAAATCACATGTGTAGAGGCATCACCTATGATATGTTGATATCTAAATATTCTTCTAATCTGTTTAAAAATGACACAATGGTAACACGTTTTGTGAAAAAGTTGCAACCGTGTGTGTGTGTGTTCATAATGTGTTTAGTTGTGTTCAACATGTTCAGACAATTGTGTAAGATTGTGCAAGTCAATAAAATGTTGGTCAAATAAATTATCAGAGTTCATGTATCATTACAATCATTTTTATTTAGTCAAGCAAGGGGTTTTAGTCAAACAATAACATAGTCTGTGGTGGTAGCGATGGTTGATAATGACTCTTTTACGGGCGACTATGGCAAGAACCCATTCAATTTTAAGAATTATAATCTAGAATATCTGGCAATATATGTTGACGGTGTCCAGTTCCCCACCAAACCATTACAACCGGACTTCCCTAATGGTTGCGTAACTCGTGAATTCTATCAACTGGTGTTATCAACAGGGAGACATTTAAAGAACAGTGCTATGGCCATTGATCGAAACGATTTCCTGAGAGGGTACACTCTTTATGCATTTAATCTGACACCTGACGAGGATAATAGTCAGCATCTATCATTGATCAAGAGTGGAAACATACGCCTGGAGACACGTTTCAGGAACCCGCTGCCTAATACCATCAATCTAATAATTTATGCGGTATATGATAGTATGATTGAAGTGTCCCATCGCAGACAGGTTTTAGTTGATTACTATTAAGCATCATGAATACTGTGGAATTGACAGCCAGGTGTTTTGGCTTGTGATAAACTGCCCCAGCAACCTCTACAAATAAGACCTAGTGCTATGATAATTAACACACACCCCTCTGACCAGCCTGGAGAGCATTGGCTGGCAGTTTATATATTGGAGAGAGTTGGGTGTTTTTTTGACAGTTTTGGAAATGCTCCAAATCATTCAATATTTCCTAAATCGATTTATGACTTTTTAAACATGTCATGTGATGAGATACATTTATCAGACAAACAAGTTCAGGATGTCACATCGGTCACATGTGGTGAACACTGTATCCACTTCTTAAATCACATGTGTAGAGGCATCACCTATGATATGTTGATATCTAAATATTCTTCTAATCTGTTTAAAAATGACACAATGGTAACACGTTTTGTGAAAAAGTTGCAACCGTGTGTGTGTGTGTTCATAATGTGTTTAGTTGTGTTCAACATGTTCAGACAATTGTGTAAGATTGTGCAAGTCAATAAAATGTTGGTCAAATAAATTATCAGAGTTCATGTATCATTACAATCATTTTTATTTAGTCAAGCAAGGGGTTTTAGTCAAACAATAACATAGTCTGTGGTGGTAGCGATGGTTGATAATGACTCTTTTACGGGCGACTATGGCAAGAACCCATTCAATTTTAAGAATTATAATCTAGAATATCTGGCAATATATGTTGACGGTGTCCAGTTCCCCACCAAACCATTACAACCGGACTTCCCTAATGGTTGCGTAACTCGTGAATTCTATCAACTGGTGTTATCAACAGGGAGACATTTAAAGAACAGTGCTATGGCCATTGATCGAAACGATTTCCTGAGAGGGTACACTCTTTATGCATTTAATCTGACACCTGACGAGGATAATAGTCAGCATCTATCATTGATCAAGAGTGGTAACATACGCCTGGAGACACGTTTCAGGAACCCGCTGCCTAATACCATCAATCTAATAATTTATGCGGTATATGATAGTATGATTGAAGTGTCCCATCGCAGACAGGTTTTAGTTGATTACTATTAAGCATCATGAATACTGTGGAACTGACAGCCAGGTGTTTTGGCTTGTGATAAACTGCCCCAGCAACCTCTACAAATAAGACCTAGTGCTATGATAATTAACACACACCCCTCTGACCAGCCTGGAGAGCATTGGCTGGCAGTTTATATATTGGAGAGAGTTGGGTGTTTTTTTGACAGTTTTGGAAATGCTCCAAATCATTCAATATTTCCTAAATCGATTTATGACTTTTTAAACATGTCATGTGATGAGATACATTTATCAGACAAACAAGTTCAGGATGTCACATCGGTCACATGTGGTGAACACTGTATCTACTTCTTAAATCACATGTGTAGAGGCATCACCTATGATATGTTGATATCTAAATATTCTTCTAATCTGTTTAAAAATGACACAATGGTAACACGTTTTGTGAAAAAGTTGCAACCGTGTGTGTGTGTGTTCATAATGTGTTTAGTTGTGTTCAACATGTTCAGACAATTGTGTAAGATTGTGCAAGTCAATAAAATGTTGGTCAAATAAATTATCAGAGTTCATGTATCATTACAATCATTTTTATTTAGTCAAGCAAGGGGTTTTAGTCAAACAATAACATAGTCTGTGGTGGTAGCGATGGTTGATAATGACTCTTTTACGGGCGACTATGGCAAGAACCCATTCAATTTTAAGAATTATAATCTAGAATATCTGGCAATATATGTTGACGGTGTCCAGTTCCCCACCAAACCATTACAACCGGACTTCCCTAATGGTTGCGTAACTCGTGAATTCTATCAACTGGTGTTATCAACAGGGAGACATTTAAAGAACAGTGCTATGGCCATTGATCGAAACGATTTCCTGAGAGGGTACACTCTTTATGCATTTAATCTGACACCTGACGAGGATAATAGTCAGCATCTATCATTGATCAAGAGTGGTAACATACGCCTGGAGACACGTTTCAGGAACCCGCTGCCTAATACCATCAATCTAATAATTTATGCGGTATATGATAGTATGATTGAAGTGTCCCATCGCAGACAGGTTTTAGTTGATTACTATTAAGCATCATGAATACTGTGGAACTGACAGCCAGGTGTTTTGGCTTGTGATAAACTGCCCCAGCAACCTCTACAAATAAGACCTAGTGCTATGATAATTAACACACACCCCTCTGACCAGCCTGGAGAGCATTGGCTGGCAGTTTATATATTGGAGAGAGTTGGGTGTTTTTTTGACAGTTTTGGAAATGCTCCAAATCATTCAATATTTCCTAAATCGATTTATGACTTTTTAAACATGTCATGTGACGAGATACATTTATCAGACAAACAAGTTCAGGATGTCACATCGGTCACATGTGGTGAACACTGTATCTACTTCTTAAATCACATGTGTAGAGGCATCACCTATGATATGTTGATATCTAAATATTCTTCTAATCTGTTTAAAAATGACACAATGGTAACACGTTTTGTGAAAAAGTTGCAACCGTGTGTGTGTGTTCATAATGTGTTTAGTTGTGTTCAACATGTTCAGACAATTGTGTAAGATTGTGCAAGTCAATAAAATGTTGGTCAAATAAATTATCAGAGTTCATGTATCATTACAATCATTTTTATTTAGTCAAGCAAGGGGTTTTAGTCAAACAATAACATAGTCTGTGGTGGTAGCGATGGTTGATAATGACTCTTTTACGGGCGACTATGGCAAGAACCCATTCAATTTTAAGAATTATAATCTAGAATATCTGGCAATATATGTTGACGGTGTCCAGTTCCCCACCAAACCATTACAACCGGACTTCCCTAATGGTTGCGTAACTCGTGAATTCTATCAACTGGTGTTATCAACAGGGAGACATTTAAAGAACAGTGCTATGGCCATTGATCGAAACGATTTCCTGAGAGGGTACACTCTTTATGCATTTAATCTGACACCTGACGAGGATAATAGTCAGCATCTATCATTGATCAAGAGTGGTAACATACGCCTGGAGACACGTTTCAGGAACCCGCTGCCTAATACCATCAATCTAATAATTTATGCGGTATATGATAGTATGATTGAAGTGTCCCATCGCAGACAGGTTTTAGTTGATTACTATTAAGCATCATGAATACTGTGGAACTGACAGCCAGGTGTTTTGGCTTGTGATAAACTGCCCCAGCAACCTCTACAAATAAGACCTAGTGCTATGATAATTAACACACACCCCTCTGACCAGCCTGGAGAGCATTGGCTGGCAGTTTATATATTGGAGAGAGTTGGGTGTTTTTTTGACAGTTTTGGAAATGCTCCAAATCATTCAATATTTCCTAAATCGATTTATGACTTTTTAAACATGTCATGTGACGAGATACATTTATCAGACAAACAAGTTCAGGATGTCACATCGGTCACATGTGGTGAACACTGTATCTACTTCTTAAATCACATGTGTAGAGGCATCACCTATGATATGTTGATATCTAAATATTCTTCTAATCTGTTTAAAAATGACACAATGGTAACACGTTTTGTGAAAAAGTTGCAACCGTGTGTGTGTGTTCATAATGTGTTTAGTTGTGTTCAACATGTTCAGACAATTGTGTAAGATTGTGCAAGTCAATAAAATGTTGGTCAAATAAATTATCAGAGTTCATGTATCATTACAATCATTTTTATTTAGTCAAGCAAGGGGTTTTAGTCAAACAATAACATAGTCTGTGGTGGTAGCGATGGTTGATAATGACTCTTTTACGGGCGACTATGGCAAGAACCCATTCAATTTTAAGAATTATAATCTAGAATATCTGGCAATATATGTTGACGGTGTCCAGTTCCCCACCAAACCATTACAACCGGACTTCCCTAATGGTTGCGTAACTCGTGAATTCTATCAACTGGTGTTATCAACAGGGAGACATTTAAAGAACAGTGCTATGGCCATTGATCGAAACGATTTCCTGAGAGGGTACACTCTTTATGCATTTAATCTGACACCTGACGAGGATAATAGTCAGCATCTATCATTGATCAAGAGTGGTAACATACGCCTGGAGACACGTTTCAGGAACCCGCTGCCTAATACCATCAATCTAATAATTTATGCGGTATATGATAGTATGATTGAAGTGTCCCATCGCAGACAGGTTTTAGTTGATTACTATTAAGCATCATGAATACTGTGGAACTGACAGCCAGGTGTTTTGGCTTGTGATAAACTGCCCCAGCAACCTCTACAAATAAGACCTAGTGCTATGATAATTAACACACACCCCTCTGACCAGCCTGGAGAGCATTGGCTGGCAGTTTATATATTGGAGAGAGTTGGGTGTTTTTTTGACAGTTTTGGAAATGCTCCAAATCATTCAATATTTCCTAAATCGATTTATGACTTTTTAAACATGTCATGTGACGAGATACATTTATCAGACAAACAAGTTCAGGATGTCACATCGGTCACATGTGGTGAACACTGTATCTACTTCTTAAATCACATGTGTAGAGGCATCACCTATGATATGTTGATATCTAAATATTCTTCTAATCTGTTTAAAAATGACACAATGGTAACACGTTTTGTGAAAAAGTTGCAACCGTGTGTGTGTGTTCATAATGTGTTTAGTTGTGTTCAACATGTTCAGACAATTGTGTAAGATTGTGCAAGTCAATAAAATGTTGGTCAAATAAATTATCAGAGTTCATGTATCATTACAATCATTTTTATTTAGTCAAGCAAGGGGTTTTAGTCAAACAATAACATAGTCTGTGGTGGTAGCGATGGTTGATAATGACTCTTTTACGGGCGACTATGGCAAGAACCCATTCAATTTTAAGAATTATAATCTAGAATATCTGGCAATATATGTTGACGGTGTCCAGTTCCCCACCAAACCATTACAACCGGACTTCCCTAATGGTTGCGTAACTCGTGAATTCTATCAACTGGTGTTATCAACAGGGAGACATTTAAAGAACAGTGCTATGGCCATTGATCGAAACGATTTCCTGAGAGGGTACACTCTTTATGCATTTAATCTGACACCTGACGAGGATAATAGTCAGCATCTATCATTGATCAAGAGTGGTAACATACGCCTGGAGACACGTTTCAGGAACCCGCTGCCTAATACCATCAATCTAATAATTTATGCGGTATATGATAGTATGATTGAAGTGTCCCATCGCAGACAGGTTTTAGTTGATTACTATTAAGCATCATGAATACTGTGGAACTGACAGCCAGGTGTTTTGGCTTGTGATAAACTGCCCCAGCAACCTCTACAAATAAGACCTAGTGCTATGATAATTAACACACACCCCTCTGACCAGCCTGGAGAGCATTGGCTGGCAGTTTATATATTGGAGAGAGTTGGGTGTTTTTTTGACAGTTTTGGAAATGCTCCAAATCATTCAATATTTCCTAAATCGATTTATGACTTTTTAAACATGTCATGTGACGAGATACATTTATCAGACAAACAAGTTCAGGATGTCACATCGGTCACATGTGGTGAACACTGTATCTACTTCTTAAATCACATGTGTAGAGGCATCACCTATGATATGTTGATATCTAAATATTCTTCTAATCTGTTTAAAAATGACACAATGGTAACACGTTTTGTGAAAAAGTTGCAACCGTGTGTGTGTGTTCATAATGTGTTTAGTTGTGTTCAACATGTTCAGACAATTGTGTAAGATTGTGCAAGTCAATAAAATGTTGGTCAAATAAATTATCAGAGTTCATGTATCATTACAATCATTTTTATTTAGTCAAGCAAGGGGTTTTAGTCAAACAATAACATAGTCTGTGGTGGTAGCGATGGTTGATAATGACTCTTTTACGGGCGACTATGGCAAGAACCCATTCAATTTTAAGAATTATAATCTAGAATATCTGGCAATATATGTTGACGGTGTCCAGTTCCCCACCAAACCATTACAACCGGACTTCCCTAATGGTTGCGTAACTCGTGAATTCTATCAACTGGTGTTATCAACAGGGAGACATTTAAAGAACAGTGCTATGGCCATTGATCGAAACGATTTCCTGAGAGGGTACACTCTTTATGCATTTAATCTGACACCTGACGAGGATAATAGTCAGCATCTATCATTGATCAAGAGTGGTAACATACGCCTGGAGACACGTTTCAGGAACCCGCTGCCTAATACCATCAATCTAATAATTTATGCGGTATATGATAGTATGATTGAAGTGTCCCATCGCAGACAGGTTTTAGTTGATTACTATTAAGCATCATGAATACTGTGGAACTGACAGCCAGGTGTTTTGGCTTGTGATAAACTGCCCCAGCAACCTCTACAAATAAGACCTAGTGCTATGATAATTAACACACACCCCTCTGACCAGCCTGGAGAGCATTGGCTGGCAGTTTATATATTGGAGAGAGTTGGGTGTTTTTTTGACAGTTTTGGAAATGCTCCAAATCATTCAATATTTCCTAAATCGATTTATGACTTTTTAAACATGTCATGTGATGAGATACATTTATCAGACAAACAAGTTCAGGATGTCACATCGGTCACATGTGGTGAACACTGTATCTACTTCTTAAATCACATGTGTAGAGGCATCACCTATGATATGTTGATATCTAAATATTCTTCTAATCTGTTTAAAAATGACACAATGGTAACACGTTTTGTGAAAAAGTTGCAACCGTGTGTGTGTGTTCATAATGTGTTTAGTTGTGTTCAACATGTTCAGACAATTGTGTAAGATTGTGCAAGTCAATAAAATGTTGGTCAAATAAATTATCAGAGTTCATGTATCATTACAATCATTTTTATTTAGTCAAGCAAGGGGTTTTAGTCAAACAATAACATAGTCTGTGGTGGTAGCGATGGTTGATAATGACTCTTTTACGGGCGACTATGGCAAGAACCCATTCAATTTTAAGAATTATAATCTAGAATATCTGGCAATATATGTTGACGGTGTCCAGTTCCCCACCAAACCATTACAACCGGACTTCCCTAATGGTTGCGTAACTCGTGAATTCTATCAACTGGTGTTATCAACAGGGAGACATTTAAAGAACAGTGCTATGGCCATTGATCGAAACGATTTCCTGAGAGGGTACACTCTTTATGCATTTAATCTGACACCTGACGAGGATAATAGTCAGCATCTATCATTGATCAAGAGTGGTAACATACGCCTGGAGACACGTTTCAGGAACCCGCTGCCTAATACCATCAATCTAATAATTTATGCGGTATATGATAGTATGATTGAAGTGTCCCATCGCAGACAGGTTTTAGTTGATTACTATTAAGCATCATGAATACTGTGGAACTGACAGCCAGGTGTTTTGGCTTGTGATAAACTGCCCCAGCAACCTCTACAAATAAGACCTAGTGCTATGATAATTAACACACACCCCTCTGACCAGCCTGGAGAGCATTGGCTGGCAGTTTATATATTGGAGAGAGTTGGGTGTTTTTTTTGACAGTTTTGGAAATGCTCCAAATCATTCAATATTTCCTAAATCGATTTATGACTTTTTAAACATGTCATGTGACGAGATACATTTATCAGACAAACAAGTTCAGGATGTCACATCGGTCACATGTGGTGAACACTGTATCTACTTCTTAAATCACATGTGTAGAGGCATCACCTATGATATGTTGATATCTAAATATTCTTCTAATCTGTTTAAAAATGACACAATGGTAACACGTTTTGTGAAAAAGTTGCAACCGTGTGTGTGTGTTCATAATGTGTTTAGTTGTGTTCAACATGTTCAGACAATTGTGTAAGATTGTGCAAGTCAATAAAATGTTGGTCAAATAAATTATCAGAGTTCATGTATCATTACAATCATTTTTATTTAGTCAAGCAAGGGGTTTTAGTCAAACAATAACATAGTCTGTGGTGGTAGCGATGGTTGATAATGACTCTTTTACGGGCGACTATGGCAAGAACCCATTCAATTTTAAGAATTATAATCTAGAATATCTGGCAATATATGTTGACGGTGTCCAGTTCCCCACCAAACCATTACAACCGGACTTCCCTAATGGTTGCGTAACTCGTGAATTCTATCAACTGGTGTTATCAACAGGGAGACATTTAAAGAACAGTGCTATGGCCATTGATCGAAACGATTTCCTGAGAGGGTACACTCTTTATGCATTTAATCTGACACCTGACGAGGATAATAGTCAGCATCTATCATTGATCAAGAGTGGTAACATACGCCTGGAGACACGTTTCAGGAACCCGCTGCCTAATACCATCAATCTAATAATTTATGCGGTATATGATAGTATGATTGAAGTGTCCCATCGCAGACAGGTTTTAGTTGATTACTATTAAGCATCATGAATACTGTGGAACTGACAGCCAGGTGTTTTGGCTTGTGATAAACTGCCCCAGCAACCTCTACAAATAAGACCTAGTGCTATGATAATTAACACACACCCCTCTGACCAGCCTGGAGAGCATTGGCTGGCAGTTTATATATTGGAGAGAGTTGGGTGTTTTTTTGACAGTTTTGGAAATGCTCCAAATCATTCAATATTTCCTAAATCGATTTATGACTTTTTAAACATGTCATGTGACGAGATACATTTATCAGACAAACAAGTTCAGGATGTCACATCGGTCACATGTGGTGAACACTGTATCTACTTCTTAAATCACATGTGTAGAGGCATCACCTATGATATGTTGATATCTAAATATTCTTCTAATCTGTTTAAAAATGACACAATGGTAACACGTTTTGTGAAAAAGTTGCAACCGTGTGTGTGTGTTCATAATGTGTTTAGTTGTGTTCAACATGTTCAGACAATTGTGTAAGATTGTGCAAGTCAATAAAATGTTGGTCAAATAAATTATCAGAGTTCATGTATCATTACAATCATTTTTATTTAGTCAAGCAAGGGGTTTTAGTCAAACAATAACATAGTCTGTGGTGGTAGCGATGGTTGATAATGACTCTTTTACGGGCGACTATGGCAAGAACCCATTCAATTTTAAGAATTATAATCTAGAATATCTGGCAATATATGTTGACGGTGTCCAGTTCCCCACCAAACCATTACAACCGGACTTCCCTAATGGTTGCGTAACTCGTGAATTCTATCAACTGGTGTTATCAACAGGGAGACATTTAAAGAACAGTGCTATGGCCATTGATCGAAACGATTTCCTGAGAGGGTACACTCTTTATGCATTTAATCTGACACCTGACGAGGATAATAGTCAGCATCTATCATTGATCAAGAGTGGTAACATACGCCTGGAGACACGTTTCAGGAACCCGCTGCCTAATACCATCAATCTAATAATTTATGCGGTATATGATAGTATGATTGAAGTGTCCCATCGCAGACAGGTTTTAGTTGATTACTATTAAGCATCATGAATACTGTGGAACTGACAGCCAGGTGTTTTGGCTTGTGATAAACTGCCCCAGCAACCTCTACAAATAAGACCTAGTGCTATGATAATTAACACACACCCCTCTGACCAGCCTGGAGAGCATTGGCTGGCAGTTTATATATTGGAGAGAGTTGGGTGTTTTTTTGACAGTTTTGGAAATGCTCCAAATCATTCAATATTTCCTAAATCGATTTATGACTTTTTAAACATGTCATGTGATGAGATACATTTATCAGACAAACAAGTTCAGGATGTCACATCGGTCACATGTGGTGAACACTGTATCTACTTCTTAAATCACATGTGTAGAGGCATCACCTATGATATGTTGATATCTAAATATTCTTCTAATCTGTTTAAAAATGACACAATGGTAACACGTTTTGTGAAAAAGTTGCAACCGTGTGTGTGTGTTCATAATGTGTTTAGTTGTGTTCAACATGTTCAGACAATTGTGTAAGATTGTGCAAGTCAATAAAATGTTGGTCAAATAAATTATCAGAGTTCATGTATCATTACAATCATTTTTATTTAGTCAAGCAAGGGGTTTTAGTCAAACAATAACATAGTCTGTGGTGGTAGCGATGGTTGATAATGACTCTTTTACGGGCGACTATGGCAAGAACCCATTCAATTTTAAGAATTATAATCTAGAATATCTGGCAATATATGTTGACGGTGTCCAGTTCCCCACCAAACCATTACAACCGGACTTCCCTAATGGTTGCGTAACTCGTGAATTCTATCAACTGGTGTTATCAACAGGGAGACATTTAAAGAACAGTGCTATGGCCATTGATCGAAACGATTTCCTGAGAGGGTACACTCTTTATGCATTTAATCTGACACCTGACGAGGATAATAGTCAGCATCTATCATTGATCAAGAGTGGTAACATACGCCTGGAGACACGTTTCAGGAACCCGCTGCCTAATACCATCAATCTAATAATTTATGCGGTATATGATAGTATGATTGAAGTGTCCCATCGCAGACAGGTTTTAGTTGATTACTATTAAGCATCATGAATACTGTGGAACTGACAGCCAGGTGTTTTGGCTTGTGATAAACTGCCCCAGCAACCTCTACAAATAAGACCTAGTGCTATGATAATTAACACACACCCCTCTGACCAGCCTGGAGAGCATTGGCTGGCAGTTTATATATTGGAGAGAGTTGGGTGTTTTTTTGACAGTTTTGGAAATGCTCCAAATCATTCAATATTTCCTAAATCGATTTATGACTTTTTAAACATGTCATGTGACGAGATACATTTATCAGACAAACAAGTTCAGGATGTCACATCGGTCACATGTGGTGAACACTGTATCTACTTCTTAAATCACATGTGTAGAGGCATCACCTATGATATGTTGATATCTAAATATTCTTCTAATCTGTTTAAAAATGACACAATGGTAACACGTTTTGTGAAAAAGCTGCAACCGTGTGTGTGTGTTCATAATGTGTTTAGTTGTGTTCAACATGTTCAGACAATTGTGTAAGATTGTGCAAGTCAATAAAATGTTGGTCAAATAAATTATCAGAGTTCATGTATCATTACAATCATTTTTATTTAGTCAAGCAAGGGGTTTTAGTCAAACAATAACATAGTCTGTGGTGGTAGCGATGGTTGATAATGACTCTTTTACGGGCGACTATGGCAAGAACCCATTCAATTTTAAGAATTATAATCTAGAATATCTGGCAATATATGTTGACGGTGTCCAGTTCCCCACCAAACCATTACAACCGGACTTCCCTAATGGTTGCGTAACTCGTGAATTCTATCAACTGGTGTTATCAACAGGGAGACATTTAAAGAACAGTGCTATGGCCATTGATCGAAACGATTTCCTGAGAGGGTACACTCTTTATGCATTTAATCTGACACCTGACGAGGATAATAGTCAGCATCTATCATTGATCAAGAGTGGTAACATACGCCTGGAGACACGTTTCAGGAACCCGCTGCCTAATACCATCAATCTAATAATTTATGCGGTATATGATAGTATGATTGAAGTGTCCCATCGCAGACAGGTTTTAGTTGATTACTATTAAGCATCATGAATACTGTGGAACTGACAGCCAGGTGTTTTGGCTTGTGATAAACTGCCCCAGCAACCTCTACAAATAAGACCTAGTGCTATGATAATTAACACACACCCCTCTGACCAGCCTGGAGAGCATTGGCTGGCAGTTTATATATTGGAGAGAGTTGGGTGTTTTTTTGACAGTTTTGGAAATGCTCCAAATCATTCAATATTTCCTAAATCGATTTATGACTTTTTAAACATGTCATGTGATGAGATACATTTATCAGACAAACAAGTTCAGGATGTCACATCGGTCACATGTGGTGAACACTGTAATCTACTTCTTAAATCACATGTGTAGAGGCATCACCTATGATATGTTGATATCTAAATATTCTTCTAATCTGTTTAAAAATGACACAATGGTAACACGTTTTGTGAAAAAGTTGCAACCGTGTGTGTGTGTTCATAATGTGTTTAGTTGTGTTCAACATGTTCAGACAATTGTGTAAGATTGTGCAAGTCAATAAAATGTTGGTCAAATAAATTATCAGAGTTCATGTATCATTACAATCATTTTTATTCAGTCAAGCAAGGGGTTTTAGTCAAACAATAACATAGTCTGTGGTGGTAGCGATGGTTGATAATGACTCTTTTACGGGCGACTATGGCAAGAACCCATTCAATTTTAAGAATTATAATCTAGAATATCTGGCAATATATGTTGACGGTGTCCAGTTCCCCACCAAACCATTACAACCGGACTTCCCTAATGGTTGCGTAACTCGTGAATTCTATCAACTGGTGTTATCAACAGGGAGACATTTAAAGAACAGTGCTATGGCCATTGATCGAAACGATTTCCTGAGAGGGTACACTCTTTATGCATTTAATCTGACACCTGACGAGGATAATAGTCAGCATCTATCATTGATCAAGAGTGGTAACATACGCCTGGAGACACGTTTCAGGAACCCGCTGCCTAATACCATCAATCTAATAATTTATGCGGTATATGATAGTATGATTGAAGTGTCCCATCGCAGACAGGTTTTAGTTGATTACTATTAAGCATCATGAATACTGTGGAACTGACAGCCAGGTGTTTTGGCTTGTGATAAACTGCCCCAGCAACCTCTACAAATAAGACCTAGTGCTATGATAATTAACACACACCCCTCTGACCAGCCTGGAGAGCATTGGCTGGCAGTTTATATATTGGAGAGAGTTTAGTGTTTTTTTGACAGTTTTGGAAATGCTCCAAATCATTCAATATTTCCTAAATCGATTTATGACTTTTTAAACATGTCATGTGACGAGATACATTTATCAGACAAACAAGTTCAGGATGTCACATCGGTCACATGTGGTGAACACTGTATCTACTTCTTAAATCACATGTGTAGAGGCATCACCTATGATATGTTGATATCTAAATATTCTTCTAATCTGTTTAAAAATGACACAATGGTAACACGTTTTGTGAAAAAGTTGCAACCGTGTGTGTGTGTTCATAATGTGTTTAGTTGTGTTCAACATGTTCAGACAATTGTGTAAGATTGTGCAAGTCAATAAAATGTTGGTCAAATAAATTATCAGAGTTCATGTATCATTACAATCATTTTTATTTAGTCAAGCAAGGGGTTTTAGTCAAACAATAACATAGTCTGTGGTGGTAGCGATGGTTGATAATGACTCTTTTACGGGCGACTATGGCAAGAACCCATTCAATTTTAAGAATTATAATCTAGAATATCTGGCAATATATGTTGACGGTGTCCAGTTCCCCACCAAACCATTACAACCGGACTTCCCTAATGGTTGCGTAACTCGTGAATTCTATCAACTGGTGTTATCAACAGGGAGACATTTAAAGAACAGTGCTATGGCCATTGATCGAAACGATTTCCTGAGAGGGTACACTCTTTATGCATTTAATCTGACACCTGACGAGGATAATAGTCAGCATCTATCATTGATCAAGAGTGGTAACATACGCCTGGAGACACGTTTCAGGAACCCGCTGCCTAATACCATCAATCTAATAATTTATGCGGTATATGATAGTATGATTGAAGTGTCCCATCGCAGACAGGTTTTAGTTGATTACTATTAAGCATCATGAATACTGTGGAACTGACAGCCAGGTGTTTTGGCTTGTGATAAACTGCCCCAGCAACCTCTACAAATAAGACCTAGTGCTATGATAATTAACACACACCCCTCTGACCAGCCTGGAGAGCATTGGCTGGCAGTTTATATATTGGAGAGAGTTGGGTGTTTTTTTGACAGTTTTGGAAATGCTCCAAATCATTCAATATTTCCTAAATCGATTTATGACTTTTTAAACATGTCATGTGATGAGATACATTTATCAGACAAACAAGTTCAGGATGTCACATCGGTCACATGTGGTGAACACTGTATCTACTTCTTAAATCACATGTGTAGAGGCATCACCTATGATATGTTGATATCTAAATATTCTTCTAATCTGTTTAAAAATGACACAATGGTAACACGTTTTGTGAAAAAGTTGCAACCGTGTGTGTGTGTTCATAATGTGTTTAGTTGTGTTCAACATGTTCAGACAATTGTGTAAGATTGTGCAAGTCAATAAAATGTTGGTCAAATAAATTATCAGAGTTCATGTATCATTACAATCATTTTTATTCAGTCAAGCAAGGGGTTTTAGTCAAACAATAACATAGTCTGTGGTGGTAGCGATGGTTGATAATGACTCTTTTACGGGCGACTATGGCAAGAACCCATTCAATTTTAAGAATTATAATCTAGAATATCTGGCAATATATGTTGACGGTGTCCAGTTCCCCACCAAACCATTACAACCGGACTTCCCTAATGGTTGCGTAACTCGTGAATTCTATCAACTGGTGTTATCAACAGGGAGACATTTAAAGAACAGTGCTATGGCCATTGATCGAAACGATTTCCTGAGAGGGTACACTCTTTATGCATTTAATCTGACACCTGACGAGGATAATAGTCAGCATCTATCATTGATCAAGAGTGGTAACATACGCCTGGAGACACGTTTCAGGAACCCGCTGCCTAATACCATCAATCTAATAATTTATGCGGTATATGATAGTATGATTGAAGTGTCCCATCGCAGACAGGTTTTAGTTGATTACTATTAAGCATCATGAATACTGTGGAACTGACAGCCAGGTGTTTTGGCTTGTGATAAACTGCCCCAGCAACCTCTACAAATAAGACCTAGTGCTATGATAATTAACACACACCCCTCTGACCAGCCTGGAGAGCATTGGCTGGCAGTTTATATATTGGAGAGAGTTGAGTGTTTTTTTGACAGTTTTGGAAATGCTCCAAATCATTCAATATTTCCTAAATCGATTTATGACTTTTTAAACATGTCATGTGACGAGATACATTTATCAGACAAACAAGTTCAGGATGTCACATCGGTCACATGTGGTGAACACTGTATCTACTTCTTAAATCACATGTGTAGAGGCATCACCTATGATATGTTGATATCTAAATATTCTTCTAATCTGTTTAAAAATGACACAATGGTAACACGTTTTGTGAAAAAGTTGCAACCGTGTGTGTGTGTTCATAATGTGTTTAGTTGTGTTCAACATGTTCAGACAATTGTGTAAGATTGTGCAAGTCAATAAAATGTTGGTCAAATAAATTATCAGAGTTCATGTATCATTACAATCATTTTTATTTAGTCAAGCAAGGGGTTTTAGTCAAACAATAACATAGTCTGTGGTGGTAGCGATGGTTGATAATGACTCTTTTACGGGCGACTATGGCAAGAACCCATTCAATTTTAAGAATTATAATCTAGAATATCTGGCAATATATGTTGACGGTGTCCAGTTCCCCACCAAACCATTACAACCGGACTTCCCTAATGGTTGCGTAACTCGTGAATTCTATCAACTGGTGTTATCAACAGGGAGACATTTAAAGAACAGTGCTATGGCCATTGATCGAAACGATTTCCTGAGAGGGTACACTCTTTATGCATTTAATCTGACACCTGACGAGGATAATAGTCAGCATCTATCATTGATCAAGAGTGGTAACATACGCCTGGAGACACGTTTCAGGAACCCGCTGCCTAATACCATCAATCTAATAATTTATGCGGTATATGATAGTATGATTGAAGTGTCCCATCGCAGACAGGTTTTAGTTGATTACTATTAAGCATCATGAATACTGTGGAACTGACAGCCAGGTGTTTTGGCTTGTGATAAACTGCCCCAGCAACCTCTACAAATAAGACCTAGTGCTATGATAATTAACACACACCCCTCTGACCAGCCTGGAGAGCATTGGCTGGCAGTTTATATATTGGAGAGAGTTGGGTGTTTTTTTGACAGTTTTGGAAATGCTCCAAATCATTCAATATTTCCTAAATCGATTTATGACTTTTTAAACATGTCATGTGATGAGATACATTTATCAGACAAACAAGTTCAGGATGTCACATCGGTCACATGTGGTGAACACTGTATCTACTTCTTAAATCACATGTGTAGAGGCATCACCTATGATATGTTGATATCTAAATATTCTTCTAATCTGTTTAAAAATGACACAATGGTAACACGTTTTGTGAAAAAGTTGCAACCGTGTGTGTGTGTTCATAATGTGTTTAGTTGTGTTCAACATGTTCAGACAATTGTGTAAGATTGTGCAAGTCAATAAAATGTTGGTCAAATAAATTATCAGAGTTCATGTATCATTACAATCATTTTTATTCAGTCAAGCAAGGGGTTTTAGTCAAACAATAACATAGTCTGTGGTGGTAGCGATGGTTGATAATGACTCTTTTACGGGCGACTATGGCAAGAACCCATTCAATTTTAAGAATTATAATCTAGAATATCTGGCAATATATGTTGACGGTGTCCAGTTCCCCACCAAACCATTACAACCGGACTTCCCT
The DNA here is from genome assembly GCF_963989245.1 of Nansenia antarctica. NCBI lineage: Eukaryota > Metazoa > Chordata > Actinopteri > Argentiniformes > Microstomatidae > Nansenia > Nansenia antarctica. Next base: position 54,130,127 of record NC_137688.1, on the reverse strand, counting down.
AATGGTTGCGTAACTCGTGAATTCTATCAACTGGTGTTATCAACAGGGAGACATTTAAAGAACAGTGCTATGGCCATTGATCGAAACGATTTCCTGAGAGGGTACACTCTTTATGCATTTAATCTGACACCTGACGAGGATAATAGTCAGCATCTATCATTGATCAAGAGTGGTAACATACGCCTGGAGACACGTTTCAGGAACCCGCTGCCTAATACCATCAATCTAATAATTTATGCGGTATATGATAGTATGATTGAAGTGTCCCATCGCAGACAGGTTTTAGTTGATTACTATTAAGCATCATGAATACTGTGGAACTGACAGCCAGGTGTTTTGGCTTGTGATAAACTGCCCCAGCAACCTCTACAAATAAGACCTAGTGCTATGATAATTAACACACACCCCTCTGACCAGCCTGGAGAGCATTGGCTGGCAGTTTATATATTGGAGAGAGTTGGGTGTTTTTTTGACAGTTTTGGAAATGCTCCAAATCATTCAATATTTCCTAAATCGATTTATGACTTTTTAAACATGTCATGTGATGAGATACATTTATCAGACAAACAAGTTCAGGATGTCACATCGGTCACATGTGGTGAACACTGTATCTACTTCTTAAATCACATGTGTAGAGGCATCACCTATGATATGTTGATATCTAAATATTCTTCTAATCTGTTTAAAAATGACACAATGGTAACACGTTTTGTGAAAAAGTTGCAACCGTGTGTGTGTGTGTGTTCATAATGTGTTTAGTTGTGTTCAACATGTTCAGACAATTGTGTAAGATTGTGCAAGTCAATAAAATGTTGGTCAAATAAATTATCAGAGTTCATGTATCATTACAATCATTTTTATTTAGTCAAGCAAGGGGTTTTAGTCAAACAATAACATAGTCTGTGGTGGTAGCGATGGTTGATAATGACTCTTTTACGGGCGACTATGGCAAGAACCCATTCAATTTTAAGAATTATAATCTAGAATATCTGGCAATATATGTTGACGGTGTCCAGTTCCCCACCAAACCATTACAACCGGACTTCCCTAATGGTTGCGTAACTCGTGAATTCTATCAACTGGTGTTATCAACAGGGAGACATTTAAAGAACAGTGCTATGGCCATTGATCGAAACGATTTCCTGAGAGGGTACACTCTTTATGCATTTAATCTGACACCTGACGAGGATAATAGTCAGCATCTATCATTGATCAAGAGTGGTAACATACGCCTGGAGACACGTTTTAGGAACCCGCTGCCTAATACCATCAATCTAATAATTTATGCGGTATATGATAGTATGATTGAAGTGTCCCATCGCAGACAGGTTTTAGTTGATTACTATTAAGCATCATGAATACTGTGGAACTGACAGCCAGGTGTTTTGGCTTGTGATAAACTGCCCCAGCAACCTCTACAAATAAGACCTAGTGCTATGATAATTAACACACACCCCTCTGACCAGCCTGGAGAGCATTGGCTGGCAGTTTATATATTGGAGAGAGTTGGGTGTTTTTTTGACAGTTTTGGAAATGCCCCAAATCATTCAATATTTCCTAAATCGATTTATGACTTTTTAAACATGTCATGTGATGAGATACATTTATCAGACAAACAAGTTCAGGATGTCACATCGGTCACATGTGGTGAACACTGTATCTACTTCTTAAATCACATGTGTAGAGGCATCACCTATGATATGTTGATATCTAAATATTCTTCTAATCTGTTTAAAAATGACACAATGGTAACACGTTTTGTGAAAAAGTTGCAACCGTGTGTGTGTGTTCATAATGTGTTTAGTTGTGTTCAACATGTTCAGACAATTGTGTAAGATTGTGCAAGTCAATAAAATGTTGGTCAAATAAATTATCAGAGTTCATGTATCATTACAATCATTTTTATTCAGTCAAGCAAGGGGTTTTAGTCAAACAATAACATAGTCTGTGGTGGTAGCGATGGTTGATAATGACTCTTTTACGGGCGACTATGGCAAGAACCCATTCAATTTTAAGAATTATAATCTAGAATATCTGGCAATATATGTTGACGGTGTCCAGTTCCCCACCAAACCATTACAACCGGACTTCCCTAATGGTTGCGTAACTCGTGAATTCTATCAACTGGTGTTATCAACAGGGAGACATTTAAAGAACAGTGCTATGGCCATTGATCGAAACGATTTCCTGAGAGGGTACACTCTTTATGCATTTAATCTGACACCTGACGAGGATAATAGTCAGCATCTATCATTGATCAAGAGTGGTAACATACGCCTGGAGACACGTTTCAGGAACCCGCTGCCTAATACCATCAATCTAATAATTTATGCGGTATATGATAGTATGATTGAAGTGTCCCATCGCAGACAGGTTTTAGTTGATTACTATTAAGCATCATGAATACTGTGGAACTGACAGCCAGGTGTTTTGGCTTGTGATAAACTGCCCCAGCAACCTCTACAAATAAGACCTAGTGCTATGATAATTAACACACACCCCTCTGACCAGCCTGGAGAGCATTGGCTGGCAGTTTATATATTGGAGAGAGTTGGGTGTTTTTTTGACAGTTTTGGAAATGCTCCAAATCATTCAATATTTCCTAAATCGATTTATGACTTTTTAAACATGTCATGTGACGAGATACATTTATCAGACAAACAAGTTCAGGATGTCACATCGGTCACATGTGGTGAACACTGTATCTACTTCTTAAATCACATGTGTAGAGGCATCACCTATGATATGTTGATATCTAAATATTCTTCTAATCTGTTTAAAAATGACACAATGGTAACACGTTTTGTGAAAAAGTTGCAACCGTGTGTGTGTGTTCATAATGTGTTTAGTTGTGTTCAACATGTTCAGACAATTGTGTAAGATTGTGCAAGTCAATAAAATGTTGGTCAAATAAATTATCAGAGTTCATGTATCATTACAATCATTTTTATTTAGTCAAGCAAGGGGTTTTAGTCAAACAATAACATAGTCTGTGGTGGTAGCGATGGTTGATAATGACTCTTTTACGGGCGACTATGGCAAGAACCCATTCAATTTTAAGAATTATAATCTAGAATATCTGGCAATATATGTTGACGGTGTCCAGTTCCCCACCAAACCATTACAACCGGACTTCCCTAATGGTTGCGTAACTCGTGAATTCTATCAACTGGTGTTATCAACAGGGAGACATTTAAAGAACAGTGCTATGGCCATTGATCGAAACGATTTCCTGAGAGGGTACACTCTTTATGCATTTAATCTGACACCTGACGAGGATAATAGTCAGCATCTATCATTGATCAAGAGTGGTAACATACGCCTGGAGACACGTTTCAGGAACCCGCTGCCTAATACCATCAATCTAATAATTTATGCGGTATATGATAGTATGATTGAAGTGTCCCATCGCAGACAGGTTTTAGTTGATTACTATTAAGCATCATGAATACTGTGGAACTGACAGCCAGGTGTTTTGGCTTGTGATAAACTGCCCCAGCAACCTCTACAAATAAGACCTAGTGCTATGATAATTAACACACACCCCTCTGACCAGCCTGGAGAGCATTGGCTGGCAGTTTATATATTGGAGAGAGTTGGGTGTTTTTTTGACAGTTTTGGAAATGCTCCAAATCATTCAATATTTCCTAAATCGATTTATGACTTTTTAAACATGTCATGTGATGAGATACATTTATCAGACAAACAAGTTCAGGATGTCACATCGGTCACATGTGGTGAACACTGTATCTACTTCTTAAATCACATGTGTAGAGGCATCACCTATGATATGTTGATATCTAAATATTCTTCTAATCTGTTTAAAAATGACACAATGGTAACACGTTTTGTGAAAAAGTTGCAACCGTGTGTGTGTGTTCATAATGTGTTTAGTTGTGTTCAACATGTTCAGACAATTGTGTAAGATTGTGCAAGTCAATAAAATGTTGGTCAAATAAATTATCAGAGTTCATGTATCATTACAATCATTTTTATTCAGTCAAGCAAGGGGTTTTAGTCAAACAATAACATAGTCTGTGGTGGTAGCGATGGTTGATAATGACTCTTTTACGGGCGACTATGGCAAGAACCCATTCAATTTTAAGAATTATAATCTAGAATATCTGGCAATATATGTTGACGGTGTCCAGTTCCCCACCAAACCATTACAACCGGACTTCCCTAATGGTTGCGTAACTCGTGAATTCTATCAACTGGTGTTATCAACAGGGAGACATTTAAAGAACAGTGCTATGGCCATTGATCGAAACGATTTCCTGAGAGGGTACACTCTTTATGCATTTAATCTGACACCTGACGAGGATAATAGTCAGCATCTATCATTGATCAAGAGTGGTAACATACGCCTGGAGACACGTTTCAGGAACCCGCTGCCTAATACCATCAATCTAATAATTTATGCGGTATATGATAGTATGATTGAAGTGTCCCATCGCAGACAGGTTTTAGTTGATTACTATTAAGCATCATGAATACTGTGGAACTGACAGCCAGGTGTTTTGGCTTGTGATAAACTGCCCCAGCAACCTCTACAAATAAGACCTAGTGCTATGATAATTAACACACACCCCTCTGACCAGCCTGGAGAGCATTGGCTGGCAGTTTATATATTGGAGAGAGTTGGGTGTTTTTTTGACAGTTTTGGAAATGCTCCAAATCATTCAATATTTCCTAAATCGATTTATGACTTTTTAAACATGTCATGTGATGAGATACATTTATCAGACAAACAAGTTCAGGATGTCACATCGGTCACATGTGGTGAACACTGTATCTACTTCTTAAATCACATGTGTAGAGGCATCACCTATGATATGTTGATATCTAAATATTCTTCTAATCTGTTTAAAAATGACACAATGGTAACACGTTTTGTGAAAAAGTTGCAACCGTGTGTGTGTGTGTTCATAATGTGTTTAGTTGTGTTCAACATGTTCAGACAATTGTGTAAGATTGTGCAAGTCAATAAAATGTTGGTCAAATAAATTATCAGAGTTCATGTTTACAATCATTTTTATTTAGTCAAGCGAGGGGTTTTAGTCAAACAATAACATAGTCTGTGGTGGTAGCGATGGTTGATAATGACTCTTTTACGGGCGACTATGGCAAGAACCCATTCAATTTTAAGAATTATAATCTAGAATATCTGGCAATATATGTTGACGGTGTCCAGTTCCCCACCAAACCATTACAACCGGACTTCCCTAATGGTTGCGTAACTCGTGAATTCTATCAACTGGTGTTATCAACAGGGAGACATTTAAAGAACAGTGCTATGGCCATTGATCGAAACGATTTCCTGAGAGGGTACACTCTTTATGCATTTAATCTGACACCTGACGAGGATAATAGTCAGCATCTATCATTGATCAAGAGTGGTAACATACGCCTGGAGACACGTTTCAGGAACCCGCTGCCTAATACCATCAATCTAATAATTTATGCGGTATATGATAGTATGATTGAAGTGTCCCATCGCAGACAGGTTTTAGTTGATTACTATTAAGCATCATGAATACTGTGGAACTGACAGCCAGGTGTTTTGGCTTGTGATAAACTGCCCCAGCAACCTCTACAAATAAGACCTAGTGCTATGATAATTAACACACACCCCTCTGACCAGCCTGGAGAGCATTGGCTGGCAGTTTATATATTGGAGAGAGTTGGGTGTTTTTTTGACAGTTTTGGAAATGCTCCAAATCATTCAATATTTCCTAAATCGATTTATGACTTTTTAAACATGTCATGTGATGAGATACATTTATCAGACAAACAAGTTCAGGATGTCACATCGGTCACATGTGGTGAACACTGTATCTACTTCTTAAATCACATGTGTAGAGGCATCACCTATGATATGTTGATATCTAAATATTCTTCTAATCTGTTTAAAAATGACACAATGGTAACACGTTTTGTGAAAAAGTTGCAACCGTGTGTGTGTGTTCATAATGTGTTTAGTTGTGTTCAACATGTTCAGACAATTGTGTAAGATTGTGCAAGTCAATAAAATGTTGGTCAAATAAATTATCAGAGTTCATGTATCATTACAATCATTTTTATTCAGTCAAGCAAGGGGTTTTAGTCAAACAATAACATAGTCTGTGGTGGTAGCGATGGTTGATAATGACTCTTTTACGGGCGACTATGGCAAGAACCCATTCAATTTTAAGAATTATAATCTAGAATATCTGGCAATATATGTTGACGGTGTCCAGTTCCCCACCAAACCATTACAACCGGACTTCCCTAATGGTTGCGTAACTCGTGAATTCTATCAACTGGTGTTATCAACAGGGAGACATTTAAAGAACAGTGCTATGGCCATTGATCGAAACGATTTCCTGAGAGGGTACACTCTTTATGCATTTAATCTGACACCTGACGAGGATAATAGTCAGCATCTATCATTGATCAAGAGTGGTAACATACGCCTGGAGACACGTTTCAGGAACCCGCTGCCTAATACCATCAATCTAATAATTTATGCGGTATATGATAGTATGATTGAAGTGTCCCATCGCAGACAGGTTTTAGTTGATTACTATTAAGCATCATGAATACTGTGGAACTGACAGCCAGGTGTTTTGGCTTGTGATAAACTGCCCCAGCAACCTCTACAAATAAGACCTAGTGCTATGATAATTAACACACACCCCTCTGACCAGCCTGGAGAGCATTGGCTGGCAGTTTATATATTGGAGAGAGTTGGGTGTTTTTTTGACAGTTTTGGAAATGCTCCAAATCATTCAATATTTCCTAAATCGATTTATGACTTTTTAAACATGTCATGTGATGAGATACATTTATCAGACAAACAAGTTCAGGATGTCACATCGGTCACATGTGGTGAACACTGTATCTACTTCTTAAATCACATGTGTAGAGGCATCACCTATGATATGTTGATATCTAAATATTCTTCTAATCTGTTTAAAAATGACACAATGGTAACACGTTTTGTGAAAAAGTTGCAACCGTGTGTGTGTGTTCATAATGTGTTTAGTTGTGTTCAACATGTTCAGACAATTGTGTAAGATTGTGCAAGTCAATAAAATGTTGGTCAAATAAATTATCAGAGTTCATGTATCATTACAATCATTTTTATTCAGTCAAGCAAGGGGTTTTAGTCAAACAATAACATAGTCTGTGGTGGTAGCGATGGTTGATAATGACTCTTTTACGGGCGACTATGGCAAGAACCCATTCAATTTTAAGAATTATAATCTAGAATATCTGGCAATATATGTTGACGGTGTCCAGTTCCCCACCAAACCATTACAACCGGACTTCCCTAATGGTTGCGTAACTCGTGAATTCTATCAACTGGTGTTATCAACAGGGAGACATTTAAAGAACAGTGCTATGGCCATTGATCGAAACGATTTCCTGAGAGGGTACACTCTTTATGCATTTAATCTGACACCTGACGAGGATAATAGTCAGCATCTATCATTGATCAAGAGTGGTAACATACGCCTGGAGACACGTTTCAGGAACCCGCTGCCTAATACCATCAATCTAATAATTTATGCGGTATATGATAGTATGATTGAAGTGTCCCATCGCAGACAGGTTTTAGTTGATTACTATTAAGCATCATGAATACTGTGGAACTGACAGCCAGGTGTTTTGGCTTGTGATAAACTGCCCCAGCAACCTCTACAAATAAGACCTAGTGCTATGATAATTAACACACACCCCTCTGACCAGCCTGGAGAGCATTGGCTGGCAGTTTATATATTGGAGAGAGTTGGGTGTTTTTTTGACAGTTTTGGAAATGCTCCAAATCATTCAATATTTCCTAAATCGATTTATGACTTTTTAAACATGTCATGTGATGAGATACATTTATCAGACAAACAAGTTCAGGATGTCACATCGGTCACATGTGGTGAACACTGTATCTACTTCTTAAATCACATGTGTAGAGGCATCACCTATGATATGTTGATATCTAAATATTCTTCTAATCTGTTTAAAAATGACACAATGGTAACACGTTTTGTGAAAAAGTTGCAACCGTGTGTGTGTGTGTGTTCATAATGTGTTTAGTTGTGTTCAACATGTTCAGACAATTGTGTAAGATTGTGCAAGTCAATAAAATGTTGGTCAAATAAATTATCAGAGTTCATGTTTACAATCATTTTTATTTAGTCAAGCGAGGGGTTTTAGTCAAACAATAACATAGTCTGTGGTGGTAGCGATGGTTGATAATGACTCTTTTACGGGCGACTATGGCAAGAACCCATTCAATTTTAAGAATTATAATCTAGAATATCTGGCAATATATGTTGACGGTGTCCAGTTCCCCACCAAACCATTACAACCGGACTTCCCTAATGGTTGCGTAACTCGTGAATTCTATCAACTGGTGTTATCAACAGGGAGACATTTAAAGAACAGTGCTATGGCCATTGATCGAAACGATTTCCTGAGAGGGTACACTCTTTATGCATTTAATCTGACACCTGACGAGGATAATAGTCAGCATCTATCATTGATCAAGAGTGGTAACATACGCCTGGAGACACGTTTCAGGAACCCGCTGCCTAATACCATCAATCTAATAATTTATGCGGTATATGATAGTATGATTGAAGTGTCCCATCGCAGACAGGTTTTAGTTGATTACTATTAAGCATCATGAATACTGTGGAACTGACAGCCAGGTGTTTTGGCTTGTGATAAACTGCCCCAGCAACCTCTACAAATAAGACCTAGTGCTATGATAATTAACACACACCCCTCTGACCAGCCTGGAGAGCATTGGCTGGCAGTTTATATATTGGAGAGAGTTGGGTGTTTTTTTGACAGTTTTGGAAATGCTCCAAATCATTCAATATTTCCTAAATCGATTTATGACTTTTTAAACATGTCATGTGATGAGTTACATTTATCAGACAAACAAGTTCAGGATGTCACATCGGTCACATGTGGTGAACACTGTATCTACTTCTTAAATCACATGTGTAGAGGCATCACCTATGATATGTTGATATCTAAATATTCTTCTAATCTGTTTAAAAATGACACAATGGTAACACGTTTTGTGAAAAAGTTGCAACCGTGTGTGTGTGTTCATAATGTGTTTAGTTGTGTTCAACATGTTCAGACAATTGTGTAAGATTGTGCAAGTCAATAAAATGTTGGTCAAATAAATTATCAGAGTTCATGTATCATTACAATCATTTTTATTTAGTCAAGCAAGGGGTTTTAGTCAAACAATAACATAGTCTGTGGTGGTAGCGATGGTTGATAATGACTCTTTTACGGGCGACTATGGCAAGAACCCATTCAATTTTAAGAATTATAATCTAGAATATCTGGCAATATATGTTGACGGTGTCCAGTTCCCCACCAAACCATTACAACCGGACTTCCCTAATGGTTGCGTAACTCGTGAATTCTATCAACTGGTGTTATCAACAGGGAGACATTTAAAGAACAGTGCTATGGCCATTGATCGAAACGATTTCCTGAGAGGGTACACTCTTTATGCATTTAATCTGACACCTGACGAGGATAATAGTCAGCATCTATCATTGATCAAGAGTGGTAACATACGCCTGGAGACACGTTTCAGGAACCCGCTGCCTAATACCATCAATCTAATAATTTATGCGGTATATGATAGTATGATTGAAGTGTCCCATCGCAGACAGGTTTTAGTTGATTACTATTAAGCATCATGAATACTGTGGAACTGACAGCCAGGTGTTTTGGCTTGTGATAAACTGCCCCAGCAACCTCTACAAATAAGACCTAGTGCTATGATAATTAACACACACCCCTCTGACCAGCCTGGAGAGCATTGGCTGGCAGTTTATATATTGGAGAGAGTTGGGTGTTTTTTTGACAGTTTTGGAAATGCTCCAAATCATTCAATATTTCCTAAATCGATTTATGACTTTTTAAACATGTCATGTGATGAGATACATTTATCAGACAAACAAGTTCAGGATGTCACATCGGTCACATGTGGTGAACACTGTATCTACTTCTTAAATCACATGTGTAGAGACATCACCTATGATATGTTGATATCTAAATATTCTTCTAATCTGTTTAAAAATGACACAATGGTAACACGTTTTGTGAAAAAGTTGCAACCGTGTGTGTGTGTGTTCATAATGTGTTTAGTTGTGTTCAACATGTTCAGACAATTGTGTAAGATTGTGCAAGTCAATAAAATGTTGGTCAAATAAATTATCAGAGTTCATGTATCATTACAATCATTTTTATTTAGTCAAGCAAGGGGTTTTAGTCAAACAATAACATAGTCTGTGGTGGTAGCGATGGTTGATAATGACTCTTTTACGGGCGACTATGGCAAGAACCCATTCAATTTTAAGAATTATAATCTAGAATATCTGGCAATATATGTTGACGGTGTCCAGTTCCCCACCAAACCATTACAACCGGACTTCCCTAATGGTTGCGTAACTCGTGAATTCTATCAACTGGTGTTATCAACAGGGAGACATTTAAAGAACAGTGCTATGGCCATTGATCGAAACGATTTCCTGAGAGGGTACACTCTTTATGCATTTAATCTGACACCCGCGAGGATAATAGTCAGCATCTATCATTGATCAAGAGTGGTAACATACGCCTGGAGACACGTTTCAGGAACCCGCTGCCTAATACCATCAATCTAATAATTTATGCGGTATATGATAGTATGATTGAAGTGTCCCATCGCAGACAGGTTTTAGTTGATTACTATTAAGCATCATGAATACTGTGGAACTGACAGCCAGGTGTTTTGGCTTGTGATAAACTGCCCCAGCAACCTCTACAAATAAGACCTAGTGCTATGATAATTAACACACACCCCTCTGACCAGCCTGGAGAGCATTGGCTGGCAGTTTATATATTGGAGAGAGTTGGGTGTTTTTTTGACAGTTTTGGAAATGCTCCAAATCATTCAATATTTCCTAAATCGATTTATGACTTTTTAAACATGTCATGTGATGAGATACATTTATCAGACAAACAAGTTCAGGATGTCACATCGGTCACATGTGGTGAACACTGTATCTACTTCTTAAATCACATGTGTAGAGGCATCACCTATGATATGTTGATATCTAAATATTCTTCTAATCTGTTTAAAAATGACACAATGGTAACACGTTTTGTGAAAAAGTTGCAACCGTGTGTGTGTGTGTGTTCATAATGTGTTTAGTTGTGTTCAACATGTTCAGACAATTGTGTAAGATTGTGCAAGTCAATAAAATGTTGGTCAAATAAATTATCAGAGTTCATGTATCATTACAATCATTTTTATTTAGTCAAGCAAGGGGTTTTAGTCAAACAATAACATAGTCTGTGGTGGTAGCGATGGTTGATAATGACTCTTTTACGGGCGACTATGGCAAGAACCCATTCAATTTTAAGAATTATAATCTAGAATATCTGGCAATATATGTTGACGGTGTCCAGTTCCCCACCAAACCATTACAACCGGACTTCCCTAATGGTTGCGTAACTCGTGAATTCTATCAACTGGTGTTATCAACAGGGAGACATTTAAAGAACAGTGCTATGGCCATTGATCGAAACGATTTCCTGAGAGGGTACACTCTTTATGCATTTAATCTGACACCTGACGAGGATAATAGTCAGCATCTATCATTGATCAAGAGTGGTAACATACGCCTGGAGACACGTTTCAGGAACCCGCTGCCTAATACCATCAATCTAATAATTTATGCGGTATATGATAGTATGATTGAAGTGTCCCATCGCAGACAGGTTTTAGTTGATTACTATTAAGCATCATGAATACTGTGGAACTGACAGCCAGGTGTTTTGGCTTGTGATAAACTGCCCCAGCAACCTCTACAAATAAGACCTAGTGCTATGATAATTAACACACACCCCTCTGACCAGCCTGGAGAGCATTGGCTGGCAGTTTATATATTGGAGAGAGTTGGGTGTTTTTTTGACAGTTTTGGAAATGCTCCAAATCATTCAATATTTCCTAAATCGATTTATGACTTTTTAAACATGTCATGTGATGAGATACATTTATCAGACAAACAAGTTCAGGATGTCACATCGGTCACATGTGGTGAACACTGTATCTACTTCTTAAATCACATGTGTAGAGGCATCACCTATGATATGTTGATATCTAAATATTCTTCTAATCTGTTTAAAAATGACACAATGGTAACACGTTTTGTGAAAAAGTTGCAACCGTGTGTGTGTGTGTTCATAATGTGTTTAGTTGTGTTCAACATGTTCAGACAATTGTGTAAGATTGTGCAAGTCAATAAAATGTTGGTCAAATAAATTATCAGAGTTCATGTATCATTACAATCATTTTTATTTAGTCAAGCGAGGGGTTTTAGTCAAACAATAACATAGTCTGTGGTGGTAGCGATGGTTGATAATGACTCTTTTACGGGCGACTATGGCAAGAACCCATTCAATTTTAAGAATTATAATCTAGAATATCTGGCAATATATGTTGACGGTGTCCAGTTCCCCACCAAACCATTACAACCGGACTTCCCTAATGGTTGCGTAACTCGTGTATTCTATCAACTGGTGTTATCAACAGGGAGACATTTAAAGAACAGTGCTATGGCCATTGATCGAAACGATTTCCTGAGAGGGTACACTCTTTATGCATTTAATCTGACACCTGACGAGGATAATAGTCAGCATCTATCATTGATCAAGAGTGGTAACATACGCCTGGAGACACGTTTCAGGAACCCGCTGCCTAATACCATCAATCTAATAATTTATGCGGTATATGATAGTATGATTGAAGTGTCCCATCGCAGACAGGTTTTAGTTGATTACTATTAAGCATCATGAATACTGTGGAACTGACAGCCAGGTGTTTTGGCTTGTGATAAACTGCCCCAGCAACCTCTACAAATAAGACCTAGTGCTATGATAATTAACACACACCCCTCTGACCAGCCTGGAGAGCATTGGCTGGCAGTTTATATATTGGAGAGAGTTGGGTGTTTTTTTGACAGTTTTGGAAATGCTCCAAATCATTCAATATTTCCTAAATCGATTTATGACTTTTTAAACATGTCATGTGATGAGTTACATTTATCAGACAAACAAGTTCAGGATGTCACATCGGTCACATGTGGTGAACACTGTATCTACTTCTTAAATCACATGTGTAGAGGCATCACCTATGATATGTTGATATCTAAATATTCTTCTAATCTGTTTAAAAATGACACAATGGTAACACGTTTTGTGAAAAAGTTGCAACCGTGTGTGTGTGTTCATAATGTGTTTAGTTGTGTTCAACATGTTCAGACAATTGTGTAAGATTGTGCAAGTCAATAAAATGTTGGTCAAATAAATTATCAGAGTTCATGTATCATTACAATCATTTTTATTTAGTCAAGCAAGGGGTTTTAGTCAAACAATAACATAGTCTGTGGTGGTAGCGATGGTTGATAATGACTCTTTTACGGGCGACTATGGCAAGAACCCATTCAATTTTAAGAATTATAATCTAGAATATCTGGCAATATATGTTGACGGTGTCCAGTTCCCCACCAAACCATTACAACCGGACTTCCCTAATGGTTGCGTAACTCGTGAATTCTATCAACTGGTGTTATCAACAGGGAGACATTTAAAGAACAGTGCTATGGCCATTGATCGAAACGATTTCCTGAGAGGGTACACTCTTTATGCATTTAATCTGACACCTGACGAGGATAATAGTCAGCATCTATCATTGATCAAGAGTGGTAACATACGCCTGGAGACACGTTTCAGGAACCCGCTGCCTAATACCATCAATCTAATAATTTATGCGGTATATGATAGTATGATTGAAGTGTCCCATCGCAGACAGGTTTTAGTTGATTACTATTAAGCATCATGAATACTGTGGAACTGACAGCCAGGTGTTTTGGCTTGTGATAAACTGCCCCAGCAACCTCTACAAATAAGACCTAGTGCTATGATAATTAACACACACCCCTCTGACCAGCCTGGAGAGCATTGGCTGGCAGTTTATATATTGGAGAGAGTTGGGTGTTTTTTTGACAGTTTTGGAAATGCTCCAAATCATTCAATATTTCCTAAATCGATTTATGACTTTTTAAACATGTCATGTGATGAGTTACATTTATCAGACAAACAAGTTCAGGATGTCACATCGGTCACATGTGGTGAACACTGTATCTACTTCTTAAATCACATGTGTAGAGGCATCACCTATGATATGTTGATATCTAAATATTCTTCTAATCTGTTTAAAAATGACACAATGGTAACACGTTTTGTGAAAAAGTTGCAACCGTGTGTGTGTGTTCATAATGTGTTTAGTTGTGTTCAACATGTTCAGACAATTGTGTAAGATTGTGCAAGTCAATAAAATGTTGGTCAAATAAATTATCAGAGTTCATGTATCATTACAATCATTTTTATTTAGTCAAGCAAGGGGTTTTAGTCAAACAATAACATAGTCTGTGGTGGTAGCGATGGTTGATAATGACTCTTTTACGGGCGACTATGGCAAGAACCCATTCAATTTTAAGAATTATAATCTAGAATATCTGGCAATATATGTTGACGGTGTCCAGTTCCCCACCAAACCATTACAACCGGACTTCCCTAATGGTTGCGTAACTCGTGAATTCTATCAACTGGTGTTATCAACAGGGAGACATTTAAAGAACAGTGCTATGGCCATTGATCGAAACGATTTCCTGAGAGGGTACACTCTTTATGCATTTAATCTGACACCTGACGAGGATAATAGTCAGCATCTATCATTGATCAAGAGTGGTAACATACGCCTGGAGACACGTTTCAGGAACCCGCTGCCTAATACCATCAATCTAATAATTTATGCGGTATATGATAGTATGATTGAAGTGTCCCATCGCAGACAGGTTTTAGTTGATTACTATTAAGCATCATGAATACTGTGGAACTGACAGCCAGGTGTTTTGGCTTGTGATAAACTGCCCCAGCAACCTCTACAAATAAGACCTAGTGCTATGATAATTAACACACACCCCTCTGACCAGCCTGGAGAGCATTGGCTGGCAGTTTATATATTGGAGAGAGTTGGGTGTTTTTTTGACAGTTTTGGAAATGCTCCAAATCATTCAATATTTCCTAAATCGATTTATGACTTTTTAAACATGTCATGTGATGAGATACATTTATCAGACAAACAAGTTCAGGATGTCACATCGGTCACATGTGGTGAACACTGTATCTACTTCTTAAATCACATGTGTAGAGGCATCACCTATGATATGTTGATATCTAAATATTCTTCTAATCTGTTTAAAAATGACACAATGGTAACACGTTTTGTGAAAAAGTTGCAACCGTGTGTGTGTGTGTGTTCATAATGTGTTTAGTTGTGTTCAACATGTTCAGACAATTGTGTAAGATTGTGCAAGTCAATAAAATGTTGGTCAAATAAATTATCAGAGTTCATGTATCATTACAATCATTTTTATTTAGTCAAGCAAGGGGTTTTAGTCAAACAATAACATAGTCTGTGGTGGTAGCGATGGTTGATAATGACTCTTTTACGGGCGACTATGGCAAGAACCCATTCAATTTTAAGAATTATAATCTAGAATATCTGGCAATATATGTTGACGGTGTCCAGTTCCCCACCAAAGCATTACAACCGGACTTCCCTAATGGTTGCGTAACTCGTGAATTCTATCAACTGGTGTTATCAACAGGGAGACATTTAAAGAACAGTGCTATGGCCATTGATCGAAACGATTTCCTGAGAGGGTACACTCTTTATGCATTTAATCTGACACCTGACGAGGATAATAGTCAGCATCTATCATTGATCAAGAGTGGTAACATACGCCTGGAGACACGTTTCAGGAACCCGCTGCCTAATACCATCAATCTAATAATTTATGCGGTATATGATAGTATGATTGAAGTGTCCCATCGCAGACAGGTTTTAGTTGATTACTATTAAGCATCATGAATACTGTGGAACTGACAGCCAGGTGTTTTGGCTTGTGATAAACTGCCCCAGCAACCTCTACAAATAAGACCTAGTGCTATGATAATTAACACACACCCCTCTGACCAGCCTGGAGAGCATTGGCTGGCAGTTTATATATTGGAGAGAGTTGGGTGTTTTTATGACAGTTTTGGAAATGCTCCAAATCATTCAATATTTCCTAAATCGATTTATGACTTTTTAAACATGTCATGTGATGAGATACATTTATCAGACAAACAAGTTCAGGATGTCACATCGGTCACATGTGGTGAACACTGTATCTACTTCTTAAATCACATGTGTAGAGGCATCACCTATGATATGTTGATATCTAAATATTCTTCTAATCTGTTTAAAAATGACACAATGGTAACACGTTTTGTGAAAAAGTTGCAACCGTGTGTGTGTGTTCATAATGTGTTTAGTTGTGTTCAACATGTTCAGACAATTGTGTAAGATTGTGCAAGTCAATAAAATGTTGGTCAAATAAATTATCAGAGTTCATGTATCATTACAATCATTTTTATTTAGTCAAGCAAGGGGTTTTAGTCAAACAATAACATAGTCTGTGGTGGTAGCGATGGTTGATAATGACTCTTTTACGGGCGACTATGGCAAGAACCCATTCAATTTTAAGAATTATAATCTAGAATATCTGGCAATATATGTTGACGGTGTCCAGTTCCCCACCAAACCATTACAACCGGACTTCCCTAATGGTTGCGTAACTCGTGAATTCTATCAACTGGTGTTATCAACAGGGAGACATTTAAAGAACAGTGCTATGGCCATTGATCGAAACGATTTCCTGAGAGGGTACACTCTTTATGCATTTAATCTGACACCTGACGAGGATAATAGTCAGCATCTATCATTGATCAAGAGTGGTAACATACGCCTGGAGACACGTTTCAGGAACCCGCTGCCTAATACCATCAATCTAATAATTTATGCGGGATATGATAGTATGATTGAAGTGTCCCATCGCAGACAGGTTTTAGTTGATTACTATTAAACATCATGAATACTGTGGAACTGACAGCCAGGTGTTTTGGCTTGTGATAAACTGCCCCAGCAACCTCTACAAATAAGACCTAGTGCTATGATAATTAACACACACCCCTCTGACCAGCCTGGAGAGCATTGGCTGGCAGTTTATATATTGGAGTGAGTTGGGTGTTTTTTTGACAGTTTTGGAAATGCTCCAAATCATTCAATATTTCCTAAATCGATTTATGACTTTTTAAACATGTCATGTGATGAGATACATTTATCAGACAAACAAGTTCAGGATGTCACATCGGTCACATGTGGTGAACACTGTATCTACTTCTTAAATCACATGTGTAGAGGCATCACCTATGATATGTTGATATCTAAATATTCTTCTAATCTGTTTAAAAATGACACAATGGTAACACGTTTTGTGAAAAAGTTGCAACCGTGTGTGTGTGTTCATAATGTGTTTAGTTGTGTTCAACATGTTCAGACAATTGTGTAAGATTGTGCAAGTCAATAAAATGTTGGTCAAATAAATTATCAGAGTTCATGTATCATTACAATCATTTTTATTTAGTCAAGCAAGGGGTTTTAGTCAAACAATAACATAGTCTGTGGTGGTAGCGATGGTTGATAATGACTCTTTTACGGGCGACTATGGCAAGAACCCATTCAATTTTAAGAATTATAATCTAGAATATCTGGCAATATATGTTGACGGTGTCCAGTTCCCCACCAAACCATTACAACCGGACTTCCCTAATGGTTGCGTAACTCGTGAATTCTATCAACTGGTGTTATCAACAGGGAGACATTTAAAGAACAGTGCTATGGCCATTGATCGAAACGATTTCCTGAGAGGGTACACTCTTTATGCATTTAATCTGACACCTGACGAGGATAATAGTCAGCATCTATCATTGATCAAGAGTGGTAACATACGCCTGGAGACACGTTTCAGGAACCCGCTGCCTAATACCATCAATCTAATAATTTATGCGGGATATGATAGTATGATTGAAGTGTCCCATCGCAGACAGGTTTTAGTTGATTACTATTAAACATCATGAATACTGTGGAACTGACAGCCAGGTGTTTTGGCTTGTGATAAACTGCCCCAGCAACCTCTACAAATAAGACCTAGTGCTATGATAATTAACACACACCCCTCTGACCAGCCTGGAGAGCATTGGCTGGCAGTTTATATATTGGAGTGAGTTGGGTGTTTTTTTGACAGTTTTGGAAATGCTCCAAATCATTCAATATTTCCTAAATCGATTTATGACTTTTTAAACATGTCATGTGATGAGATACATTTATCAGACAAACAAGTTCAGGATGTCACATCGGTCACATGTGGTGAACACTGTATCCACTTCTTAAATCACATGTGTAGAGGCATCACCTATGATATGTTGATATCTAAATATTCTTCTAATCTGTTTAAAAATGACACAATGGTAACACGTTTTGTGAAAAAGTTGCAACCGTGTGTGTGTGTGTTCATAATGTGTTTAGTTGTGTTCAACATGTTCAGACAATTGTGTAAGATTGTGCAAGTCAATAAAATGTTGGTCAAATAAATTATCAGAGTTCATGTATCATTACAATCATTTTTATTTAGTCAAGCAAGGGGTTTTAGTCAAACAATAACATAGTCTGTGGTGGTAGCGATGGTTGATAATGACTCTTTTACGGGCGACTATGGCAAGAACCCATTCAATTTTAAGAATTATAATCTAGAATATCTGGCAATATATGTTGACGGTGTCCAGTTCCCCACCAAACCATTACAACCGGACTTCCCTAATGGTTGCGTAACTCGTGAATTCTATCAACTGGTGTTATCAACAGGGAGACATTTAAAGAACAGTGCTATGGCCATTGATCGAAACGATTTCCTGAGAGGGTACACTCTTTATGCATTTAATCTGACACCTGACGAGGATAATAGTCAGCATCTATCATTGATCAAGAGTGGTAACATACGCCTGGAGACACGTTTCAGGAACCCGCTGCCTAATACCATCAATCTAATAATTTATGCGGTATATGATAGTATGATTGAAGTGTCCCATCGCAGACAGGTTTTAGTTGATTACTATTAAGCATCATGAATACTGTGGAACTGACAGCCAGGTGTTTTGGCTTGTGATAAACTGCCCCAGCAACCTCTACAAATAAGACCTAGTGCTATGATAATTAACACACACCCCTCTGACCAGCCTGGAGAGCATTGGCTGGCAGTTTATATATTGGAGAGAGTTGGGTGTTTTTTTGACAGTTTTGGAAATGCTCCAAATCATTCAATATTTCCTAAATCGATTTATGACTTTTTAAACATGTCATGTGATGAGATACATTTATCAGACAAACAAGTTCAGGATGTCACATCGGTCACATGTGGTGAACACTGTATCTACTTCTTAAATCACATGTGTAGAGGCATCACCTATGATATGTTGATATCTAAATATTCTTCTAATCTGTTTAAAAATGACACAATGGTAACACGTTTTGTGAAAAAGTTGCAACCGTGTGTGTGTGTGTGTTCATAATGTGTTTAGTTGTGTTCAACATGTTCAGACAATTGTGTACGATTGTGCAAGTCAATAAAATGTTGGTCAAATAAATTATCAGAGTTCATGTATCATTACAATCATTTTTATTTAGTCAAGCAAGGGGTTTTAGTCAAACAATAACATAGTCTGTGGTGGTAGCGATGGTTGATAATGACTCTTTTACGGGCGACTATGGCAAGAACCCATTCAATTTTAAGAATTATAATCTAGAATATCTGGCAATATATGTTGACGGTGTCCAGTTCCCCACCAAACCATTACAACCGGACTTCCCTAATGGTTGCGTAACTCGTTAATTCTATCAACTGGTGTTATCAACAGGGAGACATTTAAAGAACAGTGCTATGGCCATTGATCGAAACGATTTCCTGAGAGGGTACACTCTTTATGCATTTAATCTGACACCTGACGAGGATAATAGTCAGCATCTATCATTGATCAAGAGTGGTAACATACGCCTGGAGACACGTTTCAGGAACCCGCTGCCTAATACCATCAATCTAATAATTTATGCGGTATATGATAGTATGATTGAAGTGTCCCATCGCAGACAGGTTTTAGTTGATTACTATTAAGCATCATGAATACTGTGGAACTGACAGCCAGGTGTTTTGGCTTGTGATAAACTGCCCCAGCAACCTCTACAAATAAGACCTAGTGCTATGATAATTAACACACACCCCTCTGACCAGCCTGGAGAGCATTGGCTGGCAGTTTATATATTGGAGAGAGTTGGGTGTTTTTTTGACAGTTTTGGAAATGCTCCAAATCATTCAATATTTCCTAAATCGATTTATGACTTTTTAAACATGTCATGTGATGAGATACATTTATCAGACAAACAAGTTCAGGATGTCACATCGGTCACATGTGGTGAACACTGTATCTACTTCTTAAATCACATGTGTAGAGGCATCACCTATGATATGTTGATATCTAAATATTCTTCTAATCTGTTTAAAAATGACACAATGGTAACACGTTTTGTGAAAAAGTTGCAACCGTGTGTGTGTGTGTGTTCATAATGTGTTTAGTTGTGTTCAACATGTTCAGACAATTGTGTAAGATTGTGCAAGTCAATAAAATGTTGGTCAAATAAATTATCAGAGTTCATGTATCATTACAATCATTTTTATTTAGTCAAGCAAGGGGTTTTAGTCAAACAATAACATAGTCTGTGGTGGTAGCGATGGTTGATAATGACTCTTTTACGGGCGACTATGGCAAGAACCCATTC
Source organism: Nansenia antarctica (assembly GCF_963989245.1). Taxonomy (NCBI): domain Eukaryota; kingdom Metazoa; phylum Chordata; class Actinopteri; order Argentiniformes; family Microstomatidae; genus Nansenia; species Nansenia antarctica. The sequence continues at coordinate 54,109,291 of NC_137688.1, read as the reverse complement.
AATTTTAAGAATTATAATCTAGAATATCTGGCAATATATGTTGACGGTGTCCAGTTCCCCACCAAACCATTACAACCGGACTTCCCTAATGGTTGCGTAACTCGTGAATTCTATCAACTGGTGTTATCAACAGGGAGACATTTAAAGAACAGTGCTATGGCCATTGATCGAAACGATTTCCTGAGAGGGTACACTCTTTATGCATTTAATCTGACACCTGACGAGGATAATAGTCAGCATCTATCATTGATCAAGAGTGGTAACATACGCCTGGAGACACGTTTCAGGAACCCGCTGCCTAATACCATCAATCTAATAATTTATGCGGTATATGATAGTATGATTGAAGTGTCCCATCGCAGACAGGTTTTAGTTGATTACTATTAAGCATCATGAATACTGTGGAACTGACAGCCAGGTGTTTTGGCTTGTGATAAACTGCCCCAGCAACCTCTACAAATAAGACCTAGTGCTATGATAATTAACACACACCCCTCTGACCAGCCTGGAGAGCATTGGCTGGCAGTTTATATATTGGAGAGAGTTGGGTGTTTTTTTGACAGTTTTGGAAATGCTCCAAATCATTCAATATTTCC